>NC_059078.1:58761471-59083412 GCF_020497125.1 Mauremys mutica | reverse complement strand
AAGAAGATCCAGGCCTTTTTAATATTCATAACTTTCCTGCTGCTTGCTGCCTCAGTCTTTATAGACATGAAAAGGAAGGAGGATTCTTGTGTATCGCCGTGACTCCAGTCCAGTCAACAACATAATCCATTCCAGTGTGTGGTGAACAAGTCTAGAAGGGTTTAGAAAGTGCAGAGAGCCCATATTGTACTCAGGAAAGCAGCTCCCCCTACGGACTCCAATGACTGAATACCCACACTGTGGCTTCTTTGTCAGAAAGAACATTACTGTGGTATGTCCACACCTTGACAGCTCAAAGTTTAGGGCTTATCTTCAAACAATTAGACAGTGGCAACCCAGGGTGTGAATCCAGCCCACACTAGCTTGCTGTGTTGTAACCGTCCACGAGCACCCTGCTGACTTGTGTCTGCTAACAGTTCGTTAAAGCCCCTTGAGCTAGGACTAGATCAAGGTGCTCTAACGAACAGTCAATGAGCGTCAGACAGGTACACATGGACTTCTAATCCACAACAGGCTATTGCAGGCTAGATTCACACCCAGCTTGCAGTGGTCTGATTGTGTAGACAAGCCCTAAGTGAAGTGGGATGACTCAATGGTTTAAGCATCCGGTTTAGAACACTGAGTGTCCAATAATCACAGGCTCAGATCGCAACTGGGTTAACTCACTGCTTCATTCTTCCGAGTCTATGCAACTTACTTACTTTTCAGAACCAAGGACTCCTCTGTCCTGGGTGAACATTCAACACCCAGTGGTGTCTTTCATAAGAGCAAGGATTTTGACCTGGCCTCCTTGACCAAAATATCCTTTCCCCTTCACTGTCGGACAGTGTGCTGATTGCCAGCCTCATCAAACCAGCAGTGCATGCAGGGAGTTTTAAAGGACTTTGGGATGAAAGTACCATCGACATGCCAAAGTGTATATTTAAATTGGTCCCTCCCTACCGCTATCTTCATGGCATACCCTAAGTCAACAGTTTACGTGGATTTGGAAAGCTCGGCATCTTATGGATGAAAGGTAAAACCCAGGCCCTGGATCAAACTGAAAATGTCTCCATCCCTCCATACATGCATATCTCTCCATGTGCTACCCCTTAGCATTCAGGGAAGCAGTTTGCATTTAAAGGATTATAGAAAATGAAGCTGTGTTTGATTGCATTGACTTAATGGGTCCACAGGTGACAATATTCTCCTTTAAACACCCAACCTTGATCAGACTACAGGTCTCACCTCTTGTACTACATGGGGCCATGAGTCTTGCAGCTGGCATTCTCAGTCTGTAGGTGCAGGGACACTGTTTGTATATGGGGCTAGCCTGCTGTCTAAGTTACATGCAGTTAAATGCCACACAGAAATCGACAGTGATTCCAGAACGACCTGAAAACCTCCTTCAAAGCCAACTTTCTGGCAAGGTGTGCCCCCTTTAGGATTTGTGATGGTTAAACAAATTATACTTTAACCATCTAAATCATCACTTATTCTAACCTACCCAGAATAAGAAATGTGAAGACTAGAATTTGCATTAAGCTCACATTACTTTGTCCCCGTCCTGGCCTAGGTAATTACACTTGATCTTTGGAACATTTAGTGCTGGCCTAGCATCAAGTGACTTTAAAATGTTCTTTTCTGCAGTATTCCAGAGTCAGGCCCTGCCATCCATCACTATAATAAGGCACAGCAAACGAAAGCCACGTACCACCACTGCGCCCGTATTATCAATGCTGCTGCAGCCAATTAATCTAAAGCCTCAGCCTGCTGTAGATCTTCTGGTTCCTGCAATCTCAGGCATATTCATTCATTTCTTATTGATTTCAATAGAGAAACAAAACCTCCAGGGTTGCATCCCCAGAGGCTGCTGGGCAGGAGCCAGCACTTTCCCATTATACAGACGCTGTACATAAACTCCCAGCTGCATAGTGAGGCATTTATGTCTAAATATAAATAACCAATTAGCAGGCTGGAAAAACTGCTTTTGGAGGAGATGGGTGTGAATCTCCATTCCAAGCCAGCCACAGACGTACTGACCCAGAACCTGAGATGGAACTTTGAGGGCAAAACCCAAAGGTGGGGAGGGTGGAAAGACACAGAAACTGGTAACTGGACACAACCTGGCAGTTTGGTCTGCACTTCTGTTTACATGTTTCCCTTCCTTTTGAACTAAATCCCAGAGAGAAACTCCAGGCAGGTTCCAGTCCTGCCCCAAGTGGATAGAGAAGGTTACTCAACACCCCGCACACCACAACAGGCAGCACGTGCACAGCTCTGAAATGCCGCTTGTGAGTCACAGCCTTTGAAACGGTCTTAGGAGGCACACCAAGCTTCTGGGTCACCTAGCTGCCACACAGTGCTTTTTCATCGGTGGATCTCAGAGCGCTTTGCAAACAAAGTCAGCATCATACTCCCCATTTTCAGACAAGGAAACAGGCACACTGAGGGGATTTGCCCAAGGTCTCCCAGAAAGTCATCAGCAGAGCTGGAAATGAAAGTTTCCTATGTCCTAGTCAAGCCTCCCACCGCAATTCTCTGATTTACCTCAAAAAGCCAAGGGAGCTTTCTTCAGGAACAACATGACATTATGAAAGTTAAGTGAGAGTCCAGTGGATAGCGCACTGGGTTGGGACTTAGAAGTTCTGGGTTCTATTCTGGACTCCCCACCCGTACAATAAGGATAACAGCACTCGCCTACCTCCCAGGAGAGAGATGCTAAAGACTGTGAGGTGCTCAGATACTATGGGAACGGAAGCCAGCTGAAGATCAAAGATAAAAGGCCTTTGGGAACCATCTACGTGAGATGCACCATAAATAAATACAAGATTGTTATTAGACAAAGAGGCAATACCCTTCCTAACTCCCCACTTAGTCTTCACAATGCCTTTTCCCCCAAGAAAGCTGGAGATTTACATTCAAAGCTCTTTATTCACTACTCTGCTCACCGGAAGGGAGAATGCGGTGACTCGTGAAATACTGCATCCCTTTGACTGCCCTTTAAGACCGGAAGACGGCATGTTCTGGGCAATTAAAGCCAAGGATGTATTTGTCAATTAATTATGGAAAATCATCCCACAAGCCCCATCGGGCACCCTCCATCACTTCTGCCACTCAATATAATTTTAATTAATTTTTCCTTTAGCAATTTGAGGGAAGAATGATATTGCTGCAAAAACACCCAGTACATGAAATTGATTTCCTGGTTTACAGCCTTCCTTCCTCCTCGCCCCCACCCCTGCCTGATTTGTGGCCCTTCACTACATGGCATTTGTTCCCTGCTAATGTAATCCAGTGCTCTAAGGGACAACCACGTGAAGATTGACTTTTCTGAATAACAAGGTGGGGGAGGTAATATCTTTTATTGGACCAACTTCTGTTGATGACAGAGAAGTTTACCCAGAGCTCTTCTTCAAATCTGGGAAACGTACTGAGCGTCACAGCTAAACACAAGGTGGAACAGATTGTTCAGCATAAGTAAACACATATTGTAAGAGACCATTCAAAGTGAAGTGGCCCATTAACACACCTTTGCAGTTATTGTGTGGGGGAGGTTAGTGGATTACAGACTGTTGTAATAAACCATAATCCAGCATCTTTATTCAGTCCATGATTTTTACTGTTTAGCAAAGTTATGACTTTTACCTCCCAGGCTTGTCTTCTGTAGATGTTGTGCAGGTTTCCTCTGTAACTCTGTGTGGCTCGAAAGCCTATCTCTCTCCCCAATAAAAGCTGGCCCAATAAAAGACAGTATCTCACCCACCTTGTCACCTGGGAGAACACTGCTACAACAACACTGCAAACAGCTTTTCTGAGTGTTCTTTGATGACAAAAGCTAAGGCGAAGATCAGACACTTGCTCCTTCTCATTGCCCTCCAGTGAGCAAGTCACTAATGTCACCCGACTTACCGCTGTACCTTCAGTATCTTCTACTAACAGAACCAACAGTACATGCAGGTGTGTAAACCGAGTAACCAAGGGATCCTATTCCTGTAGCTCCCCGCCCACCCTCGCTCGTCATGGCCCATCTAATTAAACATATAATAAGATGCAGCGGAAGCACACTATTTGCAGGAAGATCTGGATGACCTTGTAAACTGCAGTAATAGTAATAGGATGAAATTTAATAGTAAAAAGTACACGGTCATGCATTTAGGGATTAATAACAAGAACTACTGTTATAAGCTGGGGAGGCATCAGTTAGAAGTAACAGAGGAGGAGAAGGACCTCGGAGTATTGGTTGATCACAGGATGACTATGAGCCACCAATGTGATATGGCCATGAAAAAAGCTAATGCGGTCTTGGGATGCATCAGGCAGGGTATTTCCAATAGAGATAAGGAGGTGTTAATACCGCTATACAAGGCGCTGGTAAGACCTCATCTGGAATAGTGTGTGCAGTTCTGGTCTCCCATGTTTATGAAGGATGAATTCGAACCGGAACAGGTTCAGAGAAGGGCTACTAGGATGATCTGAGGAATGGCAAACCTGTCATATGAAAGGAAAGAGCTTGGCTTGTTTAGCCTAACCAAAAGACGGCTGAGGGGAGATATGATTGCTCTCTATAAATATATCAGAGGAATAAATACCGGGGAGGGAGAGGAATTATTTAAGCTCAGTACCAACGTGGAACAAATGGATATAAACTGGCCATCAGGAAGTTTAGACTTTAGTTTTGAAATTAGACGAAGGTTTCGAACCATCAGAGGAGTGAAGTTCTGGAACAGCCTTCCAAGGGGAGTAGTGGGGGCAAGAGATATCTGGCTTCAACACTAAGCTTGATAAGTTTATGGAGTGGATGGTATAATGGGATAGCCTAATTTTGGCAATTAATTCATCTTTCACTACTAGCGGTAAATATGCCCAATGGCTTGTGATGGGATGTTAGATGGGGTGGGATCTGAGTTACTACAGAGAATTCTTTCCTGGGTGTCTGACTGGTGAGTTTTGCCCACATGCCCAGGGTTTAGCTGATCACCATATTTGGGGTCGGGAAGGAATTTTCCTCCAGGCCACATTGGCAGAAGCCCTGGGGAGTTTCGCCTTCCTCTGCAGTGTGGGGCACTGGTCACTTGCTGGAAGGTTCTCTGCACCTTGAAGTCTTTAAACCATGATTTGAGGATTTCAGTGGCTCAGACACAGGTTTGATACAGGAGTGGGTGGGTGAGATTCTGTGGCCTGCATTGTGCAGGAGGTCAGACTACATGATCATAATGGTCCCTTCTGACCTTAAATTCTATGATTCTATGTGACAGCTCTGGGTAAGTCGTCAACAGCAGGGATTGAACCCAGGACCTCTCGATCTAAAACCTCTCCTGTGTGAAGTAAGGGTCTACCTACACAGTGAAGAAAAATCCGCAGCTCGTCCATGCCAGCCGACTCGGGCTTGCAAGGTTCCAGCTGTGGTCCTGTTTCATTGCTGTGTCTGCTTCTGGGCTCAGGCTGGGAGCCTGGGCTCTGGGACCCTCCCACCCGACAGCCCAAGCCCCACTAGCCCAGTTGCTGTGTAGACATATCATAACATAAAGAGACCCAGTTCTGTTAAGCAAGGCAGGAGTTGGCTCCCCCAGATACTAGAGGGTGTAGGTTACCCAAGCAATCTCTTTGGGGCAGGTACATACAGCCTACGTACTAAACCTGCGTTAGAAGGGAAGGAACGACACTTCCACACAGCAATAGAACAAGCTCAGGTGTCTTATTGCTAAGAGAATGATACAGTAATCCACTGACAAGTCGCAGAACGAACTAAGTGACTGGGCTAAATTCTGTTCATCCTTGCCCATGGGAATCCATTAAAGAGCAGAATTTGTATATGTTCACGCTGCAATGAGTATCCACGTAACAGCCAAGCTTTTCAGAAGTGATTTGGGGTGAGCATGTTGAGAGCCCTTGGAAAGGGACTTCATTTGCAGAAAGTGCTGAGCAGTTACCCTCTAAAAAAAAAAAAATCAGACTCAAGTGTCTCTTCTTGTGCTCAGAAAATCTCTAGTCATGTCTGAAAATCTTGGCAAGGTACCGTACATAGTAGCTGTTCTTGAAAAGCATTATCAGAAGGTCCATAGGACTGTATTTGACAGGGTCGCCACCCCAAGGTCCCATGGAACCAGACTGTAAACACTTCCTGGTCTCTCTGCCCAGCAAGGGGTATCACAGCCACCATATAGATAGGGATCAATGAGCCATTCCAGCCTGAAGCCCTACTTCCAATTCCTCAGAAACAAGCCTTGGAGCCAGAGATCGCTCACCATCCGTCTCTGCCTTAATGGGGGATTTATTTCCTTCCCTTTAAAAAGGTCCAATAAGTTCACCAGAGCCATTTAAGAGATACAGTGGGGAATCAGTGCCTCTTAAGTTGGACATTGGGCCTGGATCATGCCCTGTGCTGCTGCTTTGAGAAGAGAGGAGGAAAGTCTGCTGAATCCAGGGAAGTGGTTGGCAGACTCTCAATCGTCCCCCAAGACCATGGAACACCCTATTCTGATACATCCTGGATACTGTTTTCAGGTTTAGGGGACAGGATGGGGGAGTGAGGGACCAGCTGCTCGATACACCTCTCCCCGACACACCCAGGATACACCTGCGGGTCAACCATCAGGAGTTTTTTGAGATATTTGTATGGTTCCCATAAGATCTGCACACCCCACAGTCTTCTGTATATCACAACACCCCTGTGGGGCAGGGCAGGGGTATTATCTCCATTGTACAGATGGGGAACTGAGGCACAGAGAGACAAAGAGGTTTCCTCAAGGTCACCTGGCAAGCCTGTGGGAAGAGCAGAGAATTGAACCAGAACCCCTCCTTTCTATCTGGAGACAATTGCCAAGGCACTGAAGCTTGCTACATTTTCTAGATCTTCTGCTCCCATCCTGTGGAAGGGGACAATCCAAGCCACTGTTTCCACCCAGCTAGCTAAAATGCCTTAACACAGGCTCGGGGCTTATTCCTCAGTGAGGTAAAGGGCCTGAGACATGGCAGGAGAAAGTTTTAAAGACAATAAGCAAATTAACATAGATGTGAGGGAGTTGGTGGCTTAGAATTCTCTTCTCATTACCCAGAGGTCAGGCTCCTGGGGCTGCTTATTGAAGTGTATGGCTTGATAAGGGTAGTCATTTTTGTTTGCGCTCTTGGGTTTCTTTAGGAAAATTGTGACAAGCTATGGCCAAACCCTAGAGCTCTCTTGCCACAGAGCTCCAGTTCATTGGAGAGGGTTCAGAGAGGAGCCACGAGAATTATGAAAGGATTAGAAAACCTGCCTCACAGTGAGAGACTCAAAGAGCTTGATCTATGTAGCTTAACAAAAAGAGGAGGAGAAGGGGTGACTTGGTTATAATTCCCAAGTATCTATATGGGGAATAAATATTTTATAATGGCCTCTTCAAGCTAGCAAAGAAAGGGTTAAGATGATCCAGTGGCTGAAAGTTGAAGTTAGATAAATTGAGATGGTCAATAAAGCATGAATTTTTAATGGTGAGAGTAATTAACCATGAGAACAATTTACCAAGGTGGATTCTCCGTCACTGACAATTTTAGAATCAAGATTGGATGCGTTTCAAAAAACCTCTGCTCTAGGAATTATTGTGGGACAGGTCTCTAGCCTGCATTCCACAGGAGGTCAGACTAGATGATCACAATGGTCTCTCCTGGCCTTGGAATCTATTAGTCTTGATGTTGGCACTTAGATCTGGCCTCAGGTTAGCGGGAAACTTTCACTGCTGAATTAAATCTGCCTCATCCCAGGCAGGGTAACAAATGAAAATCTCAGCCCTGGAACTTTGCTATAGGGTCGTGAGCTTGGGCCCCATTTCAAGCAAACTTTGGGAAGGTTGGTGGGTTTGCCATTCAACACACATGAAACAGGGTGGCTCACGATGAGTTACATGCATTCAAGGGACAGGCACTAAGAGCAAACACAGGATCATTTTATTCATTATTACTCATCCAACAAACAGAAAAAAATGTTCCTGCCTGGCTTGAGGATTTTATTGACAGGCAACGTGCAGGACACAAACGAGAGCTGTATGCAGGCGATAGCTAATCTGAGCTGTTTACGAACTTCCCCTCTGAAAGCCCGGGGATAAGGAGAGGGGGTTTTGGCCATTAAAAATATAACGTGAGAATCCATTAATTTTCCATAGAAACAATGTCACCATAGAAGCGAGACAAATCCAATCAGTCATGCAAATGTGCTGGAGTTAAATTCTCAGGCCTGGGCAGAGAATTTTGCCTGCCCAAATTGCAACAATGAAGAGATCAGAAGGAGATTATCAGCAGTGGCAGCAGGAGCGTATCATAAGGTGGGGGCACAATATGGACCCAACCAAACACAGCAACATTTCAGGGTATGCCACAAAGACCAGAGTGTATGTGTACACATGCACTACATAGTCAACCCACCCCCACATATACGTGCAAGATTTAAGGTCCCAACACAATTTTGATGTTTTTGTTTCATGACATAACACAGTCTAGTATTAGCCACCGATTTAAAGAGACGGACAGGAAATAGTATATCTGTGCAACCTGATGGAGCCAGCACTGCTGCTGCAGTCTTCCTCATGCATTTGCTGGGCTTTTGTCATTTGAAACACAGCACTAACGCAGTTGTTCGGGTTGGTTTACAATGGGAAGTGCACTTCTACCCCGCCAAAAAAATGCAGGGAGTTTCCCGCAAACTTTCCAAAAGCTCCTCTGTGGGACGAGATCAGCCATGGAACATTTTAGTGCCCACACATTTACACCCTGCCTGGACACTGGAGCGATCACTCCCCGTCATGGGAATTCAAGAGAATACAGCAGCCATTCTGGGCTAACACCATCACCCACTGGGCTCTTAGAGGTGCGGAATTACCTCTCAAAACAAAGCATTCCCCCACCCCCGCCCCCATTCCCTACCCCCGCCCCCAGAATGTTACTAAGATAATGTGACACCAAGATTGCCTTGAAGACCTCAGCTCTGGTATTTTTTGCCTTTCTCTGACCTCTCAAGCCTGTGTGTTTTGTTACATATGTGATTCCAAAGCTTGTTTGCCAGTCTCCTGGAACAAAGGGATGTATCCTCCATGTTTATCCGTATGCAAAAATATTGAACTGTCACAGGTAAAGCGGCACTATTAAAAACCTGTACGTTTAAAAACAAATCTCACCTCCCATTTTTGAGTGTGCATCAGTCCCTGTGCTATTTGGCACCTGCTTGTATATCAAAGCATTCTGCAACAGGCTGGACAGCAAACAAGAGTCTATGGTCTAGCCGACATGGGGAAAATCAACTGAGGCCTGGTCTACACAGCTGCCTTGTATTACCTAACTGTGGAAGTGTCTTCACTTAAATTTGGCTCCTGCCGATGTAACTGCCCCTCTCTGCTGATTTAGTAACAACACCTCCCTGAGCAGCACAGAGTCACGGTCAATGTAATGAGGTCGATACCGTGTCAGTATAGACACGGCATTGCTTATATCAATTGTTACTGGCTTTTAGGAGCCATCCCACAATGCCCCACACTGACAATACAATCTATACCAGCGCTCCTAGCATGAACCCGCACTCCCAACACAAGAAGCCAAATGTGCACACACACAAGTGATTTAATAACTGCAGTGGCTGTATGCCGACTTACGTTAGATTGATTCAATTTTGTAGTGTAGACATGCCCCCGAAAGCAACTGCCAAATACTCAGAAATAGCTCCCTGTGTGGACACACTATTCCGGAACAACAGTGACTTTGTTATGGAATTAGTGCATTTTGTGAACATAGTAATTATTCCAGAATAAAGTGACTTATTCCAGAATAGCATCCACACTAGTAGGGAGCCACTCTGGAATAGCTATTCTAGTCAATTTCCCCATCCAGACAAGCCCCCACAGGGTCTGGGAATCCTTTAAAATTATCCGGTTTGGCAGCAGCTCTGCTGGAAAATTATAAGCTCCCTGCATCCTCCATCATGACCGTTTGATCCACAGCAAAGGCACAGACCACATTCCCCAATAGAAGGCTGAGTCAGCTGAGCACACATGGCTGCAATGACCAGGTATAATTGTTTAATATTTGTGCCGCAATAACGCATAGAATCCTAGAATCTCAGGGTTGGAAGGGACCTCAGGAGGTCATCTAGTCCAACCCCCTGCTCAAAGCAGGACCAATTCCCAACTAAATCATCCCAGCCAGGGCTTTGTCAAGCCTGACCTTAAAAACCTCTAAGGAAGGAGATTCCACCACCTCCCTAGATAACCCATTCCAGTGCTTCACCACTCTGAGTGAAAAAGTTTTTCTTAATATCCAACTTAAACCTCCCCCATTGCAACTTGAGACCATTACTCCTTGTTCTGTCATCGGGTACCACTGAGAACAGTCTAGAACTGTCCCCTGCAACAGACACTCAGATACTCACCAACACAGCCCCCCTGATGCAGCACTTAGCGTACCTCCTCACGGACAGATCCCAGGCAAACTCCCTCTGTTAGCCTCTGCTGTTCGCCGCACAGAGACCCAGTCCACCACCCACAGCCTCCAAGGCCAGAAGGGTCACTGTGATCATCTAGTCTGCCCCCCTGCATAGCACAGGCCAGAGAACTGCCCCCACAATAATTCCCAGAGCAAAGCTTTTAGAAAAACAGCCAGTCTTGGTTTAAAGATGGCCAGTGATGGAGATTTCACCACCTTGTGCTCAGTGCTGGACACTTAGCCCGTCACTCCCCTGAAGAGCTTAAACTGAAATAGACAAGATAGACAAAGGGTTGGAGGAGAAAACAGTCACTGAGGTGAAGTGATTGGCCTAAGGTCACAGAGCAGGTCCATGTCAGGGCCAGGTCTCCTGACTCCCAGTGCAGTGCACTACCCACTGGGCCATACAGCCTCTCGAAAGGAATGCATCTATTTGGAAGAATGACTAAGTATCACAGAGGCAGGAATCTCCAAATGCTTCTTGAGGCAAAGGAATTCATCAGCATAGACAAAGCCTTGGAAAGCAGTCATGCAAAATGGTCACAATGGTGTGGTTGGATGGGATGCAACGTCAACTCTACGCCACAAGTCACGTTCCCATGCAAACACTAGCACCCATGATTAACCTGACACATTCCAATTCCACGTGACTATTTACATGCATAAGTGTTTGAAAGTCTGGGGCCAATATCTGCTTCTTGGCAGTAAGATAGAACTCAACGCATTTAGGGTACATCTACACTACCCGCCGGATCGGCAGGTAGCGATCGATCTATCAGGGATCAATTTATCGTGTGTAGTGCAGATGCGATAAATTGATCCCCGATCACTCTCCTGTCGACTGCTGAACTCCAGCTCAGCGAGAGGCAGAAGCAAAGTTGATGGGGGAGCTGCGGTGCGCCGCGAGGACGCGAAGTAAGTAATTTTAATTCGATCTAAGATATGTCGACTTCAGCTACGCTATTCTCATAGCTGAAGTTGCTCGCCCCCCCCCCTCCTCCCCCCACAGTGTAGACCAGGCCTAGAAAATCTCAAGTAGGAATATCAGGACCATGGCTATTACCCACAGGTCAGGTGCTCACCAAGTAACTCACCTTTGATAACAGAACACCCTTCCCAGATGCCAGATTACCTCCTCTGCACCCAAAGCTAGATGCTTTTGTGTAAGAAAATGGGAGACCCCAGTCTCTTTAGGGAAAGCTAAGAAAAACGCTGTTAGTCTCAGCTCTCCAGCATGTGCAGAACAGATAAGATCGCCTGCTTCTTCCTTTGGGCAGCTCTTTCCATCAGCTCTTCATACCAATCTTCCCACCCTTTCGTTCAGTCCCACCAGTGGTAGCCCTAGAGCTTTTGCATGTGTCAATTCTGCCACCAAGAACTTCTCTCCACCTCACCACCCCTCCATCATCTCAGAGCTTACCAAACGTCTTTATATGCCACAGGCTAAAGAAACCCATTTGAACAGTCATACCCCTCTCATCACTATAGTATCAGAGTGTCTCATACCTCATGCTGTCTTGTAGTTAGTGCTGTAAAGATTTCAGGGGTATCAGCTACATGAGTCTGCATAGCTCTATCTTTTATCATTGTTCCATTTACTCACATTTCATTTTGAGCCTCCAGCAGCCAAACAACCACAGCCTCATGTTGCTCAAGGTAATTACTAGGCAGGAGAACACTATGTATGTAGGAAGTGACCTATCCAGACCCTGCTGCCCCCTGCTGGGCAGATGACAGAGGCACTCCCATCAAGAGATTATGGGACAAATTACAAGGACACATAAGAGCAGCCATTCTGGGTCAGAGCAATGGTCCATCTAGCCCAGTATTCTGTCTTCCAACAGTGGCCAATGCCAGGTGCTTCAGAGGGAATGAATAGAACAGGCAATCATCAGGTGGTCCATCCTTTGTCATCCACTCCCAGCTTCTGGCAAGCAGAGGCTAGGGACACTCAGAGCATAGGGTTGCATCCCTGCCCATCCTGGCTAATAGCCATTGATAGGACCTGTCCTCCAGGAACTTATCTAGTTCTTTTTTGAACCCTGTTACACTTTTGGCCTTCACAACATCCCCTGGCAACGAGTTCCACAGGTTGACTGTGACAGGTGTGTGAAGAAGTACTTCCTTTTGTTTGACACATATTACACACGCATAAATCTCTTTTCCTGAACAAAGTACCTATGCAGGCAGGGGGAACTATTATGTCCATTTGGATTTTTAATCTTTCTAAATTATAAGCCTTTGAAATCACAACTGAAAGGCCCCAACAAAGAGCAAAGTGTTTTAATGGCATTTCTTCATTAAGCCTTACAAGTACAGTTCAACCCAAGGCACAAATTTGCATCCCGATTTCAATTTTAGAGGATCTTTGGTCCATCTCCTCTCACAACCTCCTGCGAGACACAAAGAGGATCAGACTCTCTTATAAATCCGTAAATAGAGGCACAGAATGATTATGTGACTTCTTCAAAGTCGCACAGCATGTCAGTAGTAGAGCCAGGAAGAGAAGTTAGGGGTCCAGACCGCTCACTTCCCTGCTGTAACTTTTGCTAAGCCACAGACCATCAACAGGCAACATTTTTAGGGCAGATTCCGCCTCCCTATTCATGCTGAGTAATGGAATCGGTGGAGACTCCTGGTTGCGTAAGGTCTTATTCAAGGTGACTATGCAGCAGAACCTAGCATTCAAACAATAGAATCCTGTGTGACCTTGTGACATTATTGACATGAACTGTAACCGTATAAATCACTGTTGCAACCAAGGTCCTATAGTTGCACCAAGTCTTGTACAAAGGAGGTCAAGGTGTCTCTAAAAAGGTTGTAATTTGCTGGTAATGATTATGCTGTCTGTATGTGTGTATCATTTTTGTATTTGAAATTATGAATACTGGCTATGTACTTGCATCTCAATGTGTTTAATTCTAAGTAGCATCAGTGAAGCATTTAGTCAGCTTCTTGAGAAAACTATTCTGAATAATTGCTCAATCAAGAAACATTTAACTGACAATGGACCTTGGAAGACTCCAATCCACATCTGAGGAGCCTTCCTGGGAATGTTCATGGTAGCATGTGAGCAATGGCTGCCACCTGCAAACTGAGTCATGCATGGACATGTAACTTGCCCATGTGACTCCAAACTCCATCTTGCTGCTGTGATTTTCCACAGTAAGAACAAAACGGTCCTTCCACATGGCAGAGGATATAAAAGGCCCTGGAACCCCCTCCATTTTGTCTTCAATCCTGCTTCTGACCTCTGAAGGAACTGTGCTTGAAACTGAAGCTCTAAACAAAGAACTGAACGACCCATTCAAGCTGTGATGTTTGTACTCCAGAGACTAGATTGGTTTAAATCAGCAGTAATCCCATCAAGCCTGAAACAAGCCTGAACTAAGGCTTGTTGTATGTATTTGATACGTGTAACCAATTTTAACTGTTGTATGTAACCAATTTTAACTGTTGTATGTAACAATTTGCAATTGTTGTATGTATTTGATTCCATTTAACCAATTTTAACTGTCATCTATATTTCTTTCTTTTTATGAGTAAACCTTTAGATCAGGCGTCGGCAACCTCTCAGAAGGGGTGTGCCGAGTCTTCATTTATTCACTCTAATTTAAGCTTTCGTGTGCCAATAATACATTTTAACATTTTTAGAAGGTCTCTTTCTAGAAGTCTATAATATATAACTAAACTATTGTTGTATGTAAAGTAAATAAGGTTTTTAAAATGTTTAAGAAGCGTCATTTAAAAATTAAATTAAAATGCAGAGCCCTCCAGACCGGTGCCCAGGACCCAGGCAGTGTGAGTGCCACTGAAAATCAGCTCGCGTGCCGCCTTTGGCACGCGTGCCATAGGTTGTCTACCCCTGCTTTAGATTTTAAACTCTAAAGGATTGACAACGGCATGATTTGTGAGTAAAATCAAACTGTTATATTGACCTGGGTCTGGGGCTTGGTCCTTTGGGATCAGGAGAACCTTTTTTCTTTTACTGGGGTATTGATTTTCATAACCATTCAACCCCATGAGAAGTGATGCTGGCGGTGATACTGGGAAACTGGAGCGTCTGAGGAAATTGCTTGTATGACATCTGGTTAGCCAGCAAGATAAAACCGAAGTCCTCTCTGTTTGGCTGGTTTGTTTTGCCTTGGTGTGCAAAGGAACCCCAGCCTTGGGCTGTGACTGCCCTGCTCTAAGCAATTTGTCCTGAATTGATACTCTCAGTTATGTCCTGCCAAAGGCCGCTTTGTTACAGACCTCAATCAGCTCTTCACACTGAAGCTCAGGAAGCTACTGCATCTCTGCTTTGTGAGTCAAAGTAGAGAGCTGGTGATAGGTAAGGGAGCTCAAGGGCTAAGTGACATTGTATGCAGTTAAAGATCCAACTTATTTATGCATTAATCACCCATGAAGAGTTGGACTGTATCAACAGACATCCTGTAGCATTCCTGCTCTGTTTCACTCCAAACACTTACATTCATCCAGGCGAGTATATGCTCCCCAGTTTTCAAGCCAGCTGCAACCTTCACTCAATCAGCTATAAATGACAAAAGGCTGCCTAAGAACATGCATCTGTTTCACTTATGACTTATATGGCCAATTTAAACAGCTTCCATATGTTGACAAAAAACCGGGCCCAAGCGCCGCTTGCACATAAATGCAGAGATTGTGGAAGAAAAACGGAGGACTGTTTCATCATAGACCTCACATATTGGTTCATTTGCTCCCAGGACTACATTTTCCTAGGGTCTAGGCACATTTATATTTTGCTGATCATTCTAAACACTGCCTCCTGCTGCATGCAGCTGGGAATTACTGTAGTCCTACAAACAACAGCCTCCTTCACTGCACAACCCTGGTTCATCCCCAGAGCAGGACCATCCTCTGCACTGAATGAGACAGGGCATCCGGTGGGAAAACATAATATGTGATCCTGTAATTAAAGACTATCTTAATGCATACATACAAGGGGACTAAATTAAGGTTGCATCGGCTACATTATTCTGTAGAAACCTTGATTGAGAAGGGATCAAGCAGAAAGCAGGAGGGGTAATACCGAGCCATTGTTTCCCCGGGATGCTGGCTTTTCTTTACAAAGCTCCACTCCTTGAGAAGGATCTGTGGGTGAAGGGCCTTAGGTGCAACCAGTTGTGTAATACAAATAACCTACCTGTAGCCCAGGACACAAAGGGCATTCCACATCTCCCTCTGTTAGGAAAGATCTGGTGGAACCATGTGGGGGGTCTTACCAGTGAAGTAGCTGCAATAGCTAGCATGGGATGGCAATGACACAGGGGTAAGGAAGGGTATGGGGCATTCCTGGGTAGAACAGAGCAGATCATTGATTTTTCAGTTCAGGGGCCAAACCAAGAAATCAAGAAAAAAAAATTCAGTTAGTTTCAAACCAGAATTTTTTTGGCAAACACTCACCGCGCACACACACAAAAATACTCATTTTGATGGAATGAAACGTTTCACAAGTCAATTCAAACAAACATTTTCTAAACAGTGTCAGACAGTTCATCTCAAAAATGAAACAGACAAGGTGGGAGAGATAATATCTTTTATTGGACCAACTTCCATCTCACCCCTCTTGTCTCTAACATGTGGGACCAACACGGCAACAGCAACACTGCAAACACAATGAAACATTGACATTTCTGAATTTTCCCATTTTTTTCCAGCCAAAATTACTTGCTGGACTAACCTGAATTCACAAACGGTTTCAGTGCCCTGAAAAATGCATTTTTCAGCAAATTTGCTATCTACTGAAAAAACGTTGCCCAGTGCTATTCAAGGGCAATTCTGTTACCAGTGGTCAAAATAGCACAGGCTGGAGGTAGCTATTCTGTGGTTCTTTGCTAGGGGAGTTTAGTAGCATAAGCCCTGGCATGCAGCCTTGCAGAATCTCTGATAAAGGCCAAATTTGACCCCACTGCGACCTCCCAGGAAGCATTAGCCCACTGCCAGATCCAAATCTGTAGAAAGCAGAACACTGCACAAGCCACTTGCACTTTGCAGATGAGCAGCTTACACCATAAGCTGCTGTAATTACACTGCCATCAACCAAATAAAACTCACTCCTGCTACTAGTTATATTCTACAGCCTCTGAGCTGTCCAGCAGAGAGACATCACATCAGGGCCAACCTCTAACACTTACAGCGCTGGCATTTCTCAGAACTCATGTCCTTTCACAGGTGCGGGTGAAAGCATCAGCATTCCAAGGATTAAATAAGGAAGCAGTGTTCCTAGAGCAGGGAAATGGAGTCAGGCTTTTGTAGTTCCACTCCAGATTCTGCCACTGAGTTAGGGGGTGGCGTTGAGCAAGCCTCTTAATTCGGCTATAACCCACATAGCCTCCACATGCAAAAAGGGAAAACATTGCCACCTACCTGACTGAGAATGTGCGGGGCTTAAGTGATGAAAGATGGCACCTATGGCCTTATTGATTATGACGATGCAGCATGCAGGAACATATACCACGTACATTATTCCACACAAAATCACCTTAATGCATTTAAGGTTGCACAGTTAAGTGCTAAGGAGTCAAGAAACGTTAAATACAAGATTGTCAGAATAACCTTAACTCTGCCCCCTTGTGCATGATATGCGAGTTTATAGTTACAGGATCTCATACAAGTCCTCAAATAATGCCATCTTTCCTAGAACCTTAGATATGGAAGTAGCATCATGAAAGTTCTTCCTTAATTTATACTAATACTGTTTTCAATGTCTAGATCAGTGTTTCTCAACAATTGGTCCATGGACCGGCGCCGGTCCCTGAGATCTCCCTGACACAGTTTAGGAAGGCAGCAAGCCAGTCCCTGGTATAAAAAAGGTTGAGGAAATACTTGTCTGTATAACGCAGTATTTCTTCATTGGTGTATATTATTTAATGAATTCTTTTCTCTAATTTATGCACTTTAATAAATCCCTCAGTAACCTTCTACTATAGGCGGCCTTCCTTAGGCAAGATTCAGTTAATTGTTAAGCTGAAATCCAGGTGGCCTATATAAGCAATCAAATTTCCACTATTACTTTAGGAGGAGGAACTGGAAGGTGTTATAATAATTGAGCCTACACATTCACCCGAATTGTGAGTTCAACTGTAAAACGTCAGAGTAAGTTCATAAGACGTCACAGTAACCTGCAATAAATGTTGATGGGAAAAGGTACAAAAGGGAAACAAAGACTGAATTAGCCCAAACAAAAAGGCCTCCTGATCTAAGTCAAGGACCACATTAAGATCATGCCTGGGAAACGAGAGAAGTGTGGAACCAGAAATCAGTGAACCACCATTGGTGTGTCAGAAACTAGGCCTAATTGGTGGACAAAATCCCACCCATCACTCCCTTTTGGAGTCCTTAAAGGAAAACGCATTGAGAGAAAAATTGGCTACTGGAGTGAGCTTTGCCATCATGGCCACCACACCCACCACCTCCTGGGACAGACCTTCTTCATCCCAATTCTGAGCTGTCCTGATCAGACCAGGCCAGATGGGGGGCGGGAGATGACATTACTGCCTCCACCAGTCCCAGCTACCACCTGGGATGAAATGAGATCAGACTAACAGCAGCTCCAGCCCATCTCAACTAACTGCTTCTCCTTTCTCCAAAAGGATTGTTATTGCCATGGTACTAGATTCCAAGGCTGGAAGGGACAAGACTGTGATCATCTAATCTGACATGCTGTGTAGTACAGGCCACAGAACTTTCTCAAACTAATCCCTAGAGCAGAGCTTTTAGAAAAACAGCCAGTCTAGATTTAAAAATGGCCAGTGATGGAGAATCCACCATGACACTTGATAAATTGTTGCCATGGTTAATTACCCTCACTGTTAAAAATTTACACCTTATTTCCAGTCTGAATTTGTCTAGCTTCAACTTCCAGCCATTGGATTGTGTTATAACTTTCTCTGCTAGACTGAAGAACCCATTATTACATATTTGTACCCCACGTAGATACTTAATATGACTGTAATCAAGGCACCCCTTAACCTTCTTTTTGTTAAGCTAAATAGACTGAGCTCCTTGAGTCTGTCAGTATAAGGCAGGTTTTCCAACCCTTTAATCATTCTCATGGCTCTTCTCTGAGCCTTCTCCAATTTATCAACATCCTTCTTGAACTGTGGCATCAAAATTGGACATTGCTCCAGTAGTGGTCACACCAATGCCAAATACAGAGATAAAATAACTTCTCCCCTTGAGATTCCCTTGTTTATGCATCCCAGGATCGCATTAGCTCTCTTACCCTCAACGTCACACTGGGAGCTCATGTTCAGCTGATTATCCACCATGACCCCCAAATCTTTCAGCCACTGCTTCCCAGGATAGAGTCCCCCATCCTGTAAGTATGGCCTACATTCTTTTTTCCTAGATATATACATTTATATTAAGCCATATTAAAATGTATAGTTTGCTTGTGCCCAGTTTACAATGCAATCCAGATCAGTCTGAATAAGTGACCTGTCCTCTTCATTATTTACCACTCCCACAATTTGTGTGATTTTTTTATTCATTTAATGTGTGCCATGTTAATTTTATATCATTCTAGTTTTTTAAACAAAATGTTGGTACGAAGTCAAATGCGTTATAGAAGTCTAAGTAAACTATACCACCACTATTACATTTATCAACCAAACTTGTAATCTCAAAAGATATAAAGTTAAACCCATGTTGTCTTGCATTAACTACATGACCCTTCTTTAATCCTTATTAATAGAGTCCTTTATTAGCTGCTTCATTATCTTGCTTGGGACCAATGTCAGGTAGACAGGCTTCTAATTATCCAGGCCATCCCATTTACCCTTTTCAAAAATTGGCACAACGTTAGCTTTCTTCCAGTCTTCTGGAACTTCCACAGTGCTCCAAGACTTATTGAAAACAACAATAATGATCAAGCAAGTGCCTCAGCCAGCTCTTCTAAAATTCTTGGATGCAAGTTATCTGGACCTGCTGTTTTTAAAATGTCTACCTTAGTTGCTTCTGTTTAACATCCTCCAGAGATACCAGTGGAATGGAAAGAGTTATCACCATATGATGAGATATCATCTTCCCTCCCAAACCAGAACAGAAATATTTATTGAAAACTTCTGCCTTTTTGCACTATTATTGATAATTCCTATCTGGTAATGGACAAATACTGTTGTCAGGATTCTTTTTGTTCCTAATATATTTTAAAAATCTCCCTTATTGAGCTTAATTCTGCTAGCCATAGATTTCTCCTTGTATCCCTTTGCTTCCCTTATCAATTTTCTACAATACCTAATTTCTTATTATATCCATTACTATCAACTTCTCCTTTCTTCCATTTGTGTAATACTGTAGTTAATAAATAAAGGTAGCCAAAGATGGTGAGAAACATTTTATAAATATATACATTTTAAAAGCTGCCTTCACTTCCCCACTAAACCAGAATTTTTTTTTAACCTTCTTCCTCAATTGTGCCTTTTTGGGCATCTACTAAGGTGTTCTTAAATTATTCCCAATTGTCATTCACATTTTTCTTATTTAATTCTTCCTCCCAACTGATTTGGCTCAGAATTGTTTTCAGCTTTGTGAAACTGGCCCTATTAAAGCATTAAGTATATATATTACTGCTCTGGACTTTATTCTACTTGCACATTATAAATGTGATTGAAGTCATAATCACTTGTACCTAAGCTACCACTAATTTTTAGTTCTGTGATCAGTTCCCCTTTAATCTGTTAGGACAAGGGTGGGCAAACTTTTTGATCCGAGGGCCACATCTGGGTATGGAAATTGTATGGAGGGCCATGAATGCTCATGAAATTGGAGTTGGAGTGTGGGAAGGGATGAGGGCTCTGCCTGGTAGTGCGGGCTCAGGGTGGGGCCAGAAATGAGGAGTTCAGGGTGCTGGAGGGGACATTCTTCCAAACTCTACCCACACTATAAGCTCCGTCCATGAGGGGTACTAAAGTGAGACACTGTGCACAGTAGATCACGTAGCTGTTCAAAATACAGTCACATTCTCACTGGGCTTCTGAAGCCTGGCTTCTCTTCGTGGGGCTTGAACATGCCCATGGGGTCTGCTAGGCCCAGCTCCTTCTTGACCGCAGCGGGTGGGAAATTAAGTGAATTAATTCATCCAGATGCCAACATGAGATGTCGCCCCCAGCCAAGGGTGCAGGTCTGCGACCCACCCTCTCCTTTCTCCCACGAGCAACGAAATAGTTAACAACGTTGGCATTTCAATCACTGGCTACGGGCATCTGGGATGTGTGGAGCAGTTCACACCTCTGAGCTCTCTCTCCAAGCTCTCTGCATGGGAAACACTGTTCACATTGAAGTTTTGAGGTTTGCTTGGCAACCGTAACAGCTGGAGACTCTGTCTTAACATGCAAAATGATATTCAGAAAACAAAAGAGTAGCCTCAGAGTGGGGATGGCATGGCACATGGGTGCATGCCAGCTGTTTGCAAACCCTGATCAGCACAATACATACATTAGTCCTCACAAACCTTCCCCAGTGGCCTCACAAGGAAGGTGTCAGACTGGAGCTCTCCCAGTACCCTGCATGAGTGTCATTTGGGGTAGAACAATTGCCCCAAGCTACCATCAAAAGCCTCTCAGAGGGAGGAGTATAACTACTCAAGAGCAACTACATCAGGGGTGGGCAAACCTTTTGGCCCAAGGGCCACATCTGGGTATGGAAATTGTATGGGGGGCCATGAATGCTCACAAAATTGGGGTTGTAGTGTGGGAGGGGATGAGGGCTCTGGCTGGGGGTGCAGGCTCTGGGGTGGGTCTGGGGATGAGGGGTTTGGGGTGCAGGAGGATGCTCCAGGCTGGGATCGAAGGGTTCGGAGAGCAGGAGGGGGATCAGGGCTGGGGCAGGGGGTTAGGGCATGGGAGATGGTCAGGGGTGCAGGCTCCGGGCAGCGCTTACCTCAAGCAGCCCCCGGGAGCAGCGGCATATCCCCACTCTGGGTCCTGTCCACAGGCACCGCCCCTGCAGCTCCTATTGGCCGCAGTTCCCAGGCAGTGGGAGTTGTGGGAGTGGCGCTTGGGGTAGGGGGTAGCGTGCGGATCCCCCGGCTGCCCCTACGTGCAGTAGCCAGAGAGAGGGACATGCCGCTGCTTCTGGGATTCATGTGGCACCATGGCACACACGGAGCGGGGCAAGCCCCCATCCCGCTCCCTGGCAGGAGTCTGATGGGCCGGATGCAGCCTGTGGGCCATAGTTTGCTCACTCCTGAAGTACATCCATTCCAGGAAGGGTCTACAGCTGATCAGGGGTTATCACAATACACATAATAAATACCCCCTTCAGAATGGGACCTCCAATGAATGGGTTCGAACCCATCCCTGCCCAAAGAGTTTGCAATGTAAATCTGAGACAAGCCGCAACCAGTGTGACCGAAGAAGCCAAGAGGGGAAAGAGGGTTGGGTCAGGGAAATCAAATAGTGCGGCTCCATAGGCACCCAGAATTGTGCAGCCTCCCTGGCTGGTTGATTTCCTGTAGGGGTCGCAGCAGAGGATGGATTCAGAAGAGGGGAGCTGCCTTCCAGATCTACGTGTGGTTTCCACTCACATGGGGCAGCACGCAAGCAACCGCAATAGCAGCTGTGGGTGATGCACAAAACAAAAACCTTCCCCCACAGATTTGAAAGTATCTTCTCCCCTTATTGGTCCTTTTGGTCAGGTGCCAACCAGGTTATTTGAGCTTCTGAACCCTTTACAGGTAAAGGAGGGATTTTATGCTACCCTTAGCTGTATGTTTATGACAACCCCCTTTTCCCAGCCTGGAGCCAGCTCCCTTCCCCAGCCCCTCCAAATCTCAGCAGCTCCCCATGCAGAGCACCCACCCTGCTGCCCCTGACTGCACTTGCTCCCTTGCCTTTCCCAGACACCTGCACTGCCCCCTCTCCTCATGCACAGCACCCCACCCTGACTCCCCCCATCCCACTTCCTCTCCCATCACCCATGCTTAGGATGAACCTCCCCGACCCATTCAAAGCGAGCTTCTGCCCCCTCTGTCCCATCCCAACCTCCTCAATGCCTCTCTCCACAGGGGGTGGGGAAGCAGACGGGTTAATAGCCAAGATGACTGTGGGCATCAAGGGACAGGGTCCTGACCAGAGAGCTCGCATAGCTTCCTTACAGACAGCTGGCACTTTCCTGCTCCTGAGGAGTGGGCAGGAAAGGGGGCAAAGTGTTGTGTAATTACCGTGGTGCCCAGCATATCATATCTTGGAGGTAAGCACTGTAGGCCCTTCAGCAGCTAGGCCTGGTGGGGCCCAATAACCACTCAGACACGTGGCTCAGGGAAAGGGAATGGGGTCAGGGCTGGCAGCAAAGGGTGCAGATACACTAGGTACAGAGGCTTAAACAGTTACAGTTCCCAGTGAGGCCTAGTGCTTGCTGTTTGGCCCTGGGGCAGTACAGGCAAGAGTCAGGGTCCTTCAGGGCTCGTGCCTGGCGCACCCTCTCCAGCACAGTCTCTGTTCAAGCAAATAGGAGCTTTCTGGTTTCCAGGCCAAGCTCTGTTAGTGTCTCTCCTTGGGCCCCTCTGCATTGGCTCCCTGCCCAGCTGCTGCTGCTGCTGCTCCCCCATCAACCAGCCCCCAGCTGTAATGTCCTACTGCTGTGCTGAAACATGCATTTCCACAAGGGGGCTCTGTCTGCAGCTCCCTGTGGCCATGTGGCTCCCACTCCCTAGCTCTGACCCTTCCCTGGCTGCGGAGGGGGATGTGCAGTGGGGTGGGCCCGTTGGAGCAGTAGACCCCGCTCCGTAGATCCCTCACAGTGGTTAGACTCTCAGGAGTTTCCCTGTGAGGGTGGGTGGAGCGGTGGCACTGCCCTCCCCGGCCGCACCCAGCGGACAAGCTCTCCCCTTTCAGGATACGCAGGGAGGCAAGGGATTCTGCACAGCCCAGGTCGCACCCTCGCTACACTGGCATCAGCTGGGCACACACAGTTCAGCCCCGCTTACTCTCACGCTGAGCTACCCAAAACCACACCCAAGATCCACCCCACATGTACAGCCCGAGACTTCCGCAGGCTCAGAACATGGCCGAATCCACCAGGAACACCCCAGGGCCCATCTTTCCCCTTTCCCTGCCAGTTACACTTCCTGCCCCCAGCCACTGTGTGGCTGGAACAGTTAAGGAGACGGACCCAACAATTTCCTTCCAACAGGGAAAGGATTCTTTCCCCTACTCAAACAGCTGAACCGCTCTAAATCCCCGAGGGGCAGAAACCAGGCCTGGGAAGCATCAGCTTGAAAGCAGGGTAGTGGTTGGGGCTGCTGCTGCCACTATATCACTGGAGTGGAGAGAGGGGAGCAGAGAAATGAATGGAGGGATGCTGGAGGTCAGCATTAAAATGCCATGGAGAATGGGCAAATTTGGCTCCAGGGACGCTGGCCCATGACCGTGAAGGGCCTGATTTATAAAGGTACGTAGGTGTCCAGAGATGCAGATAGGAGAACATCACACTAGGTTCCTATATCCACCTTTAGGCACCTAGGTACCTTTAACCATCTACCCCAAAAAGCTGTCAGTGGCCAAGCAGCTGCTAATCCTGAGCTCTGCAGAGCGCATTTAAACAAAGGGTCTCCAAGCACCATCACAAGACACGCGTCATCATCCCCATTGTCCAGGTGCAGCCAATCCTTTGGGAAGTTCCTAGAGAGCGAGAAAGCCATCTTAAGCATATGCCCTATCCTAATACAAACAGCACCTGTCAGTGCAAACAAGAGAATCCACAGCAGAAGAGGGGAAATTACTGAACACGCAGAGTCCTGGATTGGAGTTTAGAGCTGGAAAATGTCCCTGGTTTACCTCCATTAGCAATAATCTACTGCATGCTCCTGGAATCGTCGGAGCTTATTCTTACCAGCCACGTTCCCAGTGCAAGCACTGACACCAATGGAAAGGATCATTTCTGGCAAAGCTGTTTCAGTGGAAGCATCGGGAATGGCTACAGAAAAAACGAACATTCAAAACGTTTGCCTTATAAGGCACATTCCTGAGGCAGCAATGGGATTGTGGGGGGGACACCCAGAAACAGTGAGACAGAAATCACACACCAACCCAGTGAGTTCATTTAAAGCCTCCACAGGGGGATTTAGCCAAGGCTTGAAGCAGTTCTCTGGGACGCTTTGTCACAGGAGTGTAGGTACAAACAAACAGGAGCACAGACAAAGGGAGTCAACACACATTTTATTAGTAAAAAGTTAATCGGCTTAAAGTGTGCGACTAAATAAGCAAAGCTTACATTAAAGTGGCCCGCCAAGAAAGGACTCCATGGAAAGAAAGTTCTAGGAAATACAATATAGTCTCTATGTTCCTTTGTAATCCAGCACTATAAATATTCATGATTCTGGGTTAATGGGGTACCCAGCTCTCTGCCACCACAATGGCTTTTTGTTTATTCTCAGGACCATGAACTTTGGAACCATGAACCTAAATTTCAGGCCTTTGCATTCACGCATGTTAGCAAACCCAGGGAGGGGGTGGAGCGGAGACAAAGCAAGGAACACGTCATGGAACAGTAACAAAGGTCTGCTTGCAGGTTTTTAAAAACAGTAATAAGCGCCTTGGGGTGCACAGAGCTTCCGGCATGTCTGCATCACAACTGCCCAGAGCAGCCTGGGAGAGCGCAACTACCCTCCCCTCTCCTGCACTGCCTCAGAAACCAGGTAGGTTGCAGCCTTTCACTCATTCACTGGGCAGGAAGCAGAAGAGGCTTTAAGTGAGAAGCAGCCACGGGCATTCACGACAGAGCAGAGAATGGGGCATCTCCTTCACAAGCCTCTCCAAAGAGAAGGTCAGAAACAGCTAAGCGGAACCCCTCGGCCTACCACCCAGTCTGCACCACTTGTGCATTGATTAGGCATGGTCTAAGCACAGGTCTAGTGGCAGGAACTCCCCTGAGTTCTGACTCTAGTGCTCACCGCCGTCCTTGCAGAAGTCACATATGTTAAGAGGTGCTGAAACCATGCAGCCAGCCCTGGGTTCAACTGGGTCTTAGGACACACTTCCTCAGCACCGCCCAGTGCCCGCAGGGGATCAAGAGTCTTGCCATGTTTGACATTTTTCTGAAGCCCCCAGCTCCCAGAGTCAGATGATTATGTGAGAATTTCTGCTTTTGTTTTCTTTAGCAGTAGTTTGCTCTCCTCACAGCTGGGGGGAAGAAAAAGCTGAAAAACATGAATCCTAGAGGTTCAGAAATGCAAATAAAAAGAAATCAACACTTTTTTTTTTTTTTTAAATCTTGTGATTTGAGACACTGGGTTTCCATGGGCCTGGTTCATCACTTTCAAACCCTCAGGGCTTGGATCACAAGCACTGAATAAATAAGGCCCAGACCGTATGACGAGACTGATACACATAAGTCAGGTGGTGCAGGATAGCATTTCCTCACTTAGACCCACCATGATAACATGAGTGAAGGTCAATAAAGCACTCAGAAGGCAACAAGCATTGATATTTTCCTGCAACAGCTTCCCTGATTGCTCTGTGCAAAAGAACAGCCTCTTTCCTCCTTCAAATCACCCTTCAAAACTCCCTTCTCGCATCCGGCTATCAGCTCCAGCCCTCCATTATAACAACGTATTCCTTCGGCTTTCTGATTCCTGCCTGCACTCCTGAACTGCCCATCACCATTGCATCTGGGCGCTCAGACAGCCATTTGGCTGGGATGGGAGAGCACAGCTCCTCATTCTGCCCTTCTGGACGGCTCAATCTCCAAGCAAGTTTGTCCCTACATGTCCCTTAGGAAGAAGGAAAGCTCACAACAGCCCCTAGCAATGGTCCAATGCCAGCTTAGCCACACCGCTGGCAGAAGCTCTTTCTAAAAGAACACCCATGGAGTGAGAAAGCTCTGCCCCTGCCCCCACCCCACCCCCAATAAATGACCTCAGCTGGAGCATCTGGGCTGAATGAAGCTGTCGTTTTTGGAGTGCGGACTGAGACGTTTCCCTGAGTTGCCTTCCAGGACACACACATCACAGTGGCATCCATCAGCAGCTCTGTAACTACCGCTGTGCTGAAACATGCACTTCCAGCAGGACCAAAACCCCTTGTACACACACTAATGGCTGAATTTGCTCTCCAAATCCACTGCAATAGCACTGCAGGAGACAGCTACGTTTTCTGTGTACGGTCGGGTTAATTACTAACTTGGCGCAAAGGAGCAATTTGGCCTGAAAGTCTCTCACAAATGAGTCCCCCTTGTGTAAACCAAATCGTAGTCCCCAAGCTCCGACGATGTCTCAAGGACAGGACATTGTAACCCTTAGTCATCAGAACACATCTGCACAAGGAGAAATCAACAGGACAGCCCAGACCAACCAGCCACTTCCATTCTCCTTTGCTGCCTTCTGGCCCCAGTAACCTGCCCGCTCTCCCTCCCTGGCTCCTGCCTACAGCCCTGGAAAGCTCCTAACCCAATAGTGTTCTATGACCACCCCACAACCATAGAAATATGCGGGAGGGATAGCTCAGTGGTTTGAGCATCGGCCTGCTAAACCCAGAGTTGTGAGTTCAATTCTTGAGGGGGCCATTTAGGGAACTGGGGTAAAAATCTGTCTGGGGATTGGTCCTGCTTTGAGCAAGGGGTTGGACTAGATGACCTCCTGAGGTCCCTTCCATCCCTGATAGTCTATGAAATGTAGGGCTGGAAGGGACCTTCAGAGACCACCTAGTCCATCCCCTATGCTGAGTCAGTAGCAAGTAAACCTAGACCATGCAGGTGTTTGTCCATCCTTCTTAAAAACCTTCACCGACAGGGATTCCACAGCCCCCCTTGATTGCCTGTTCTAGTGCTGACCTACTCTTAGGAAGGTAAGTTGTGAATTGAAGGCACAATAGCTATTCTGGTTAATTTCCCAGTCTACAGCTCTCTACCTGGGGAAACAGACATTTGACAATCAGCGGAATCATAGAATATCAGGGTTGGAAGGGACCTCAGGAGGTCATCTAGTCCAACCCCCTGCTCAAAGCAGGACCAATCCCCAGACATATTTTTTCCCCAGATCCTTAAATGGCCCCCTCAAGGATTGAACTCACAACCCTGGGGTTAGCAGGCCAGTGCTCAAACCACTGAGTTATCCCTCCCCCATCTTCAACCTGGCTGGCAAAGGCTGGAAGTTGAAAGAAGACCATCCCTCATTTCATTTTCGTAACAAATGGGGGACAACCCCAAAACTGTGGGATGGGGCTGACTAAAAGAGACATGTGAAAGTCTAGGGAGTGGCTGGGGGTTGGACTCGGGGAACTAATATAGGATAGCTTGTGCGGTGGGGCCGGAGGATGCAAGCAGAGTCCTGCTGATCAGGCGGAAAAGAAGTCAGCCAAGGAGGTGAATGCTTTTCGGAAGAGCTAAGAGTATAAACACAGAAAACGTTCTGCAGCATCAACTGAATTATGTCACCGTACAGAATGGAAAATTGGTGCGCGCTGGTCCCAGTGTTAGAACCTTCAAAGGACAGACAGGACTTTAGGAAATTCTGATGCTTAGTCACCAGGAGCCAGCAATACCCCAGCACATCCTGTAATGTCTCGTTACTTAAATACAGCAACGAAGGGAATATAGTGCACAAAGCAGCAAAAAAACAAACCCCAAAATCAATAGTATCTAACTGAGCGTGATGGGAACTCACTTTCCCCCATTAAAAGAGGTTACTTACTAGGCTACTGAATCTTTCCTAAGTCATATTTAGATGCCCAGAAAAATGGACAGCAAGCAGCAGGTCACAGTGGTGGTGTGGGTGGGAAATGCTAACCGAAGAGTGCATGCTTTCAAATCGGATCAAAGGTTAGACATTACGTGCATTCGGTTCTCACAGTTACGCAACACCGTGTGTGCCCTGTCTGAATGGTCAACTGCAGATCGAAGTGTCATGGAACAAAATCTCCTAACACTAACAATACAGCAATAAAAGGCCTATCTTCAGTTACACAGACCCTCCCCACTAGCCACCCAGTGGTGATCTCACCAGAGATTTGCCTCTGCTCCCCTAGACTGGGTAGGGCTGAGGGCAGAAAAATCACAAACATCATCAACACTGTTTGTATCGTGGTAGTGCCTAAGAGATGCAGTCACAGACCGCTCAGTGCTAGGCACTGTACTGACAGCTCAAAGACAGTCCCTGTCCCTGGAGAAGAGCTCTGCGCTTAGGTAAAGATTATTGCAGCGTTGTCACTAGAACTGATCAGTGGTGGTCAGTCACAACCTATAAAAAATAGTGCTTAGCATTCATTTATGAAACTAAACATTTCTTGTTAAAAATTATTTTCTTCCTGGTGGACCTGACTATAGATATAAAAATTAAAGAGAGATCTTGGCATTTTGCTTTTGTATTGAAATTACACATTGTATTTTTCTTTTTTCAATAAATAAGGAAGTCCTGTTAAAAGCAAAATGTATTCATCTGGCCCACAAAAACTACTTCAATATTAAAAGCTAACTGAATTTTTAAAATCCAATATCAGAGGGGTAGCCGTGTTAGTCTGGTTCTGTAGAAGCAGCAAAGAATCCTGTGGCACCTTATAGACTAACAGACGTTTTGCAGCATGAGCTTTCGTGGGTGAATACCCACTTCTTTGTATTTTTCACCACTGATGCATGTTTGCTTCCTTTGTAGATTTCACTCTGCTTGGACAATGGGATTGTCTTCGCTGCACCATTTAGCTTGAGTTTGTACATTTGAGTTATTGCCCAGCTCACATGAGAGCAGCCACACTGCGAAATAACACCGGAGCTACACAGAGAGATTGGATTAGCAGAGATTGGATTAGCAGCTGAGTTGGAAATCAAGTTGTTGCTCCCACACTGCATTACTTAGCTGGAGTGTCAGCAGTAACACCTCCCGGACAGGCCATCTAGCTCAAGTTTAAAGCACCACTTAACTTGAGCTAGAGATTTGCATGTGTGGACAGGAGTTGGGTGGCAAAACTTGAGGTATACCTCAAGCTAACAATGCAGTGAAGACAAGCCCAGTGAAACTGGTCAGTTTTACTTGGCTCATAAACAAGCCATGTCAGAGTGTGATTTCCCTGCACTAGCACAATGCTGCGGTTTGGGGTTACAAGCTCCAAGGTAACATTTAAATAAAAAGCAGCTTTTTAAAAAAACCCTCTAAATTTGGGGGTTGAACTGCTGCCTGTAAGACACAAAAAAACAAGGGAAGAATTACAACTGATCAGAAAACAGAATTTCCAGCCAGCGGGAAAGGTTGACATATGGAAATTTGGAACGAAAAGTTGAAACGTTCAGGTTTTTTTCGCAGAATGGGAATTCCAACATATTTTGATTCCGAAACTTTGAAACATTCTGATAAGGTACAAACATATAAACCTATTAAAATATTATCCTCCGAGTCAAAATGAAACATTAACATTATCAAAATGAAACATGGCAAAATGATTTGTTTTGACACGTCTGTCAAATTGTACATTTTCTGATGGAAACTGTTCCAAAATTTTTCAACCAGCTCTAATTAAGGCCACGTCAACTCTACGGGGATGATAGGGGCATAGTTAATGGCATAACCACGTAGTATAGACACAGACTACAGTGATGGGAAGGGTATTTCTGTCACTGTACGAACCACCTCCCCGAGCGACAGCAGCTAGGTCAATGATGCTTCCAACGACCTTGCTGTGTCTACTCCCGGGCCTAGGTTGGCATAGCTCCGTCACTAGGGGTGTGGATTTTTCACATCTCTGAGAAACATCAACCTATCCAAGCTTAAGAATTTATTTACCCTAAGCACCACCTTTACTTGAGCACTAGTGGTGGGAATGCTTGCATCCACCCTAATTACATCCCTCAATGAGAATGAGGAGCACTGCTTTACAGTTGCATCTAGCAATCAATACAATAATAGAGCACTGGACTGGTGGATCATAGACTCAAAACTTTAAGGCCAGAAGGGACCATCATGATCATCTAGTCTGACCTCCTGCACATCGAAGGCCACAGAACCTCACCCACCCACTCCTGTCATGGACCCCTAACCTCTGGCTGAGTTACTGAAGTCCTCAAATCATGATTTAAAGACTTCATGTTACAGAGACTCTACTATGTACTCCCAATGGTCTTAGTTGCTTATAACATTGCCAAACGTTAACCATTTGGGCTGAAATTTTCTACTCTGGGTGTCTGACTTTTCGGTTTTCGGTTTTTTTGTTTTGTTTTTTTAACATTTCAGATAAAACACTTCAGTTGTTTCTGAGATTGAGCTTAAAGAAAAACACTTGTCCCACGTTTAAAAAAAATTATTACAGACATTTGGCTGAGAAATCAGTGCCCCCATGGTTTGGAGCAAGGGCTTGGAATTTTGTGGGGGAAATCACCCTGGTGCCAAGGATGTGCCTTTTGCCATCCCTCTGAAAATTTGCCCAAGTTACAAATCTTCAAAAAATTAGTTTGCACACATGGCTGGAGCACCCATGGAAAAAAAATAGTGGATGCTCAGCTCCCACCGGGGCGGCCCCCACCAATCACCTCCTCCCACTCCCCCCCCCAGTGGGCCCCACTGATCAGCTCCTCCTCCTCCCTCCCAGCACCTCACGCTCACCACAGATCAGCTGTTAGCAGCAGGCAGGAGGCACTGGAGGGGAAGGGGCAGAGTGAGGGCGGGAGGCACTGATTGGTGGGGCCCACCAGTGGGTGCTGGGCAGAACAGGGCAGGGCCTTGGGGGAAGGGATGGAGTAGGGATGAGTCAGGGGCAGAGCAGGGCTCGAGCACCCCCAGGGAAATGAGAAAGTCGGCACCTGTGTTTGCACATGCTCAGTAGAGGCTTGTTAGGGTTATTTATCCAAAGATTCTATCTGCCCCAAACATGCTCCAGGAGCCTGGGGCTGATCAGGACTTCCCCTGCAATTGTTACTCCTAGCTGCTGTGGGCTGCTAGTCACCAGAACCAAGAGACAGGAGACTCTCACGGCCTCCCCTGCTGGCACCCAGGCAGTGAGAAGGAAGCTGGCTGACTAATGCAGAAGGGACGAGAACTGGACCTATGAGGAGGGGTACTGGAGGGTAGTAGATGGGAACAAGGAGTCTAGAAGGAAGAAGACTGGCTGTGTAGGGAGACTGAAAGCTAGCGAGGCAAAGGGAAGGAGGAAGACTGGGACTGGCATGAAAAATCTGAGGGTGGAGAATGAGAAAAGAGGGGACAGGGCAGAAAGATCCAGGCCTGGGGGAGAACCAAGGAAGACGATTCCAAGATGTGTGAATTCTGCAAAGGTAATTCTGAATTCTTCCCAGCACTGCATTAAAAAAGAAAAATCAATTGGGAGCTGAGAAATCTGAGCTGGTGGGTCACTGGTACATCCTATTCGATGCAGATTTTGACTGGAATAGGATAAAATAAAACATTCAGCAGTCCTGCTCCTCACTCTCACATTTCTTCTAGAGTTTTCTCGGCAAACAATTCATTTCCCACTTTGTTATATATTCTGAATTCAGTAACTTTGACCATGTGCATTTTCCTGGGGGGCCAAAGTTTATGAGGATTCAAAACAACTTCTGGGGCAGAGTCTTAATGTGACGTTGAGCCGCTGCACATTTGGGAAGCTGCTGCAGACCTCAGTAATAAAAGGCAATTTATATCAGTTAAACAGGAAGAGGCTGTTTTTAGACTATTAAAAAACTCTGGGAGTGTCGAGCCTGCCTATAGTAAACATGCCCAAGTAAAAAACAACAAGTCATCAGGATTTCTAAATCAATAACCAATCAACCTCCCAGTCAGCCACTCCCTGCCAGGGGATCGTTCAGCCTTGCAAATGCTGGAGTGGATTAAAATGCTGAACAAGGTATCCTCTCTTCTGCCAGGGAAACTAAACATTTCTGTAACCTTAACTCAATCGGAGGCTCAGATAGAAAAAATGACAAAAGCCAAAACTCCTGGTCAGTGGGATCAAGCCAATGGCTAACCAGTGTCATGGGGCAGTGAGGGCAGATTTCAGCCCTAGCCAAAGGCAGCTAGGCTGCAGACTGACCCTTGCAACCCTCAGGATCCAGGGCAGGAAGATTATTTGGTGTCTTCAAAGGGAAAGGATATAGGAACCTACTTACCTGCAGGGAAACCCTGTACTAAGCTGTGCAGGAGGACTCCGCATAAGAACTCATACGGCACTCCCAGGAAGAAACCTAACAGACTCTCCAGTGGAGAATGGCATAATGAATCACAGCACCCTCTTCTGGCTAGGTACTCATCTGGGTCCCTGCTTCTCAGGTGGCCAGATCTTCTCCAGCTGGGTTGCGGAAAGGAAAGGGGAGATTAGTAAGGGAGCACATTCATTACAGCTGGTACCCTGCTCCAAACAGCTAAATGAGACACAGCAAATGAAGCCATGGCACGAAGTAAGTCTACAGCTTGGGTAAGTCGGCATTAATGACCCAGGGGGAGGGGGAGGGAAGACACCAGGGCCAGATTGTAGGCCTGGGGGAGAGGGAACATGGACCTGCCACGGAGAAAGGGAGAGAGAGGAGGTGACAAGGAAAGATTTACACACAGGCGGTGGGACAATTGTCCAAACATCGACACTGCCAACTCTGGTGCTATTTGCAGTTTTTCTTAAAGCTCCAGCTGCTGGAGTCAAACGATCCCAGGAGAATCTCTGCTTCCATTAAAAAAAAAAAAAGTTTCCAGACTTCATGGTTAGAGAAAAGGTCAAACCCTGACCTCAGTGCTCCCTAACAGCACAGAAGGCCCAAAGTACAATAGGTAATCCTTTAAAAAAAGAATCCATTTTTAAACCACTCGGGGGGGGGATATTCTGCAAGAGGGGGACAGACTTGTGAATTTGCAACACTGACATCTCCAATGATCTGTGCTGATCCCACATTTAGACATTCAAGGCCAAAGCGAGGTGCTCGATTCGTAAACCCAAATGCAGACTTGGATGCCACCCACACTGACCACATGGCTCTTTGTCTCCCTCTAGTGGTTAGGCCAGGTAGAGACATTTCTGAGTCTGCTACTGCCTGCAAGCTAACAACCTGGATCCCTTAGCTCCAGCAATAGAGGGAGATACTTTTAGATACACACACACTGACCAGTCCATGCAGATTAAGCCTGCATTCTAATTTAAGCATTAAATCTGAGTACTGGGGCTTGCGATGCCCGTAGGAACCCTGTATATAGTGATATTAACCCTGGCCCATTCTTAAACACGTGGCTAGAAGGTTAGTGTGACCTAATTTAATTTCTTTCCTGGTTCCTGGATCCTTGACACAATTTTATTCTTGTTGCACTTATAGATTTTCTTCCAATGAATTTCCTGTTAAATAGCTCCTATTTCACTTATGATGTAGTCAGGAGCCAATCAAGAGGAAAGCCCTCAGTACGGTTAATTAACTCACCTTTTAAAAAAAAAATCATGCTGCAGTTCCTAGGCTCCCAGAACTTACATAGATCATTTCAGCCATCAATGAAATGCAGCCACTTCTGGGAGTAGAACATGGCAGCTATTTAACAGTGTACAGCAGCACCACACAGTAGTTTAGGACAGGAAGTAAAGTCTAAAATAGCCAAATAATGACTTTCAACCTGTGGACTGATGACTCTGGGCATTACCCTGTGTGGTGTGAAGTATCCTCAGCTCCAGATCAGCCCCTCAGGGGCGCATGGCCCAGTGTGTGTCAGATGCTCACCAGCTAAAGATGCCATGGTGGCCACAGGGTGCATCTTACAGAAGCGGGGAGCTCCAGATAGCTTTGAGACATCTGACCTGGCCTCATGACGCAGGTTAGCATCATCTCTGCTTCACAGATAGGGCAGAGGTGGAAAATGAGAGGTCAGCCAGTGAACAAGGAGTAGAAGCCAGGTCTCGGGACTCCCAGTCCTCTGGCCTTCACCAATGAAACAGCCTTGCGTTGTCCCCGCCCCTCCAGACCTTGTCCGCATCAGGGAAGCACACTTTTATGGCAAGGGGAGACCCTGAGACGCATACAGGCTGCAGAGCCCAGCACTGATGCAGATATTGCTGCAAGCGAGGCAGAAAAAGCTACAGTGTTGGGGTGGGAAGCTCTCAAGTTGCTAAATGCAACAGACTAACCCCTCCCCTGCTGTTTCCCCTAGCAGGTTGCAGGAGGGCCTGGTTGGCTGTCTCCCCAGGGTGGTCTGGGAATGAACTGACTGTTCATTGACCTGCAGCTAAGAGATGGTCATGGTGAATGAGGACAGGTGGGGAAAGGCTGCTGGAGACAGTGTATACACACACAGTAGTGATCTCGTGGCTTGCAGTTGGAGATGCAACGCAGCAGAGCTGGAGTCATGGAAAGGGTTTTAAGGCCGTTTTCTCTGTAAGCTCTATTGGACACTCCCCATCTAATGTCTATGGTTTAAAAAATATTCCTAACCCACCTACTTCTTGCTTGAAATTTAGCATTTGGGATCTTGTGGCATGGAGAACTTTTGGGGGCAGGCTTAAAAGGAATTGAGCAAAGATCTCTAGAGATACGTGCGTGAAATTTTTCATTTTTTGGAGAGTCTTCTAACTTCTCTGGGAACAGCGTGTCAAAACCGGCTCAGTCTAAGAGCACCTACCTGTAGCATGGTTGATGCATTTGTCCTATAGAAGACTTAGGCCTGGTCTACACTAGGTGATTAAACCGGTTTTAGGAGCGTAAAACCGATTTAACGCCACACCCGTCCACACTAGGAGGCACCTTATATCGATTTTAATGGCTCTTTAAATCGGTTTCTGTACTCCTCCCCGACGAGAGGAGTAGCGCTAATATCGGGATTAACATATCGGAATAGGGTTAGTGTGGCCGCAAATCGACGGTATTGGCCTCCGGGCGGTATCCCACAGTGCACCACTGACCGCTCTGGACAGCATTCTGAACTCGGATGCACTGGCCAGGTAGACAGGAAAAGCCCCGCGAACTTTTGAAATTCATTTCCTGCTTCCCCAGCGTGCAGAGCTCATCAGCACAGGTGACCACGCACAGCTCATCTGCACAGGTAACAATGCAGTCTCCTGAGAATCGAAAAAGAGCCCCAGCATGGACTGCACGGGAGGTACTGGATCTGATCGCTATATGGGGAGAGGATTCAGTGCTAACAGAACTGCGTTCCAAAAGACGAAATGAAAAAGTATTTGAAAGAATTTCTAAGGCTATGACGGATAAAGGCCACAGCAGGGACTCAGTGCGTGCAGTGCAGAGTGAAAGTTAAGGAGCTCAGACAAGCCTACCAGAAAACCAAAGAAGCAAACGGAAGGTCCGGGGCAGGTCGAAAAACATGCCGCTTCTATGCTGAGCTGCATGCAATTTTAGGGGGCTGCGCCACAAGTACCCCACCCCTGACCGTGGATTCCGAGGTGGGGGTTGTAATCTCTGCCATGGCTGAGGATTATGCAGACGGGGAAGATGAAGATGAAGAAGAGGAGGACGACCTAGCAGAGAGCACACAGCACTCCGTGAGCCCCAGCAGCCAGGAGCTTTTTATCACCCTGACGGAATTACCCTCCTCCCAGCCCTCCCAAGCAACTATCCCAGACAATGACGCCATGGAAGGGACCTCTGGTGAGTGTACCTTTGCAAATAGCAAACATTTTTTTTTAAGCAAGCGTTTTTTAATGATTGATTTGCCCTGAGGACTTGGGATGCATTCGCAGACAGTATAGTTACTTAGAAAAGTTTGTTAACATGTCTGGGGATTGAGAGGAAATCCTCCAGGGACATCTCGATGAAGCGCTCCTGTAGGTACTCCAGAAGCCTTTGCAGAAGGTTTCTGGGCAAGGCAGCCTTGTTCCGCCCACCATGGTAGGACACTTTACCACGCCATGCATGTAGCAAGTAATCAAGTATCATTGCATGGCAAAGCATAGCAGCGTATGGTCCCGGTGATTGCTGGCATTCAAGAAGCATCCGTTCTTTATCTTGCTGTGTTATCCTCAGCAAAGTGATATCGTTCAGGATAACCTGGTTAAAAATCAGGAATTTAAGTAAGAGGGATGGCCATTTTCCTACTGGGTTCGTGGACTGCAGCAGCTTAAAAAAAAATCCTTTCCTGCACGTAGCCAAGCGGGGGGAGGGGAGGAGTGAAATGCCGATTATCTTTTTTGTGTTTGGTCAGCGGGGCTTCCCCAAGCTACCAGCCATGCAGGGGGGGGGGGGGGGTGTGGGAAGGGTGTTGATTAGCAGGGAGCTAGCATGGTATTAGCCATGCGTTGGGGGGAGGGGTAAATCACTACAGACGCCGAAAGACAGTGGCTTACCATGGCCGCATGCAAGCTGAATTCTGATGCCCGGACCTGTGTCTGTGAGATCTGTAACTCCAGAGCTGCAGGCACTCAGTATTAAGATGAAAAATGCGACCTTGTAGGGAAATCACATGTGCTATGTAAGGTGAATAGTGCTGTTCACTGTGAAAGAGTATAACCATTGTTCTGTAAAATGTATCTTTTTAAATATTTCTCTCCCTCATGCAGCTGCAAATTTTTCAAGCGTCCCTCCTCCATCCCAAAGGCTAGCACAGATAAGGCGGAGGAAAAAGAAGACGCGAGATGAAATGTTCTCGGATATTATGGAAGTTACACGCAATGAAAGAGCTCATCTGAATGAGTGGAAGGACGTGGTATCAAATTACAGGAAAGATGCCAGTGAACGTGAGGACAGGAGGGACACCCGAGATGAGAGGTGGCGGCAGGAAGATCAGCGGTGGTGGGATGCAACTCTGGGGCTGCTGCGTGATCAAACTGACATGCTCCAGCGTCTGGTGGAGCTTCAGGAACGGCAGCAGGATCACAGAGTGCCGCTGCAGCCCCTGTATAACCACCCTCAACCCTCACCATGTTCCACATCCTCTTCATCCAGACGTGTAAGAACGCGTGGGGGGAGGCTCCGTGCACCCGCGCACTCCAGCCCTGTGGACAGCCCAACCAGAAGGCTGTCGTTTATGTGAAATTTTTTTAATGGCCTTCTCCATCCCTCCTATCCTCCTCCCAAACCACACCCTTACTTCTCTCCCTCTTTTTATAATGAATTAATAAAGAATTCATGATTTTTAAACAAGAGTGACTTTATTTGCATAAGTAAGCTGTACTCGAAGGGGGAGTGTGAGTTGCTAACAGGGAATGAGTCAATCAAGGGGGGGGGTGTTCATCAACAAACACAGCAGTCACACTGTACCCTGGCCATTGATGAAGCTCGTTTTCAAAGCTTCTCTGATGCGCACCGCTTCCTGGTGTGCTCTTCTAATCTCCCTGGTGTCTGGCTGCGCGTAATCAGCGGCCAGGTGATTTGCCTCAGCCTCCCACCCCGCCATAAAGGTCTCCCCCTTACTCTCACAGAGATTGTGGAGAATACAGCAAGCAGCAATAACAATGGGGACATTGGTTTGGCTGAGGTCTGAGCGAGTCAGTAATGTCCGCCAGCGCGCCTTTAAACGGCCAAATGCACATTCCACCACCATTCTGCACTTGCTCAGCCTGTAATTGAACAGATCCTGACCACTGTCCAGGCTGCCTGTGTATGGCTTCATGAGCCATGGCATCAAGGGGTAGGCTGGGTCCTCCAGGATAACGACAGGCATTTCAACATCCCCAACTGTTATTTTCTGGTCTCGGAAGTAATTCCCTTGCTGCAGCCGTTTAAACAGAGTAGTGCTTCTGAATACGCGAGCGTCATGAACCCTCCCTGGCCATCCCACGTGGATGTTTGTGAAACGTCCCTTGTGATCCACCAGTGCTTGCAGCACCATTGAAAAGTACCCCTTCCGGTTTACGTACTGGGTGCCCTGGCGCTCCGGTGCCAAGATAGGGATATGGGTTCCATCTATCGCCCCCCCACAGTTAGGGAATCCCAGTGCAGCAAAGCCATCCACTATGGCCTGCACGTTTCCCAGAGTCACAACCTTTTGTAGCAGCAGCTTAGTGATTGCTTTGGCTACTTGCATCACAGCAGCCCCCACAGTAGATTTTCCAACTCCAAATTGATTCCCGACTGACCGGTAGCTGTCTGGCGTTGCAAGCTTCCACAGGGCTATCGCCACTCGCTTCTCAACTGTGAGGGCTGCTCTCATCTTGGTATTATGGCGTTTCAGGGCAGGGGCAAGCAAGTCACAAAGTTCCATGAAAGTGCCCTTACGCATGCGAAAGTTTCGCAGCCACTGGGAATCATCCCACACCTGCAACACAATGCGGTCCCACCAGTCAGTGCTTGTTTCCCGGGCCCAAAATCGGCGTTCAATGGATAGAATCTGCCCCATTACCATCAGGATCTCCAAAGCGCAGGGGCCCGCGGTTTGAGAGAATTCTGTGTCTATGTCCTCATCACTGTCATCGCCGCGCTGCCGTATCCACCTCCTCCTCGCCTCGGTTTGAAGGTCCTGGTTAAACATATACTGCACGAGAGTGCACGAGGTGTTTAAAACATCCACGATTGCGGTATTGAGCTGAGCAGGGTCCATGCTTGCTGTGCTATGGCGTCTGCACAGTTCACCAAGCAAAAAAGGCGCGAAACGGTTGTCTGCTGCTTTCAGGGAGGGAGGGGTGAGGCTGTACCCAGAACCACCCGCGACAATGATTTTTGCCCCATCAGGCACTGGGATCTCAACCCGGAAATTCCAAGGGGCGGGGGAGGCTGCAGGAACTATGGGATAGCTACGGGATAGCTACCCACAGTGCAACGCTCCAGAAATCGACGCTAGCCTCGGACCGTGGACGCACACCACCGATTTAATGTGTTTAGTGTGGCCACGCGCAATCGATTTTATACAATCTGTTTTGCTAAACCGGTTTTATGTAAATTCGGAATAATCCCGTAGTGTAGACGTACCCTTCGTACACTGGACTGTATCTGGACTTCAGAGTTTGGTGTGTGTGTTTGGGGCGGGAGAGGAATGAGGTACAGGTGGATTTAGGGCATAAGACTTATTAAAAGAGGCTGGCTGGTTAATTTTGGAGTTATTTGCCATGAATCTTTAAACCTTTTGCAAGCTCACTGAGGTCTCTGTGGAGGTTATAAACTTCTTGAGATTTGGTTGAGTGTATAAACCTCATACGCGTGCAGCCTGGTAACTAACCCCAGTAGCTCTGGTTGATTGCTAATTCCACAGGGTTCTTACTGTGACAAATCCTTCAGTCAAATCGACCTGCATGAAGAAATTTAGAACCCACGCAACGTTTCTGCAAATCTTCTAATTTCCACAAATTAAACAAGGTGCTTCCCAGTCCCACAGGTCAAAATCCCACTGTTAAGACTGCAGTGAGTGGAACAGGCTGGGTGGGGCTGTGACACAGGCTAGCTTCTGACCATGTTGTACATTCCTTGCCAGGGCCCCAGACTTCCTATGCTATGTTTTCTGCACTCAGGCCCTGGGCTGTGACTTGGAGTTACCCAGACATCCCACCCCTTTATTTCATTTCATTTCATTACTGCTTCCAGGGCGTTAGCAAGTCGCTGTGGAGGGGGCGCTATTCTGCACATGACTGTCTGAGGGCTGTAGCTTGCATGGGCGCCAACTTATATGGGCTCCTGGGGCTTTAGCCCCAGGAATATTCACAGTCAGGGGCTCTGCTCCAACAATATTTGGAGCTAGGTTTCTCCCCTGCTCTGGGCTGCCGGCAGCCGCTGGGAGCCCAGAGCCTTTTAAATCCCAGCCGCAGCTGAGATTTAAAGGGCTCTGGGCTCCCCGCGGTTGCAGGCAGCCCAGAGCCCTCTGATTCCCGGCCGCGGCTGGGATTTAAAAGGCTCTGGGCTCCCCGCCGCAGCGGGCAGCCCAGAGCCCTCTGATTCCTGGCCGCGGCTGGGATTTAAAGGGCTCTGGGCTCCCCGCGGTTGCAGGCAGCCCAGAGCCCTCTGATTCCCGGCCGCGGCTGGGATTTAAAAGGCTCTGGGCTCCCCGCCGCAGCGGGCAGCCCAGAGCCCTCTGATTCCTGGCCGCGGCTGGGATTTAAAGGGCTCTGGGCTCCCCGCGGTTGCAGGCAGCCCAGAGCCCTCTGATTCCCGGCCGCGGCTGGGATTTAAAAGGCTCTGGGCTCCCCGCCGCAGCGGGCAGCCCAGAGCCCTCTGATTCCCGGCCGCGGCTGGGATTTAAAGGGCTCTGGGCTCCCCGCCGCAGCGGGCAGCCCAGAGCCCTCTGATTCCCGGCCGCGGCTGGGATTTAAAAGGCTCTGGGCTCCCCGCCGCAGCGGGGAGCCCAGAGCCCTCTGATTCCTGGCCGCGGCTGGGATTTAAAGGGCTCTGGGCTCCCCGCGGTTGCAGGCAGCCCAGAGCCCTCTGATTCCCGGCCGCGGCTGGGATTTAAAAGGCTCTGGGCTCCCCGCCGCAGCGGGCAGCCCAGAGCCCTCTGATTCCCGGCCGCGGCTGGGATTTAAAGGGCTCTGGGCTCCCCGCCGCAGCGGGCAGCCCAGAGCCCTCTGATTCTCGGCCGCGGCTGGGATTTAAAGGGCTCTGGGCTCCCCGCCGCAGCGGGCAGCCCAGAGCCATCTGACTCCCGGCCGCGGCTGGGATTTAAAAGGCTCTGGGCTCCCCGCGGTTTCAGGCAGCCCAGAGCCCTTTGAATCCCAGCCCCTGGCCACTGATTGCCCCCTCCCCAGACCCCTGCCCCAACTGCCCCCCAGGACCCCCACCCCCTATCTAAGCACCACTGGTCCTTGTCCCCCGATTACCCCCTCCTGAGACCCCTGCCCCTAACTGCCCTTTGGGACCTCAGCCCCTATCTAAGCCTCCCTTCTCCTTGTCCCCAACTGCCCCCTCCTGAGACCCCACCCAACTTCCCCCCAGGACCCTCCTATCTGTCCCCTGATAAACCTCCTGGACTCCCATGCCTATCCAATTGCTGCCTATCCCCTGACTGCCCCTCCAAACCTCTGCCCCATCCAACCCCCCCTGCTCCTTGTCCTTTGACTGCCTCCCGGAATCCCCTACCTCTTCTCCAACCCCCAAACCGCTTACTGTGCCACTCAGACCGGCGTGTCTGGCTCCGTGCAGCTCCAGACAGTTGCTGCCATGCTCCCCCATGGAGCCCACAGCCCTCTCCCACCCCCAGCACCTGCCTTCCAGATTTGAACACCTCAAAATTCAGGAGTGCTCAAGCTCGGTTTGGGCAGCTTTTACTTCATTTCTCCCAAATCAGTTTCCCCTGCAAGGTGCCAACTGAAGGTGTTGGAGAACAGAGAGATCGGGTGGCCTCCTAATGCCTGGAAAAGAGACAAAGGCCGGAGGAGGGAGTGTCAATGCCTGTGCGGACTTCTGGGAAGTGCACGGTGTGGAAGGGGATGCTGTGATGCTTTGGAACAACTCCATACAAAGCCAGTCAGGACTCTGGGGGAGCCTCCTCTCTTGGAGCATACTGTCTCCAGGGCAAGAAGCTTACACCTTCCTGGGTCTGACCTCGGAGCATTCAGCATGCCCTTCCACATCATGCACTTTCCACAGCGAGTCTGCCCAGGCTGGTCCTGGGGCAACCAGAGGTGCCTGCACCCCAACTCCGCAGTCAGATGTGACTCTCAGCCAGACAGTAAAACAGAAGGTTTATTAGATGACGGGAACACAGTTTAAACAGAGCTTGTTGGTACAGAAGACAGAACCCCTCTGTCAGGTCCATCTTGGGGGGGTGGGGAGCCCAGAACCAAGTTCTGGGTCTCTCCCCATTTCCCCAGCCAGCTCCAAACTGACACTCCCTCCTCTGGCCTCTGTCTCTCTTCCGGACAGGGAGGCCACCTGATCTCTTTGTCCCCAACACCTTCATTTGGCATCTTGCAGGGGAAACTGAGGCACCCACACAGTATTCAGAGAAAATATTAAGAACATTCCCACTTCATCACAACAGGTGCAACAAAATATAATACTGTATATTGAAGTAGGCAAGTACTGCTTCTGACTTTCCACTTTTAATTGACCCTTGTAATCTTGTGGCACTGACGCGTTGTAGCTTCATTTTATATCGGCTTACAGGGTGGGAGCGGGGGGGCACCACCATTTTGGGCCCCACCAAAAATTATACAAACCTGCCGCCTATGGTAGCTTGGTCCAATCAAAACCCATTTCCTCTGGAACAAACAGCACAGCTCCTCCATGGAGGCAGAGCCAGGAGCCAGACAACAGAATCAAACAAAGGGAAACTCAGGCAAAACATTGGGAAGTTTCCCTCAGGGCGAAATCAATTAAGATGTGGCACCATTTCTATGGGGAAAGGGTTTAACCTCATTACTTGGGGCATTTAAAATGGGACAGAACAATGCACTGAAGAAGAGACTGGAGGGAGCAATCCTGCTTGGGCCCCACTCAGCTCATGACTCCATGGGCATCCCTGGGCACCCACTATTCCGTGCCAGGCAACAAGCAGGCTACTTCTCCCCCCTTCCAGAGAATGTTTCTAGGCTGCCTGGCTGTAGGAACAACCTTGAGAATGTGAGCCGAGAGGAGCCATTGCAGCAATGCCTGCCTGAGTCTCCAGGGAGCCTGAAACAAACAGAGGTGTGAACTCTTCCCCTCACCTCAGTTCAGGTCCTATGGCCTCAGAAGCAGACATTTCCCCAAAATGCGACAGAACGCAGCCTTTTGCTGCAGCACTGGCTACTGTCTTGTCTCCTTGCCCTGCTGGGACTTGCCTGCCGCAGCCTTGCACTCTCCATCTTTCCCCCCACAAGGGGGGGGAGGGTCAGTGGGTCCCAGCGCTAGCTCCCTGATCTGCTCCAGGCAGCTGCGAGCGAGAGCTGGAGTCTAGCTTACCCCTGGCAGGAGCCAGAAGCACAGGCTGGCGAGCTGGGCTGCCTGGAGGAGTGCTGAAGCAAGCAAGGAGCTCTGGACTGCCCTGGCACATAGTGGGGGAGAGGGGAGCAGGGGAGGGTTTGGAACTGGGCCATTTCAACAATGCGAGAGCCAAGCCCAACAGTAAGTATTTTCTACTATGAGCCAGGGAGCCCTGTGATTGGGGGTGGAGGGCGGGAGGGCAGGAGGAGGCAAGCTAACATTTACACAGAGTTTAGTCTCATTGCTCCATGGAGAACAGGGCCCTGCAGACATGTATGCGCCAGCTCCAAAATTCCAGAAGGCTCACGATTTCCTGCACTGCAGATTCATCCACTCCTGCACTGCACTGCTCCAGCACAGCTCTCCTCCTCCCTCATTGGATCCTGGCCTATACCACCACCATGTATTCCATCTATCCCCTTAGCCCCACCTATGCAACTGCCGTCCCAACTCTCTCTCCTCCAACTCCCACCCACTCCATGCCACAAACCCTGCCCTCCCCAAGTTTCCAGTGACATCTTCCTGGCACAGCAGCATTCCCATTTTACAGACCAGGGAGATGAGGGGCAGAGAGGCTTAGGGACCCACTCAAGGTCACTCAGCATCAGAACCTAGGAGTTCTGGCACCCAAGTCCATGCTGTAATGACATGATACCCCACCACGTCGCTATTACTAACAAAGTGAAAGCAAGCGCTACAATTCCATCTGACAACAGAGTCCCAAAGAAAGGAAATCAATTACTACTTGCAGGGCAACAATTCAGCTCATATCTATGCCCCTAGCCCAGGGGTTCTCAAACTGGGGGTCAGGAGGTTATTACATGGGGGGTTGCAAGCTGTCAGCCTCCACCCCAAACCCTGCTTGCCTCCAGCATTTATAATGGTGTTAAATATATTTAAAAGTGTGTTTAATTTATTAGGGGGGGAGTCGCACTCAGAGACTTGCTGTGTGAAAGGGGTTCCCAGTTCAAAAGTTTGAGACCCACTGCCCTAGCCTGTTCGCTTTCAGCGTTGGTCAGCTCATGCATACAGCACGCCCCCTCCCCTACACTAGATACACATAGATAAGAGCTCAGAGTATGCACAGGCAACTGGACTTCTGAAGACCCTGTTTGATCACATAACATTGGGCAGGCGCAATTTCCTCATTCAACATTGGGAGTGAGGCAAAGGTACAGCACTCCTCATTCAGCCAGCAATCTGTTGACGCTTACACCTGCCTCCAGTTCCAAGGCAGGGAATGAGACACACCTGCTACAGCTGGAGGGGAATGAGACGAACGTGGTACGCCTGTGGGGCAAAGTGCATCTGCCACCAGCCGGGGAGATAAGCTGTCACCTGGGGGCAGGCAGCAAAAAGGGTGTGAGAAACATCGCTGTACCTGCCATCAGTTAAAGGAGTGGGAGGAAGTGGGACATGAGATAGATCCGTATGGGCAGAGGGGCACAATGCATCGGCTACGTGGCCCTGAGTGACAAGGATGCAGATGCAAAGGTAACACACTGGGGCTAGATGAGTCAATGCTTCTCCCCACCTGCAGTTTCCCTGTTGGTAGGAACAGTCTCCCAGGCCCCCTGCTGGAAGGAAAGATACATGTTTACCACACCAGGTACTGTGCCATTAGAAGAATTCCCACCCTTTCCCTAATAGCTTCTCTCCTACCCTCAGAGCTGCCCCCCACCCTCCCAATGTATTTGTCTACAGAGAAGCATACATGGCATTCAGCTGGGTATAAGCCCACAGCCTTGACTGGTTTAATTCAATAGCATTTCTACTATAGCACTCTTATCTACAGGTGGGTAAGCCTGATTCATGGTATTTCTATCTTGCATGGGCACAACGCTCCAGGAAAAGAACACTCAATGCCAACAGTCTGGAGCCTGGGCATCTATATTTAGGCACCACCTGAAAGTGGCCCAATTTTCTGAAATGCTGAGCACCTGCACCTCCTGCTGAAGGTGAGGTGACTCCCATGGTTTGAAACCTCTGTTTCCAGAGAGGAATTGTTAACCTTGACAAAATATTTTGCACTCTCTCAAATCACTTTACAGATAGTTAGGCATCTGGTAGGTAAGTACTGCCGCCAATTTATAGATGGAGAAATGGACATGTCTTGACAATACTCCTCAGTAAAACTAAAAAGAACCACACTGGAGCCTGCACACAGGGAAAGGATCGCCCACAAACCATGGCTATTGGAGAGGTGTCACAAGCCTTACCCCCACCCGCCGTTCACACAGAAGCCTGGAGTCAGTGGGGTAGATAATGAACTGTCCGATCCCAAAGACTAGTGCATGGAATATTGGGTGGAAGAGGGGATCTTTATTTCACAAAACACAGAAGCATATTAAAAAGCAGACACACGAAGACTTCCAAACCCCAATTCTGAAGTTTACATGGGGCAGCCGGGCCAACGTGCACTGAAATGATTTTGGCGTCGCCTTGACATTGCTACTTGTCTCTGCGGGAGGTGTGAAATCAGGTCAGGCGAGTATATTTATACACACGTTCTGTTGTTAGAAACAGACAGAAGTAAGCTCAGAAAACATTTCTTCATTACCATTGGATTCCAGAATGGAATTTCAGACCCAAGAAAGCCCATAATTAATTTAAATTCCATCGCTAAGGCACTTCAGTCAGATCAAATCTTTAACTGCCTGGCCTACCGATCGGAAGAGAATACCACACTTGGCAAAATATATATCTTTTAAAAGGAATCGGCCCCAACCTGATTTTCCTATTGTGATCACAATTACAAATGAGGCAGGCGAGTTACTCATAAAACCCATCAGCAGAGTTCTTGCAATCGGTGTATGTAACAAATGCACATAAGAGCTGCACAACTTCCCAGCAGCGTCCAGATGCTTCAGTGCATCCAGGATACTTGCAGATGCAAACCCAAGTGAGCCGCCTACAGAACGCCAAGCCGTAGATGTTCAAAATGCCCCTGGGTCCTGTCCCCCTCCATCACTTGCCGGCTTACTGGACTCGCCCCTGTCTCCTTTAATTAACGGGGGGGGGGGTGTGAAGGAGTGTGCAGCCCAGGATGGGGGGAGGCGAACACGGGCTCTTCAGGATTTAGGACCTGCAGTAAGCTTCATTCCTGGCTGGTTGCTTCTATTCCCCCCCGGACACTCAGCTACAAGATAAACGAGGGACTTTTCATCTACATTGGGGTAATCTCGGAGCCGGGAGATGCTGCTTCAATCCGGAAGCAAGATCCCCGCTTTATTCCCCACCAGCCCTGCCTGGGTCGGTCCCAGTCCCTGCTGTCACCTTCCCCAGCTCAGCCTGGGGCGATGCACTGCCCAGAGCCTGGACACGCTTCTCAACCCCCCGCTACACTAACGCGTTCTGCTCGGGAGCGCAGCCGGAGTTTGGCTCCTTCGCAGCCTCCAGCGCTGTGCAGCTGTTTGCCGCACCTGGAACGGGACAAGCCCCCCGGGGCAGCTGCTAGCTCCAGCCCGGGCCAGGACACGGGCGCAGGAAGCGCTGGGCAGTGAAGTTCTTGCAGCAGCAGGGGGAGGCGGATCTGCCCAGCCAGGCGCCAGTTGCCGGCAAACTTGGCCCGGGAGTCCCCCCACTCACACCTACCGGCTTTGCAGGGGTCGCGGTACCCCGGCTGCTGCTCCAGGCTCTCCTCCTCCTCCAGCCCCCAGGAGCCGCGGGCAGCCGGCACCCGCAGGAGTAGCAGCAGCAGGGTCCCGAGAGGGGCAGCCCAGCCCATAGCGGCTGCAGAGCGGAGCCCGGGGCGGCTGCACGGAGCTCCCCGCGCCGGCTGCCTCTGCCGGGGGCGATGCTGCTGCGCTTGCAGCTGGAGCAGGGCAGGAGCCGTGCCGGGCTCCCGCCCCCGCCGCGGTCTGGCTGGGCTCGGCCCCCGTCACTCAGGGCACGAGGAAGCCAATCCGCAAGCACCCGCGCCCCGGCTCCTCCCTCCAGGGGAAGCCCTTCGAGGCGGGGGGGGGGGGGGGGGGCTCAAGGTTTCTTCGGCTCCTCGGAGCTGCTGCCGCGAAGCAGGAAAGAGCCAAAGAGCCGGGCCCAGGAGCGCGCCGGGGCTCCCGCAGCCTCACCTACGCGGCTGGCCTGGGAGCCCAGACCTGCCCGCAGCGCTATGGGAGATCCCTGGCTTCCCCATCGCCCCGAGCAGACCTAGCCTGCAGCCCTGCAGCCGCTACCCTGTTCTCCCAGCCCTGCCTACCAAATACCCTGAGAGAAGCTGCTTCCATACAGAAACACCTCCCCGCCTCTGACCGCTGTCACCTACTACCCCATCCTGGAACTCGTACAGGGTACCAAACAGCTACAACCCACACTGGATGGGGATTTCCCCCCCCCCCAACATTTTTCTTGAGCCCCCTCTTCTGGCCTTCAAACAACCACCCTAGTTTTTCCAAGATCATTTGCAGAAGCAAGCTCCCTGCAGATCAGGACACGCCCCCCCCCCAACACACACCAACCCCCACAACACACCCTCAAGATCCCTGGTCCCTTCACATGCTTATCACAACATGTGGTGTACTTCAACCTGTGCACTAGATGCCCCAACAGCAGCTAGGGTGAAACCAGACAATCACTACACTCCAATGAACTCTCACAGGAAAAAAATAAGACAAAAACACCACATCACCTGTAGGTGAGCCCTTCTCACAAAGAAGTGATCACTGTATATCTGACCTCTCAGTCCTCATCCTCAATGGGAACCTGCACAACACTTTCCAAAGGCAAGTTTGGGAGCTTCAATTCATAACCTTGCTAGATACTAAAAACCATGGACTCAACAGATACACTAGATTTATGGCTTATTACAACAAGCCATAACTCACTAACGACCTCTGCCCCCAACTCACTATGACTGGAGCGGTCTTAATGGTCCACTTCACCTCCAATGGTCCATTGAATGATGTGTTAACTACTACGTCTAAGGAATCATTGCCACCTTGTGTTTAGCTGTGACACTCTGAGTACCTTCCCCAGACCTGAAGAAGAACTGTGTGAGAGCTCAAAAGCTTCTCTTACCAATAGAAGTTGGTCCAATAAAAGATATTACCTCACCCCCTTGTCTCCTACCACTTACAGAGAGGGAAACTGAGGTTAGGGGTCATGGCCTAGGTCACACAGCAAGCAAAGGACAACACTCCAGTCTTCCCAGTGCCTAGTTCTCTGCACCAGCCCCTGGAATCTCACCCAGCAGCCCATCACTTGCTCCAGCCCATGACTCACAGGGTTCGCCCCGAGCAGCTTCAGTAGTTACCCCAATGCCCCTTTAAAACTATTCAAGCCAGCCTCAGGAAGACAACTGAGAAAAAGTAGCCAGCACTCAGATGGCTCCTTATGGAAGTGGGATTGTGATCCAGAGCAGTGAGCCAGCCTATGAGCCTCCTAGCTCTAAGGATCAGCAAGGACTCCCACAGGATCTTTGCCAGCCTCTGGTCAGCCAAGCAGCCATCCTAGGTGGACTACCCTGACCATCTTGCATTTCTCCAGGAAATTAACCTCAGAAGTCAAGCTCTGCTCCAGATGAACCAACACAGGAGACTGACTAGTCACCTCTGCTGCCAGCCACATGCAGTAAGAGCTCCTCCCTTCCTAATCTATCTATCCATCCTCTGGCATCAGTATTAGCACTATATATATCCCTTTGCCCACAGCTGTACAATCCCATCCAGCAGGACTTGCCTCTTGCAGCAAAGTCCCATCCTTTGTGCCTGGTACCTCTAACTGTAGAAGAGGCAGTGACTTTCTGCAGCAACCTGGAAGCAGTTTAAATGAACAGCAGCGTCAGGTTTTGAAAGCTACAGATAGGCACTAGCTGTAGAGCATTTTTGCAAATATCTAGTATATACTCGTTACCTTCTGACAGGAGTGGGAATACATTGTTTGATACAAGTGTTAGTAAAGTGCAAGGATCCAGTTAAGCATTATTTTACATTACAGTTCTAAAACCCATAGCTTTCCTTCCTTTGGGAAGAGAACTGGACTTGTAAAACAATTAGCAAAAGAATGAAACACCAAAAAAGTCCATCCCCTCTCTCTCCTCCATCAACTCAAACAAGGTTACCGCAGTTTGGCCATTTTAAACTACAACAGGTAGGCTATTTTACAGAAACTTGTGTCCTGAAATAGTTTAAATAGAGCAGAGCCTGGAAAAACAGGAAGGCTGCTCATTATACTGGCTGTAAGCGGGACACGAGCAAAAAGCGATATGCACCACAGTGCTGGATCTAATATCAGTTGTGAAGGGCTACAGCGAACAGAGTTTGTGCATTGGGTCTTGTCTACACAAGAAATGCAGGCCCCTAGCGTAGATGCAGCGTGCACAGACAGGAGTTTTTCAGACAGCGTAGTAACACCACCTTCCTGAGCGACATTAACTACATTGACAGAAGCACTGTCAGCACAGCTGCATCTTCACTGGGGGTTTGCCAACATAGCTATGTCAGCTAGTGTTTTCTCACCAGACTGGCTGCCATAGCGATACCAACAAAACTTTGTAGCATAGACTTGGCCTTAGAGACCATAAACCATTTTTTAATGTAATAGTGCCTGCAACAATGCCCCATGCTGCATTGCAGCAAGGAATTTGTTTCCTGGCTTTTGACGGCCGTATTCCATACCGAAGTTGCTGCCCCTCTGTTTATTTTAAGTCCTTGCTAGAGGGATGCACCGTAAGATCCACATGTGATGTGTCTGGTGGCTGTCTCACAAGGATCCATTCTCTCCCTGGTCTTATTCAATATCTGCAGGCAGCCTAGGTGATATGGTCAGTCAGCATGGTCTAAAGTGGCAGCAATCACCATATATAAAGATGCTAGCACCACCAACCTGGCCCAGTGCTTGAAGATCAGCTCATGGAGAACAGGAGCTGGCTGATGCTGACCTGGAGAGATACAGGTTATGCTGGTGGGTACAAGATAGCAGGTACAGGATACAGAAGCATTTTAAAGAATGTGCAGCCATGATGCAAGTTTTTGTTGGTTGAAGACAAACACCCATCATCTGTCAATCCATTCCATAGCTTCAGAGTGCTCCTGAATTCTTCACTGATGCTAAGCTCTGAAATACAGTTGAACCCTGTTATGTCGCCGGCCTAGGGATTTGCCAAAAATAGTCCAGATAACCGATGATCGAGATAAACCCCTATCCACCCCCCAACCCCTGAACTCCCCTGCCCTCTCTCCAACACCCCCTCCCTGCCCCCTTACCGCGGTGCCTGCATGTGGCTGGATCCGGCGAAGCGGGACGGGGAAGCGGGGCCGGGCGGCCGTGGACGGGGACCCAGAGCCGGGCAGCCAAAGAAGCGGGACCCGGTAAGCGGGCCGGGCGGCAGGCGAAGCGGGACCGGGTAAGCGGGGCGGGCGGGCGGGCGGGCGGCAGGCGAAGCGGGGACCGGGGAAGCGGGGCGGGCGGGCGGCAGGCGAAGCGGGGACCGGGTAAGCGGGGCCGGGCGGGCAGGCGGCAGGCGAAGCGGGGACCGGCGAAGCGGGGCCGGGCGGGCGGCGCGGCAGGCGAAGCGGGGAGCAGGTATGCGGGGTCGGGCAGGGACCGGGTATGCGGGGCCGGGCGGGCGGGGCCGGGCAGGGACCGGGTATGCAGGGCCGGGCGGGCGGCGAAGCGGAGCCGGGCGGACGGCGAAGCGGGGACCGGCGAAGCGGAGCCGGGCGGGCGGGCGGCAGGCGAAGCGGGGACCAGGTATGCAGGGCTGGGCGGGGCCGGGCAGGGACCGGGTATGCGGGGGCGGGCGGGGCCGGGCAGGGACCGGGTATGCGGGGCCGGGCGGGCGGCGAAGCGGGGACCGGCGAAGCGGAGCCGGGCGGGCGGGCGGCAGGCGAAGCGGGGACCAGGTATGCGGGGCCGGGGGGGCGGGGCGGGGCCGGGCGGGGACCGGGTATGCGGGGCCGGGCGGGCGGCGAAGCGGAGCCGGGCGGACGGGAGGGCGGCGAAGCGGGGACCGGCGAAGCGGAGCCGGGCGGGCGGGCGGCAGGCGAAGCGGGGACCAGGTATGCGGGGCCGGGCGGGGACGGGCAGGGACCGGGTATGCGGGGCCGGGCGGGCGGCGAAGCGGAGCCGGGCGGGCGGCGAAGCGGGGACCGGCGAAGCGGAGCCGGGCGGGCAGGCGGCAGGCGAAGCGGGGACCAGGTATGCGGGGACGGGCGGGGACCTGGTATGCGGGGCCGGGCGGGCGGGGACGGGCAGGGACCGGGTATGCGGGGCCGGGCGGGTGGGCGGCGAAGCGGGGACCGGCGAAGCGGAGCCGGGCGGCGGGCGGCAGGCGAAGCGGGGACCAGGTATGCGGGGCCGGGCGGGCGGGCGGGGACGGGCAGGGACCGGGTATGCGGGGCCGGGCGGGCGGCGAAGCGGAGCCGGGCGGACGGGCGGGCGGCGAAGCGGGGACCGGCGAAGCGGAGCCGGGCGGGCGGGCGGCAGGCGAAGCGGGGACCAGGTATGCGGGGCCGGGCGGGGCCGGGCAGGGACTGGGTATGCGGGGCCGGGCGGCTGGGGACACGGTGGGTCGGGGACGCGGGGAGCCGGGCGGCTGGGGACGCAGGGAGCGGGTGGCTGGGGAACCGCACGGCTGGAGAGCCGGGGAGCGGGCGGCTGGGGACACGGTGGGTCGGGGACGCGGGGAGCCGGGCTCGAGATATTAGGGTTCGGGGAATCGACATAAGGGATGAGAAACCCATAAGACAAAGAGGGAGTTTGGCGGTTCCACTTGTAAAACGTCGACTTAATAGGGTTGGCAAGTTAACCGAGGTCGAGATAAATGGGTTCGACTGTAGCAGCTTCCAGGAGTGGCACTCTCTACTATCTTGCAGCCAGCTAGATGACTTCATCCCATCCTGGCCAGTGAACAGCAACCTAGCATCAGTTATACACTCCTTCACTACCTCTCCTCTGGCCTATAGCAACGTGATACACCTGGGTATGAAGAAAAGAGCCCTTAAGAAACTCTGACTGGTACAGAACACTGCAGCACAGCTCAATATGAGCTACTGCACATCACACCTGCCCTTCGCTCCCTACACTGGCTTCCCATAGAATATCGCATCAAGTTCAAAGTCTCAGTCCTTATCCTGAAGGCACATCAAGGGCTGGGCCCAGGGTACCTAGAAGATGAACTAAAGCTCCAGGATGAAGACTATGGCCTTGTCTACACCACGTGGCTAAATCGACGCCACTGTGATCAATGCCCTAAGCTCTACGCCTCTCATGGAGGTGGAGTTAAATTGATGTAGTGGGCGACTTATACCAGCAGGAGCACTACTGTAGTGCAAGCACTTACATAGGTTGACTTAAGCTGCCTCATGTTGATCTAACTCTGTAGTGTAAACCAGGCCTTAGTCATGAAGCTAAATTACTGCTACTGACTTTAGCTCAGGTTTACCATGAGCTGCCCTCTTTCCCCTCTGCACACAGTATCACCTCCTAGATAAAAGACAGGTGAGAGCACATAAAGCACAAGCACACTCCCTGCCCATACAGGCTTCACATCTGACTCTCGACCTGGTTCTGATCTTTAAAGGCTTCAATGGTTTAGGGCCTAGCCGTAGCTAGCTTTGATATTGCCTCTCTTCACAATTTACCAAACAGCTGCACTCAACAGGGACTCTGCAATCAAGCATCTTCATTGTGAAACTCAGGGACTAGGAAGGTCCAGTGGAAGGCCCTGGACTGTGGAATTCCTTACCAAACCACAAAACAAGAAGCCTGGCCACCATTTGGGCGGGCTCCATCAAGTAGTAAGATGGTCTACAAAGTAGACCTTGCCAGGCTAACAAATAGAAATCCCATTGAAGAATGCTGTGTGCCCAGGGAAGTGTTTGTGCATGTCCTTTTTGGACATAATACTCATGTATGGCTCAGATACTGCAATGATGTACACACTGGAAATACAACAGCGATTACATTGTGGAAATGGAAATGTATGGCTGACAGTATCTTGACTTCTGCTCTGAGCAGACAGGTTTAACTGCTGCTCTTTGGTGTCCCAGTTGCAGCGTTGCCGGTGCGGTATTTTCTTCCATTTCTCCAAATACAATACATTCCAGCTCCACATTTTTACACCTTCCAGAAAGTGGCATTTCAAGGGGAACAGGAAAGTGGATGAACAATAATTGCTTTAATCAGAATAAATTTTAAGAGTTTATTCCTGACCTTTGGAAGCAGGGCCGGCTCCAGACCCCAGCGCGGCAAGCACGCACGTGGGGCGGCCCTTTCCCGGGGGGGGCGGCAGGCTGGGCCGGTGGACCTGCCGCAGTCATGCCTGCGGGAGGTCCACCGGAGCCCCGGGACGACCGGACCTGCCGCAGGCATGACTGCGGAGGGGGCGCTCGTCCCGCGGCTCCAGTGGACCTCCCGCAGGCATGACTGCGGACGGTTCGCTGGTCCCGCGGCTCGGCTGGACCTCCCGCAGGCATGACTGCGGCAGCTCAAGCGGAGCCGCCGGACCTGCGAACCGTCTGCAGCTGCGGGAGGTCCAGCCGAGCCGCGCGACCAGCGGACCCTCCGCAGTCATGCCCGCGGGAGGTCCGCTGCTCCCGCGGCTCCGGGGCGCCTCCTGCGCATGACTGCTTGGGGCGGCCAAAAAGGTAGAGCCGCCCCCGTTTGGAAGAATCTCTTTAATAGAGAGAGAGGAGCTTAAGGAGAGCTGCCACCTTGTTTTTAACACATCTGCTAATACAAGGAGTTCTCAACCTTATTCCTTCCTCTGGAAGTTAATCTACCACTTCCTATGGCACCACATGCCAAAGTTATCACTGGTTCTAGTAATAAATCAAAGGATGTGCCAATTCCCCTAGTACTTTGCTCTTGTGAGACTAGGCACATTCTCCCCTCCTGGCTACTTGAAGGGGTAGCTGCTCCACTCCCTCCAGGATGGGTCCTGGCAGTGTTGTTCTTCTGTGAGGGGAGTAAATACTTGAACATCTCCAACACTGGGAATGCAGCCTCTCCTGCTATCAGCACTATGGTTCAGCAGAGCTACCTGAGTGCTCATTAGTGGGATTCAGCTATGTGCCATCAAGGAGTGGGAACTGTCTTGTGACCACATGGAAATCCTCTGCTGACCACCTTTAGGGTGGCAGCCCATAGTCTGGGATTCTGTGCTAAAACAAAAGGTCCCTTTGTAGAAATTAGCACTCAACACTTGCTTCAGGTCTGAATAAATAAGTCAATGTTTGTGGTTTCCTAGTTCTGTGGATTAGTTTGTGCAAGCCCAGCTGATTGTTCTATCCAGGTGATCACTGTTATCCAGATGAGTGAATTTACACAGACATAACAGCAAAGTCTCTTTGTGAGGATACAACTTCTAGACTTCTAACACCAAGGGAGCTCAGCCCTTCTTTGAATGCCCATTTGGCATTCTCCCAAGCTGTAACATTCTTTAACTTGCAGCCAAGTGATGTTCAAGGAGTGACATTTCTTTCCCTCACTGAAAAAAGATGACAATCTTTACAGCCAAGTGCCCCGATCAGTGTAAGTTACATGCACACACATCAAACCCCAACAGAAAAAGGCTCGTAAAATGTGGTTTTTTGATCCAAGAAGCTAAATGGCCCCTGAAATGTAAAATATAAATAATGTGATTTGTTGAGAGACAGAATCTTGCTTCCAAATGTTTGACAAGAAGGCTAATGGCATATTGGGCTGCATTAGTAGAAGCATTGCCAGCAGATTGAGGGAAGTGATTATTCCCTTCTGTTTGGCACTGGTGAGGCCACATCTGGAGTACTGTCTCCAGTTTTGCCCCCCCCCCCCCCGCTACAGAAAGGATGTGGACAAATTGGAGAGTCCAGCGGAGGGCAATGAAAATGATCAGGGGGTTGAGGCACATGACTTATTAGGAGAGGCTGAGGGACCTGGATTTGTTTTGTCTGCAGAAGAGTAAGGGGGGATTTGATAGCTGCCTTCAACTAACTGAAGGGGAGTTCCAAAGAGGATGGAGCTCGGCTGTTCTCAGTGGTGGCAGATGACAGAACAAGGAGCAATGGTCTCAAGTTGCAGTGGGGGAGGTCTAAGTTGGATATTAGGAAACACTATTTCACTATGAGGGTGGTGAAGCACTGGAATGGGTTACCTAGGGAGGTGGTGGAATCTCCACCCTTAGGTTTTTAAGGCCTGGCTTGAGAAAGCCCTGGATGGGATGATTTAGTTGGTGTTGGTCCTGCTTTGAGCAGGGGGTTGGACTAGATGACCTCCTGAGGTCATTTCCAATCCTAATCTTCTATGATTCTATGACTCTACCTGTTTTCCTCAAAACTAGTATTCTAAATTCCAGAAGATCAGAATCTGTCTACAAGAAAAAACATGAATACAAGTCACGTTGGAAACCCCACCGTGGAATAAGTAAAGTGGGTAAAGATTTCCACTCATCAATTTCAGACTAGTATTTGTGAACTAAATAGAAATTCCTTATCCTCAGTGGAATATGTTGTACAAATAAGATTGCAGGGCCAAAACCAGACCACTTGGTTCATCCAGGACTGTTTCTTACCACATTTCAACTTCTGTAACTATATTTGAATCTTCAAAGAGATGGTGCCTCAGCCACTTCCATTAGTCTAGTCCACTGTCACAGTCCCAAAGTGCTCCGACAGTAAAAGGTGAGATTTCCCTCCTTGGCCTCCGCTACTGCTCATTTCTACCTTTGCCAAATGTGTGAATCTTTTTCCTCCTTCATTTATAAAATTATAAGGGTGTGTATGCTCTGTGAGCATGGATGCCCTTTGAACCCCAAGCACGTTCTCCTTAGCTCCCTCATTCTTGTTTTTCTCTTTTCTTCCTAACTATGGGGAGCAGAATTCCATGGTACTCCAGGTGCACTTGCACTAGATTATGCAGAGCACCAATCTTTATCCTGGTTTTGCCATGTATTGTAGCCTATAGTGATGCCGCTTATGTTTATATAGTAATGTTAAAATATAAGTAGGGCCAAAAATGTATTTCTCAAAAATTGGCTTGACCATAGTCAGTCGAGGCTGGTAAAGTATGAGTAAAAGTGAAGTGAGACAATTAAGAGGCAAGTTGAAGCTGAGTTATGTTGTAACTGGCTTTTACAAGTTTTTTAGATTAAATGTTGATGTTTTGGATGCTTAATGTTAAGAGTCAGTAAGTAAAAAAATAATTATAGTAAAGGTGGATTTAATGTTAATTAAGGGACATTGTAATTAATAATTAAAAGGTTAGCACACTCATTTTAGATTAGGCACGTCCATCTACCATCAAGGTACTGTCAGAGAAAGGGTTATACCTATTTTCCTCATTTAAGGACTGATCTCCCCTAAACGTATCATTTCATCTTACAATTTAGTATAAATCCAGTGTAATATTGTAACCTGTTTGCTTAACTAACTACTTTATATTAAGGTTTTACTTTTTATCACTCATTGTGTCATTCACAGCCCTTCACTAAATTAAATTACCTATAGCCACCCTGAAGGCAGGAACTGTAAATAATTCACTTTATTTTTATTAATTATTTTTAAAATTACTGTCTGGGAACACACAACCAAAGGTTACAATTGGTGCTGAAACCCAGGCCTGGAAATGCAGGACTGAGTGGATTTGGGGGGTTATTGGGGAGTGAGAAAGTCAGGAAAGCTTCAGGGAGCAAAACTTTTCCTTCTCACTTAGGCTGTTTACACTGTGCACCTTACAGCGGCACAGCTTTATGGACAAAGCGCTGTCCACACCATTGCTTTTTGTTGGTAAAACTTGTGTTGGTCAGGGGTGTTTTTTTTCCCCACACCCAACTGACAAAAGTTTTACCAACAAAAGTGCAGTGTAGCTATAGCCTTAGAAGCCTTAAGTTTCATAATGCAGTTGCAAAACTGTTTTGAGCAGTCTGGAATTGTTTTGGGCACTGCTTTTAATCAATCCAGAGTACTTTCTCTCCTAAGCAACTGCAGTTAAAATATTGGTAGTGTTACACAGTGGAACTGATTTTGTAAGTATGTGGTTTGATTTTTGGTGGTACTGAAGGTTACAGAAACCCAGAACCGGCTCAAGGACGTAGATGCAAAACCATCTGGGAATTACCAGGATACAGCCAAGCAGTTATGCCTGGGCCTCATGTCTGTCCACAGACCTAAATAGCATATTGTCTACATTGCAACACCCCCCCCCCCACACGGCTGCCCTGTGTCAGTTGACTTGGGCTCGCAGGGCTATAAAATTGCCGTGCAGATGCCTGGGCTCAGGCTGGAGCCTGGGCTCAGGCTGGAGCCTGGGCTCTGGAAACCTTCCCCCTTGTGGGGTCCCAGGCTAGAGCCCAAACGTCTACGCTGCAATTTTATAACCCAGTGGCCCGAGCCCAAGTCAGCTAACACGGACCAGCCAGAGGTGTTTTATCACAGAGTACACATACCCTTAGGCTGTAGGGACTGGACAAAGAAGTAATTTTCTTCTGGGACTGCCAAGGCTGGTGACAGCGCACTAGCCTTTAATTCCAGTGCCAGAGGGAGAATAGGGCTGACTGTGCTTCCAGCTTAACTGTTAATTCTGGCTCTCAGATGTGGGGAGTTGACAGTGCTTCTCCCCTCACCTGTCGATAATACTACTCCCCAGAGAGACCAAGGACTCCCAATAAGGGTGTCTCTTTAATTCTGGAACCGAAAGGGGTGTTTTCCGCCTTCGTCTAAAAACTGATTCCAGGCCAAGGTGACTGAAGACCCTAACACAGGTAGTGGGAGGTGATTAAGCAGCGTTCGATTCCCAAAAGAATCCAAAGGATCACTGGAAAACTTCCACTAGTGATTACATTCAGGAGGGTGACTGCGCACCTATCCTCCACCTACATTGATTCTGGTCCAAAGAGAGACTGAATATCCTTACTATCAGGGACATTAAGTTGGGCTGCGGATGTATAAAATGTAACATGCTACAAGTACATATTAAATAAACTGGTTTTTACACTAGTAACCATAATGAGTGGGGGGTGTCTCCTTAGTATGTAGTGGTACACAAGTGGTAAAGCAGCACTAACAGACTTAATACGCCTGTGTTCCAGAATGAACAAGAAATTTTAATGCTGTCTGTTAAGTGTTATATTGCCAGTCATGGGAGACATCATCACAGTAAATATAGCAGAGCAGCAAGATCCCTTTGGGTTTGTGAGTACTTTGTTTAAAATACAAGGCTGATAACCAGAAAGTTAACAGGAACGATTTAAAGGGAGCAACAATGAACAGTTTGTTGTTACTGTGCAATACTTTAGAGAGAAAGCTTAGGCAAAAAGGAGAGCAATATGAATTAGTTAAAAGGGAGATTAAGACCATTGCAAACCAGGCTAAGGACTGTGTACAAGCACTGGTGAATCTTACCGCTAGGTGTCTAATGATTTTGAGCAGGTTTGAATTAGAAACCAGCACCTTAGAAAGCTTGCCCTCCATTTCCAAAGCAGTGCCCAGCCCAGTCTGATTCACTGAATCAATGTAGGGTGACCAGAGAGCAAGTGTGAAAAATCGGGATAGGGGTAGGGGGTAATTGGCGACTATATAAGAAAAAGCCCCAAATATCAGGATTGTCCCTATAAAATCGGGACATCTGGTCACCCTAAATCAATGGGATGACATGGTGGCAGAAATTTGTTGCATGAATAATTCCCTTGAGCTACAAGGGAAGGAACTGAAATAGTTTCACAGCCAACTTGACAGTCCAAATACACTCAAACAGAAATCCATAGCTGCCTCCTCTAAGGGAATGTGATACCTGGTTTTCTGATTCAATTGATCAGGCCCTGATTCTAAAAGCCAGGTAAAGCGAGGGAGAGGATACACATTCACAATGCCCCCAGAACCCACCAAGCAGTAGAATGGCCTCTTTAGGTACAGGCAGAGCAGGGAGAACTGTACCAGCTCTGCTAAGGGGTGGCAAGGAAATGTGTATAGTGGACACAGGTGCAGGTGTATTTGCATTATGACCCTCACCCAGCCACCTCGCTGTTGGAAAGGAGTCATGGCTATTGAGACAATTACAAAACAGCCTATTAAAATAAAGCTCTCACCCACTGATAATCCCCATAGGAGATTTATGCAGGACTCATGTTTGCTCTTGCTAAGTTACCAGAATCATGAAACCTGCTGGGAGCAGATTTTCTGGTGACACATGGGTTGAGCTTAGATTTGACTAACAAGTTGATTTGTCTAATAGCAGTAAAGGATTTGGGGGAAAGAAACCTTTGTGGTTCCGGAACTCCATGCTGTTGCTGCAGCCCACACCAGCCTCTTATGACCTCAGTGTGGAATACAACAAAGACATGTTCAAGGACACTCGACAGCCAGTGTCACAGAAAAATGCAGCAGCTTTTGCCATACACAACCATGACTGTGGGTGAACAGACATAGAACTTTTCATTACAGAAGAATATTCTCCTCAAAATCCATGCCATACTCCTAGGGAAGCTAACAGATTTGAGGAAAATCAAAGGTTACAGTATCCAAGATGCATTGGTTTCTTCCCTGCCAGTATGGCATTGCACCACAAGTTCTGTTTCATAGTATCATCTCAAATCTTGTTGCACTCAACTTTCCAAACAGCAGTCCCTTAGTTTGAACTAGGGCTTGGATACATTTGAAAGTTGCAGCGCTGGGAGTTGCAGCACTGGTCGTGCAGCTGTGCAGGAACAGCGCTGGTGTGTGGCCACACACACAGCTACTAGCGCTGGTGTGTGGCCACATTTGCAGCGCTGTTGGGAGTGATGCATTATGGGCAGCTATCCCAGTGTTCAAGTGGCAACAACGTGCTTTTCAAAGCACAGGGAGCGGGGGGAGAGAGAGAGTGGATTTTTGGAGCCAACCTGCCTTGAAAAAATCAGAAAATGTTTCCAACCCCTTAGTCTTAACTCTTAATTGCAAACAGCCTGCAGCCAACACGACTCCCCGCTGTTTCACTCACTCCCTGCCTGCCTCTCATTTGATTGTTTACAGCCAGGTACAGATTGATCACAGCAAACAGGAGCTCTGTTTGTTTTTTAGATAAGCAGCACCGGCAATGGAGCTCCACGGAGCTCGTTCACAACAAAACAAAGAGAGGCTGCATAACAAAACAAAGAGAGTAATTTAGTTAAAAGCATTCTGGGATATCTCCTAATACCCTGGAGGCCAATTAAAGCGCTGGTGTGTGGCCACACTTGACGAGCAGCGCTGGATCACCAGCGCTGCAATGCTTATTCCCCAAGCAGACCAGGTGTTCAGCCAGCGCTGCAGCCAGGGAGTTGCAGCACTGGATGTGCCTTGCAGGTGTGGACAGTTACTAATTGCAGCACTGGAAAGCCTCCACCAGCGCTGCAACTTGCAAGTGTAGCCAAGCCCCTAGTGTTGATTTCCTCTTTATGGGTATAGGCTTTACATCTATTTATACTTAATCTCATTGAGATAACTGGCTCTGTGGATACGGGGAAAGCAGTGGATGTGCTTTGAGCTCAGATCAAGTGTTATATCTTGACTTTAGCAAAGCTTTTGATAAGGTCCCTCACAGTATTCTTGCCAGCAAGTTAAAAAGTATGGATTGGATGAATGGACTATAACAGGGGTTGGCAACCTGCGGCACGAGTGCCAAACATGGCACGGTGAGCTGATTTTGAGCCACACGCAGCCGTCTGCCACAGTCCTGGCCCCTAGCCCCACTCAGCTCCCTCCACCCACCACTCTCCCCAGCAGGGGCAGGAGGCAGAAGCTTGATTCTGCGGCAACCAAGCTTCCCTTTCCCCCGATTCTTCCCCCAGCATGGTGCTTTCTGCCCCACCCCCTCTCCTTCCCTGCGCCAATCAGCTGACGGCCCTAGCAAGGGGGAGGGGGGAAGAGCAACAGCATGCAGGCAGTTCCCTAGAGGGGACAGAGAGAGGTAGGGACGGAGCCTTGGGGAAAGGGTTGGAACAGGGATCATATCCCTTCCAGCCCCCTGCCATGAGCTGCTCAGGGCAGGGGGCTGGGAGCACCCCTACGAGCTGAGCACCCCAGCCCTCTGCCCTGACCCCCCCCACACACAGCCTTCTGCCCTGCAGCCCCCATACCCCCCATCCCTCTGCCCTGACCCTTGAACCCCCTCACACACAGCCTTCTGCCCTACACCCCCCAGCCCTCTGCCCTGAACCCCCCCCACCCCAACACACACCCAGCCTTCTGCTCTGCATCCCCACAGCCCCATCCCTCTGCCCTGCACCCCCACCCCCCACCCTTGACCCCCCCACACCCACCCAGCCTTTATCCCTGAACCCCCCCAGCCTTCTGCCCTGATCCCTGAAACCTCCCCACCCAGGTCTGGGGTCCCGGCCGCAGGCCCTGCTCAGCCCGCTGCCAGCCTAAGTGAACAGAACCCCAGGCTGGCAGCGAGCTGAGCAGGCTAGCGGCGTAAAATCAGCATTTTAATTTAATTTTAAATGACGCTGCTTAAACATTTTGAAAACCTTGTTTACTTTACATACAATAGTTTAGTTATATAATAGAGACTTACAGAAAGAGACCTTCTAAAAACGTGGATTACCAGCACATGAAACCTTAAATTAGAGTGAATAAATGAAGACTTGGCACACCACTACTGAAAGGTTGCCGACCCCTGGACTATAATGTGGATAGAAAGCTGGCTAGATTATTGGGCTCAATGGGTAGTGATCAATGGCTCCATGTTTAGTTGGCAGCTGGTATCAAGCGGAGTGCCCCAGGGGCCCGTCCTGGGGCTGGGTTGGTTCAACATCTTTATCAGTGATCTGGATGATGGGATTAATTGCACTCTCAGTAAATTTGCAGATTTCACTAAACTGCGGGGAGAGGTGGATATGCTGGAGGGTGAGGATAGGGTCCAGAGTGACCTAGACAAATTGGAGGATTGGGCCAAAAGAAATCTGATGAGGTTCAACAAGGACAAGTGCAGAGTCCTGCACTGAGAACGGAAGAATCCAATGCACTGCTACAGGCTGGGGACTGACTGGCGAAGCAGCAGTTCTGCAGAAAAGGACCTGGGGATTACAGTAGACGAGAAGCTGGGTATGAGTCAGCAGTGTGCCCTCGTTGCCAAAGAAGGCTAACGGCATATTGGGCTGCATTAGTAAGAGCACTGCCAGCAGATCGAAGGAAGTGATTATTCCCATCTATTCAGCACTGGTGAGGCCACCCCTGGAGTATTGCGTCCAGTTTTGGTCCCCTCATTATAGAAGGGATGTGGACAAATTGGAGAGAGTCCAGCGGAGGGCAATGAAAATGATTAGAGGGGTGGGGCATATGACTTATGAGGAGAGGCTGAGGGAACTGGGGTTATCTAGTCTGCAGAAGAGAAGAGTGAGAGGGGATTTGATAGCAGCCTTCAACTATCTAAAGGGGAGTTCCAAAGGGGATGGAGCTAGGCTGTTCTCAGTGGTGGCAGATGACAGAACAAGGAGTAATGGTCTCAAGTTGAAGTGGGGGAGGTCTAGGTTGGATATTAGGAAACACTGTTTCACTAGGAGGGTGGTGAAGCACTGGAATGGGTTACCTAGGGAGGTGGTGGAATCTCCATCCTTAGAGGTTTTTAAGGCCTGGCTTGAGAAAGCCCTGGTTGGGATGATTTAGTTGGTGTTGGTCCTGCTTTGAGCAGGGGGCTGGACTAGATGACCTCCTGAGGTCTCTTCCAACCCTAATATTCTATGATTCGTTGTTGCAGTCTATTGTTCTCATCTCTTGGTCACTACTTGGGTTGGTTCCCACTTCCTTTGTGTTTGCCTATTCTTTGGTTTGGGCTTTTCAGCAGGATTTGATTACGCTCTAAGTTACAGCTCTAGGTTGTTAATGAAATTAAATTGGGTTCCATTATTGATCCCTGTTGTCTCTCACTCGATACTGCTTTTTACCTCTATAACAAATGTTAATTATGCCATAATATTTTGATGTGGTTAATAGTTATCTGAATTTCTCTATAGGTGTATTATCCCAATGTTTCTTTCTGTGTACTAAATCGGTAAATGGGCCAATACATTTGTGCTTCAGGTAGCAGAAAGAACAATTTATTCAATTTGCAACCAGACCCATTTATACATTAAAACTTAGGAGACATTTGAGTGACCTATCCCTATTACTCAAAAAAGCAAAACAGACTCAACAACACTTTGGGAAGTAGGTCGCAGTTTGCAGAGTGCTTTGAGATCACTGAATTTAAGATTTTATGTAAATGCAAAGTATTTTAGGAGTCATGTCCCAAAGAAACATCAAACAATACTTCCCTCCATTGTTCAGTCCTTGAATCTTGGGAAAATAAAGCAACTTCCTGCAATATTTCTTAACATTTGTATTTTACTCAGAACAAGGGCCCCAGGTAGAAACAAAGGACCCCTCTCACAAAGGAAAGAGCAAGATGGGCTAAATCAGAAGTCCCCAAATTGTGGTATGAGAGCTTGATGTGCCATCAATTCACTTCACAACCATTTAAGAAGGTGGTTTGTGAACCAATAAAGTTTGTGAACCACTGAGCTAGTCTATTGCTTCCAATGATGCCAGCTGCAATAGGGTTAAACAAAACCATACAGGCCACATTTAGCAAGATTCCTCTGGTGTTTGGAATTCTGTGAATGTGTCCGTTGGTCTTTCCAAAGAAGGTTGTCTCTCCTGCCACAACCCCCCCCCCCCCCAAAAACCACAAACCCATGCTGGAAATTAACAGCGCCCCTCTAAACCTCTACCATCAGGCAAGAAGAGTTGCATTCCAACAGCCACCCTGAGTTGTCCATTCCTGAAGAGCCTGGTAGCATATACTACCTGAATTTGTTACTAATTTGTTGATTCACAAAAGTGTTTTTGGTTTGATGAATTAGCAAAAGGAAGCTGGCTGCAACCCAAAGGAGTAGATCCTTCTTAATTACACAGAATGCACTCCTTGTCCATGTTTTATCATAATTTTTTTGTGTATACATGATTATCTAAATAAATTTCTAACCTTAACCGCAGTGGCACAGTCTGCTATATCATCACTGACCACAGAACATGCTAAACCTTTATCTAACTTTCAAGACCAAGACATTCTTAGCTTTAAAAAATTTTAAAATTTTGCTGTGACACTTTGCTGTGTCATGTTACTAAAACCAATATTTTTAGTCTTACTTTGACCACTGATGCAGTTTTTGGTTTATTGCACTTTGTGTGGGTTAGACAAGGAAGCTTAACTGGCCAGCTTCAGATTCTCAGACAATGCTGCAGTGTTTTGGGTTGCAATTGCAAACACTTCTTGGGAGCAGGGCATAGAGAAACTAAAGCTCAACTACAAACCATTTTCAGCTAATGAAAAAAGGTTGTAATTACAACTGTTTTAAAAGCTTTTACAGAGTCTAAATACTGAATTTAAGGTTCCTAACTGCATCCCCGTAACACTGAATGATTGTATTAGAAAGCAGAGTTATTTGACATAAGATTTTCTCCAGTTCTTAGGCTTGAAGGTGTTCCTGCTTTGGTAAAAGCATTAGACCTCCTTTTGATTAGACCTCCAAATAAAGCAGGGACAATGCTAATTAGTTCACCTGCTAACTGCTGGCCAGACACAAGAGGGAAACAAATAGTTTCCATTCCATTGTTGCATTACACGTGAGGGCACATTGCTACAGCCCACACTAAGATAGCAGCTTGCAGCAATGCATACAATACACCACTTTCCTAGCAAATTAAAGTGATAGTTAAACCAAGATGCTTGTGATTCCTAAGCAGCAGACACCCCAGATGACGGCAAAAAGGGAGCCTTCCCTCCTCCTAACTAGGCCAACAGAAGCCATGCTTTAGCTATTGTTGAACCTTGAGGTTCTTTTTAAGACTATGATTCTATTGCCTTGGTACATTACAGGCATTAGAAATTTACAGATAAAAGAAAAACCTTGAGAAAATGGAAGTACAATAGACTGCATACAATAACTTCCCTTTAAGGAAATTAAATATTTCCTGATATTCTCTGATCCTAATGCTTGGAATTATTCTCAGCAATAAGTGACTTTAGATGTAGACACTTCTGCGTACCAGGTAGACGACCAATTACCACTCTGGACTTTCAGAACAACCTTCTACAAAGCTCCACCAAAACTTGGCCACTGTACATCTTCAAATCCTTCTGCTAGAAAGAAATCTATTGTTTCATTAGCCAGCCTTTTTCCAACAAGACCTACTGCTGTAAAAAGCATCCCTACATGATCAGAGCAAATTTTTGTTTGTTAGGTTTATGGGCTGAAATACAAATAAGATTTGAGAAATTCTCCAATTCAAAGGATGTAAATCTTCAGTATCCTAACATTTATCAACTGTTGGCTAAACTGGCTTGTAGTATAAAGTATATTGCCTCCATTTATAAAACTTTTCACTTGTACGCATTCAATAACTTCCTCACATGTGAAGTTCCCTCACTTACACAGAAAGAAGTTAAAAAGGCTACAAGGAGTCTAATGTCTCTATTACAAGGATTTTTTCAAAGTTTATAGGCCTCAATGTGACAGATTCCTGCAGTGCAGATCGAACTTCCATTTAATAATTTTGTAGTAAAAAGTATTTTTGTAAAAATATTTAAAATTTTCCAAGTTTGTTCACCCTTCTACTTTGGGGTCGAATTCAGCAAACCATCCCTATTCAGCAAAGCACTTCAGCTTGTTCTTGGCCATTGTCTACCTTTTTAACAAAATGGTTATCACCATTTTACGTGATAGTGCCATGTTGTAATGAACAAACTAGTTAATCACAACAGGAACACGCTCTAACTTGTGCTACAAAAGGTGGAAAAACAAGTTCTTCTGTAAAATGTAAGCAATATTCTACTTGCATATTAATCTGCTATTATAAAAACACAGCACATGTTATGTGTACTCATGCAAAGGAGCCTTAGATAGAAGTTGCTTTTTGAATATTTCACATGAACTCTTGTATACTCTTATGAATCTTCTGTCTAGAATATAAAGAAAGTATCTGGGGGGTTAAATTTAATTATTTAAAAAAAAAAACTTACGTTACAACGCATAGAACTTCAGCAAGTACCCAATACATGGCCTTGCCTTGATAGTACTGCTGGTTAGCAAGCTACTGTTTCCACAGACCACAAGTGCTTATAAGATTAATATACCAGCAAGTAACAATTTTCCCCTTGTGTTTTGTATCAACCTTTCCTCTGTAAGAATCTTTTGCAATTCTTATACTCTTATCAGTATACTGATGAGAATGAAATGGAAAATAGACCTTTAGAGAGCCTAAACATGAGTTCACCGTCATCAGTTTTTCTTCAAACATAGGTTAATTCAGCATATAGGACTAGCCTCTCTCAAAACAAACAAATGGGCGCACCCTTTTTTGGTCCTCCCCCCAAATTATTTAGATTTTCTCCATGCATTAGAACTCGCTAATGTCACTTTACAAGATACTGTAAGAGTTGCAATTGTATAGACCAATGGTTTTCGACCTTTTTTCATTTGCAGACCCCTAAAAACTTTCAAATGGAGGTGCAAACCCCTCTGGAAATCTTAGACATGGTCTGCGGACTTCCAGGGGTCCGTGGACCACAAGTTGAAAGCCATTGGTCATTTGCTATACCATGACCCCAAGGTTGCAAAAGAAAAAAGTTTCAGGATCACTTCTACCTAGCCATGAAAAAAGAGCAGGTTATCACCTCCAGATTGAAAACCCATGCCCTAGGTAACTCCCAAACATATGACAACAAAATGTTAGCATTAATTCTAGGATTTAAATGCATCTCCCAGAGAAAAAAGTTACCTAGCTTTCTAACTGCATGCATTTTTCTCTGGAAGGAAATCATTCCTATTCCAAAAAGACACTTTGGAACTCCCACATTGGGAAAGATGAAAGAACTGAAGAGCTGCTCCTGAAGGATGGAAATGCATCAGCACAGAGTTTTGCATTCTCAAGTCTGGTTCTAGTCTAACAGAACAACAAACGTCATTACATTTGTGCCTCAAGTCTTGTCCACGTTTGGGGCGGGGGGGGGGGGGAAATCGGGAAATCTGATTCACTTGGGAGCCCTTTCCAATTCAGCTGAAGTGATTATAGTAATGGTGGGAGTCCCGCTGCAGCAGGTTTAGCAAAAACAATGACAAAAAGGGGTCCAGCTATCAGATCCTTGACTACTATACAGGTCCCACCTGTGCTAGCACTGGACCAGAGACAACGCTGATAGGAATTTAAGAAATTTCAGCGTGTAGACTTGAGTCTAGCTCAAACACACTCAATTTACAAGAGTTGCCTCCAGCTGTAGTCCTAAGATCTGAAAGTCAGACTGGGTTCTTTTTAGTTTATACATCATTACCACTAAATTTCAGCAGACCAATTCTGTCCTTAGTTCCATGTCCTTCAGTAGGACTGCATACATGTAACTGAATGGGTTGTGCAACTAGAATTTACTGTTGACAGAACCAGAATAAATTCCAACTCATTACTGTTGCCTCTGCAGTGCTGACAATAGTAAAATCTAAATTTGCCACTAAAATGAGTAGATCCCTCTGAACAGAGGCAGCGAGCTTTCAGTCAGGCACGATCAATTTTATCTAGTCACTTTTGCAACTATAACTGCATTTTAAGTTATACTGATGCTCCTATGCAACCAGATGTCAAAAGTCCAATAAAAATGACTACAAAATAAACAACTTAAATCTCTAACGTAGCATTCTCCTTTTTCCTGAAGTACGTACTACAGCTGCATTCTATTCATATTCCTTCCGAAATTCAAAACATTCACCGTTGAATATATCCAACACATTTGGCTGAGATGGGCTATTGCTATACATCACCATTTAGTAAATTCAACAAAAGTCATCTGTACTAAAATAGGAAGAGCCAAACTGAAGAGTTCCTAACAGATGGCTTTAAAGCCAATTCAAAAACTGACAAGAGGCCATGGTAGGAGAAGTATTAGGCGTAAGCTCTTTATTTCATCCACAACAGAGGAAGGGCTATGTTGCCTAAGCCAGAGCTTCCGCATCCTATTACCTGAGATGGTTCAAGCGGTATCCACAGTAACTTGAGCTAATAACTAAACCCTGCTCAAACAGCAACCATGACAAGGACAAGCAGTTCAAAATAACAAAGCAGTCACATTTCACAATCCTTCAAAAGCAGAAAACACCTATTCCTGCACTAGAATAGAAGTGTAAAAATGTCAATTATTTAAAACGTAGAGCATTTCTCCAGAGGAACATACCTGCAGAAATGGAATGTATCTTTTCAATGTCACTTTAAAAAGTACAGTGTGCTGTCTGGATTTTCTGAAGCTAATAATGCCAGAGGATGGAGAAAGGAAATATGCAGCATGCAATTCTGTAGCATTAAAAAAAAAAATCCAACTACAAGACAACCAATTAAATGAGATTCAAAAATGATTTATGACATTTCTGATAGACCAATCATATTCCAATACCCTAAATACAGCGATACAGACCCATTATTAATAATCCCTTTCCAAATCTTGTACCACATGGGGCACTTAATGTATTTATTGTGTTTGATAACTGATTTTCACTTTACATTCAGAAGAACATTCAACAGAAGAGGGCTAGGAAAGTCACTAGAGGGAACAAGTACAAAAAACATTTTTGTTTAAAGTCTACATTTTGTGAAACAGTCATTTTATTAAGGCAAAATAATTGCAAGTTTATGCTCCCCTTCAGTCAGTCTATGTGCTTTTAAACTACAACTATCTTATGTCAAACAGCAAAATATAGCTACAACCAACTATACACTTACTTTAAATGCCACTTCCCTTTTCCTGCAAAGATCAGTTAACATTGGCCAAGAAAATCAGTGTGTGTGGAGAGATTTTTATAGATCTATATGGGTAAAATTTCAACAGAATATGTAGGATATAATCTCTTTCACATCTCTGGATTTGGCTACATTCTCTCTATTCAGTGGAATTATCTTGTTCCAGTCATTTAAAGCTCATATACTTTACATAAAATATACACAGGATGCACAATTTTCTAGAAACATACCTTGTAATAAAATACTTCCTATGAGTTCAGTTCTCCCCTCTTCAAGGGTGGAATGGTATTTCGTCCCTCAGCTCAATAATGGTATGTTTTGTAAATACACAATTTAGGGATAATTAATACAAATACCATTGCATGGGGTCACTGTCCTTTTTCTCTTTAATTCAACAAGTTGCATTTTCTGGGGCAGATGTTATGTTCCAAACAGACTGTCTTATGAAAGCCATCCCTATAAGGCATGTGTCAAAATCCCAAGCTGACTGGCTTTTAAATCTCTCATGAAAACAAATGAAGAATCCCTCTAGCCAAGAATACTACACAATTAACACTCACTTGTCTTAGAAAATCTTAACCTTTATTTTCCCGTTTATATTAGTGCTCCTCATTTCTTCGCCCCAGTATACTAATTGGATCAACAGATTTCCCCATAAACATTTCAGTCAAGAAGGATCTTTCTCAGCTGGCCATCTTTGGAACTGTACTGTATAGCCTCCAGATGTAAGCAAACTTTCTCAGACTTTGAAGCGTGGGTTTTCAATATTTGAAAAGCACAGTAATACTGTATACAGAAAATGGCATTCAATAGCCTTGCCTTTTTAAACAAACATTTTCAACTGCAAATTCATCTATTTTGACAATCAGAACATTTTTGTCTGAAAAGTTTATTTTAGTTTTCTGAACACTCTAAAGCAACCGTGCTTTAGATGTTACATAAGTGTCCAGATAGGATTAAACAAAAATTAAAATGTTCTAAATTACAAATATTAACTCCTGTAAGAGCTTCAGAAAGAAAACAGACCAGAAAGTAGGACATACACACATTGTGAGGAAACCCCAACGTTTCATGCAATGGCAGGCAAGATGTAAAAAGCCACCCAAATTCACACATTTGTACACCGAATCATCAGAAAAAAGTACTCTGTAGTAAATCTGTACATCCAAATACATTTGGGATCTACACCTAAGTTACATTATTTAATGTTATATACACTTATTACCACTTTATAATGTCTTAAGGAAAGCCTTCATTCAAACCCAAACCAAAAAAAAGACTAACTTTGGAAAAAAAAAAAAAAGGAGAATCACTTTAGACATTCAGTTAAAACGCTGGTTTTGTTTTAATCTAGACCTCAAAACGTTTAATAAAAACAAACAGCATCCTCTTCATTTAACATTTTGCTTTCTAACTGTACAGTAAATTGCACTGTCTTCAGACTGTATCTTCTTTGGATGGTTTTAAGATGTAGCTGGATATTACTTTAAAGATAAATAAACGGGAAGTTGGTCCAACTAGAGTGATTGCTGATATATTACATGCAGGTGAGTTTAATATATTTTTAAAATTATTTTTTAGACAAATGGGTATAGGGATAGCTGATACTGCAAATGAACCAAAAGAAGCACCCAGAGTCAAAATACAAAACATACTTCTATCCTGACAATGGCAGTGAAAACCAGAAAAGTAATCTTTCTGGAACAGCATTTTTAGATAATTTAGAAATGTTAAGTACCAGGAAGACTACTAATCAAGCAGTTTTAGCAGCCAAGTTTCCCTCTTTTTACTGAATGGAACAAATTCTTGAAATAAACTGTTTGTCCTCTTCACTGAAGAGAGCTAGCCTATTCATCTTTAATGAGCTAGGTTTTTTTGGGGAAGATTAGCCATGTACTGTAGTAATGCCTACTGCATATAATCCAAGCATTTGCTGTGAACAGTTGGAGAAAGCAGTCAGTAAGAATCTAGGATCAATGAAAATAGATGTTACTTTAAGCCATCCACAAAATGGAGACCCACACGAGGCCCAGTGTTAAAACCCAACTCTCTTCTTGCGCTTTTTGTTGTGCAAGTTCATCCCCCATTGAAAACAGTAACTGATCCATAGTTCAGTTTTCTTATTTCCTTAGTCAATTTTCACATTAGTGTAGATTTTACGAACAAAGGCACTTGTTCCCATGTAACCAATAGCTCCTGCAAAACAAAAAATAAAATGTATATTTTAGAGATCACCTAATAACTATTAACATAAAACAAATATACTGTTCTTAGTCATTTAAGCCATTCATTCTGAAAAAAAAGACAATTACTGACCTGAGAATACTTGTTCTCTAACTGTATACAATTATCCATGCTCCCAGTGAATAACTGGCAAGAACTCCCATAGCTCTAAAGATCTAAATCCATTAAACCATCTGCCCAGAAGACTATGCTCCCTTGCCCTGATAATATAGCAGTGCCCCCTACTGCTTCTAATAACCAGGTCCTTTTCTCCAAGCAAAGGGTGGAAAGCAAAACATTCCCAAATCTCTGGGGTAGGTGGGTTTTATTATAAGTTACATACTTTATGAAAGTGAATGTTCTTTTTCTCACCATGAGGTAGAAATGAATAGCAATAAGTTGTTAAAAGGAAATTGCAACCTGCAGTTTTCAAATTAGTAAGAGTCATGAGGCGAGTATGCTTGGACCACAGCAGTAATAAAGGAACAGGACATTAGATGTTTGAGAGTGGAAACAGTTTCGGATTGAACAATACATTGCAGTAGTAAAGGGCCTCCTAACAAAACTAGACACTCAGATGGCAAGAGAGCAAGAACTCATTCCAGAAGCAGGTTCTGCAACTCCAGTAGGCCAAACCTAGAATTTAAGATGGATACGCAAGGCTGAGTAAGCAGTAGCATAGAGAATGCTACATGACTGTACCGCATATAGGGTGACCAGACAGCAAATGTGAAAAATCGGGACGGAGTGGGGGGGGGGGAGAGGGGGGGGTGTAATAGGAGCCTATATAAGAAAAAGACCCAAAAATCAGGACTGTCCCTATAAAATCGGGACATCTGGTCACCCTAACTGCATACCTCCCAAACAGGAACAAACTGAATGTTACTGCGGATGCCAACCTGTGAGGATAAGCTAACATGACACCCAAGGTGCAAACCCGGTAAGAATCAAGAGAACTGCAGTTACTCAGCCAGTCTGATCCACTCTATGGTGTGAAATGAAACCAAAAGCTGTGTGACAATCTAAGGACTGTAACCACTGCAGATAAAAGCCCAAGTTTATTAAGATGTTCTTTCCAGAATAGGTTATGCATGGAAAACTCACACTGGTGCTCCTCTGCGACAACACAGATTAAAACCCAGGATGAAGCATCTGAGATAAAGGGGGTCCAAAGCACTTGAAAAGGAGATCCAGATATGAACAAAACTTCCAGAGAAGAACAGGTGATTCCAGAGCCTGAACATCTTTAGAGAAATGCCGCAAAAACTTTCCACTTTGGAAAAGCATTTCTACCATAAGAATGGCACTCACTGATACCCATTTCTACCAGCCAAACCAAAAAAGGGAGAAAATCAAATCAAAACAAAAACCCTATCCAAGCAGAATTTCTACCCCAAAAAGGGAGAAGTACCAGAGACTCCATGAATTCCACTAGACACTTCACATGGAAGGTGCTCAGATAACTACAATGATGGGTCACAGGATAAAACAAAGGTAAACCAAAAAATAGTGTCATGCTGGTTGATTAAAGCTTAATTAAGAGTGCCACATAAAGGAAACTAAACCTTAAACACTGCCAACTTCGAAAGGGATCAAGAATAAGATGCGTCTTGACCAAAATGGGGCTTTTAAGATGATTATTTGTCTCTCCTGAGACATGTCAGAACTTTTGGATGGGGGAGGATGAAAGGTACATATGGAGCCTTTCTCCAAGGGATAGGGAAGAAAGGTGTCCATCACTGCTGTAGTTGGAGTACCAGCTCAAGCACAATTAGCATGGCATGTCTACACAGCCTGGGAATCACACCTCCCAGCACAAAGGCAGACATATCATAAGACTCTCCAAAGGAGAAGACAGGCTTTGGTCTGAGATGTGGCATTCATATACTCCTTTTAGCTCATGGACACAAGCTAAGAATGTAGGTATTTCAGTATGAACTAGGGTGACTCCAGCATCATGGTGGCAGTGGCAGAGAGATCCAAAGAGCACCTTCGTGCTTAGAATTATGATCCAGAAGAGCTGAACCAGAGATCTTACTCACATGCACAGCCATCTCTACCAATAAGCTTTCAGGGAGGCAGAGGGAGGGGGGGGGAGAGCGGGAAGTGGGAGGAAGTAAGTTGTAATATTCTTTGGTGCAAAGTAATTGTGCTCAGCCCTTTTGAAATTCCTGATACATATCCTTCAACCACCAGTTAAGGAATGAACGAACAGGCACAACCAAGCTACTGGCAGGATGGGATGTTTCAAAGTGCAGAAAAATCCGGGCTCTCTTCAAACTTCCTATAAACTCATGAGGACTGAGGAGTCCTTTGGATCTTCCAGGCTACTGAGCAAGTCCTCCCATTAGCCTCAAATAGCAAGCTGTGATTGTGAAACCAAAAGATATCCCAGATGCATCTGAGTTAGATCAGGCCATCAGCACCAAGCTAGCTAATGGTTTAGAACGGAGCGCATCAAGAGCAATAAGAGCATGAGGCATAAGTATCAGCATATGATATTCTAGGCAAGTTCAGCATCATGACTGTGCTTTATCTAGCTAGCAGATATGGCGTATGTATTAATGACTTGGCCAAGGCAATAGGATTAAATGAATTCAGTCAGTACTACTGGGGTTGGAGTAGGCTGCTTGACGACTTGGAAAGACTAGATGTGGCCAGGCTAGTTTAGTGGTCTTCTCTAATAGTCTGTGTTGAACTTAGTCAAACATCAGGGATGTTTTCAGAATTCCTTGAGCATGCCAAAACCTTGCCTTCCAGCCTTGCCGGCGGTAGCTGGCCACTCTAAAGGTGCTGAACTACTGCTGAGAAATTTGTAACGTTCTGCCTGCACCAAAGCAGACAATGTCAACAGTTTAAATTCTATTTAAGCCGAGCTACTCTGAAGCATTCCGACACTTGTGCTTTGAGGCCCTCTGGGGAATAGTGATGTCAGACACTACAGAAGCTTGGGAGGCCAACAGACCCTTAAAACATTCAAGTTAGGTCCTGGCAGTTTGGAGGAGACATCAGGCCACAGATCTCAGCCACAGAAACAAGTCATGGCCTACCCTTAATCTTGGGCAGTAGTCATATCCATGAGGGACAATTTATGACTGCATCCAAAGTATGGCTTGAAGCCCCCAGGCCGCTTTGCAGACATTGTATAAACAGCACGAGAAACTAAGACTAATGCTGCTCACTAAGCTACTTATTTAAATACAAGTTGGCTTTGCAAGGCAAGAAGGAAGAGATACCATTCCTCAGCTAACAACTAGAAAGTGTTAGCTAAAGTTGTGGGCAACGCAGTAGCATAGAACGTCACTGTGTTAGCCAAGAGAGGAAATGAACAGAGTGTGCGCTACCCCAGGTGAGGGTATCAGCTATAGAACAGCAGTTCTCAACCAGGGATCCGTGGCCTCCTAGAGGGGCCTTGAGCTGGTTTCAGGGGGCCACAGGGCCCTGTGTCTGAAGCACACAGCTAAAAATCTAGAGCAGAACCCTTGGGGCTCCCTGTGCTCAGTGCCCCCACGGGGCTGAAACTAGGAAAGGAGCCATGGGGCTGAAGACCTGAGGCCTGGCGCCCGCCTCCTGGGACTAAAACCAGGATCAGAGCCGCAGGGAGTCCGGAGCCCTAGTACTCCCTCTGGGGCTAAAGCCCCAATCCCCGGTGGCCCCTCCCGTTCCCGGGACTAAAGCTGAGTGTGAAGCCGTTGGGCTAAAGCTCTCATCTCTGGTGCTCCCCCAGGTCTAAAGCCCTGAACCCCAGTACCCCTGCAGGGCAGAAGCCTTGAGCACCACACCCCCAATCCCCTGCAGAACAGAAGCCACAGTCCCCCCCTCTTCTCCCTACCCAGTGGCTGAAGTCCAGAGTCCTCTGCCCCCACTGGGCCCCATAGTTCTTATAGCATGTTGGGGGGGGGCCTCGAAAAGAAAAAGGTTGAGAACCCCTGGCTTAGAACACTGGCGATACAGGAGTTCCTGACACACACTACTTGGAACCCAGACCCAGGTATAAAGACTATTATTTGTAACTTTTGAGTAAGAATTTTACTTACAGGTATTACCCATCAAGCAAGAAAAATTGTATTTTGGCTAGGGGTTTTTTCAAGGGACTTGGCTAACAGGATATCTGTGAGCAAATACTTGTTTAATGCAGTAACTGTAAAGTCCATCTCATCAGAACCATAAACTTTCATAAGCATGTAAAGCAAAACTCAAAGGATCCAAACAATCAGGAACACCTGAATCATAAAAGAAACAGTTTCCTTACTGTTGCTTTGAGAAAGGGGTTGGACTAGATGACCTCCTGAGGTCTCTTCCAACCCTGATATTCTATGATTCTGTGTTCCTAATACCACAAAACTACTAATGCAAATCAGAGTTGTGATTTTGTATACACAGGAGTTAAGAAACTCCAAGGAAGAGAGTGAACAATGTAAGTATTTATCTGTCAAGTGCACCATAAATGCAACTGAATTAAGCATGGACAATATGAAGTTAGTAAGCCACGAGAGCAAGAAGAATGGCTACCCAGATCAGATGAGCTCTCCCCTATGCTATTTAAAGAGATGGGGATTTTTAAAGTTTTATCTGTCTCCTGCATTAAGATCAAAGGTCTGGAAGTTGTAGGGAGCTCCCCACTGCCATTTTCAAAGCACTCATGCTCTATAGGAAGCAGTGTTCTCCAGTCATCAAAGTACCTTACAGTGTGTGAAATCTGAGTTAGCTAAACACAGTCGAGAGATTTATGATCGGGATAGGTGACCTAAATGTGCAGGGACTCAAAAGCAGGCAAGTTCATGTTAATCGATTCCAACAGCATCCAATTGCATGATCCTGCAGATAGCCAAGTGCATGAGCATCGTCCCTCCATGCATTGTTTCATAATAGATCAGCAGTAAAAAGCATGCACAGTGCACATTTTTCTAATGCACTTCGTTAGCCGTGCTGGATATGAATTTAATGCACAAAATGGATTGTTGTCTGATTTTGAAGAAATATTTGGGTAGTAAAAACCTAGATATCTCCTTAATACTGTTTCAAATAATTTTTCACAGTAACAAGAAAGCATACAAAGATTTCCACTTTCCATTTTCTTTTAAAACATTTTAATTACAAAAACTGATGGACACACTCAGTTCCTGACATTAGACATTTTAATCAGTACCAGGCTGAACACTTGAAGAAAAAAAAAATAAAGCTGAAAGGTATATAAAAGCCTACTAACGAAAAAATAGCTGAGAGACTGCCAGAACAGTGGGGGAACCTTGTAATGTGCCAAAGACTTGAAGAGGAAAGATGAGATTTCAGTCGGAAAAGCACTTAATTTAGAGTAGCCCACATTTCTTTTTCCTTGTAAATGTCATGAAATTACCTTCTTGGCTCTTTCTAAAGAGAAGAAAAAATATGCATGAAGCATAAGTGGTGGATATTGTATCTATTTGTGCCCTGAGCCTGCAAATCCTTATGGACATCGGTAACCCGTATGCAAGTGCTCCCTCTCGGAGCAAAGAAATATTTGCAGGTGCAGGGAGCTGTAAAATAAGACTGTAGGCTTGCATGAATAAAGCCAGTCATATTGTGCAAAAATGGGAAAGAACCAATTTGCACTTTCAAAAACATGTGAGGGAAAGAACCAAAAAAGCCAACAGGTGAATATACTAAATTCACCAAGTGAACTTCCATATGATTTACTACACTCTTATCCAAAGGTCTGCTCAAACAGCATCTAACAAGCAGTGAAACCAAATGCATGAAAGAGCACTGTGTTCTTTGCTCATTTGTAAATATTTGTAACATTTGCTTCCTCATTCCTTTCCAGAAAAAACAGGTCTCTTCTGCATTCTCTCCACTCCCAAGATACCCCTGGTACTGAGAGTTACTAGACTGAGCACTATGCGCCATCCCAGATGGTGCTGAGACCATCCATGAGTCCTTCACTGGATATTTGAGCCTGCTAAAAAGATGAGTGGAGGAAACCATCCCTCTTGATGCAAGACATTTGGACCACAGTCCTGTCCTGGGGTGGTGGAGAGAATGGACTCAGCACAGGGGCAATGTCAGCACCAGAGCCAAGGCTCACAGCTGCTTCTTTAGATGGTACTGCTGAGGGATTTTCTAGAAAATACCTCTGTGTCAACAGAGACACTGACAAATGATGGACCATGGGCCCTAGTGCACCTTTCCTTCTACCGACATGATTTTTGGGTGTGAAGAATGTTTTTTGTTTTTATGTTTTAAAGCCTTAGATGGAACTTTAGTTTATCCAGTGCTGGGAACACAGCTTCAGAAAGAGTGAACCTCTTATGTGGAGGAACTGGCATAAATTTCTTAACCCCAGAGAACATATCAAAGGCTTACTGGCACCAAGGGATTTGGGGCTGTTGCTGTGTGGCTCCCTCTTACCAGAAAGTCTGTCAAGCACCATTCAGTTACCTCCTGTCAAGTGAAGTGCCCTATTGTATCTATGGCCCCAGAACTGTTTGAGTCTTGGACTACAATTCCTGGGAAGGGTAAAGACTCCTCTACCATGGTTAGCTCTAGTCCTCCTTTCTGTCTGTAAGAGCCATGGCTGGAGATGATGGCCTAGGCCAAACAGATAACCTGGGTAATGTACTTCCTCATGGCTAATAGTAGTGACCAGCTACTAGCACTGTGTCCTTGCTGATCACAGTGATTTAATTCTGATCTGTTGCATGCTACAGCCTTGGGATTAAAGTTTTTTACACTTTGGAATAGTATAGATTAATGACTTACTTAACTACCCTAAAACCCCCAAAACTACAGAAGAGTTTAGGTCTCGTGTGAGCCAGACTGCTACAAGCACTTGAAGCAGTTAAGTGGCAAAAAAAAAAAGAAAAAAAAAAGTGGTAGTCAGGAGCCATATCCCTTTTATAACCTTTGCATTACAGCATGAGGCTCACGCATTTCACTGCTGGGTGACAATTCAAGGCAGAATCTTCCTTACTCAGTGCCTGCGCCGAAAATCCTTGTTGCCCATGTCCTCAGCCTAGTACTGGGAGAGTATGTCAGCAGTGAATAGAATGAGAAGTATTTGTTCAACTGACCACTCCTGAACTAAGGGCTTCCATTTTCAAATTTCAAAAATAAATAAATAAACTAATTAAAAAAAAAAAAGAGTTGAGAGTTTCAGGGCACAGTTTAAATGGATGCCTGGAAATCTAGCTCCTCCTCCAGGTGCTAAAGAAATAATCTCAAACTAAAACAGATAAAGGACTCTAGTTAATATGGAATTCATTGTGCAAATCTCAGATGTGTTGGAAATTCAACCTCTGATTATAGTATTAATTTATTCTTTCAGCCCTGCAGAGTGATGTCTTTTGTTTTCTGCATAGCACATAGGAGATATATATAAAAACAGTTCACATAAACGTGGTTCTACTAGGCTGGTATAAAATGAAAAACCAAGCATATAAGCCAGAAATTGGAAGATTATTTTCAAGGATAGTATGTTTTCTTTAATGATACATACAGAAGTAAAATTATTTACAAGGCATTTTGAAAATAGAGAGCTGTGAATTTATGATATATACATAGTAGATTTGAGTATATTCTGAACTTACCACACATTATCCCCAAGGCTGTGCTAAATACCGCCATGTAACCAAAGTAAAATGATGTTTGAAACAAGCCATACATTCTGGAAAAAAAAAAAAGAGAGAGAGAGAGAGAGAGAGGGAGATAGTAATTTATACCACAGGTATAGGTTCAAAAAAGGGCAACAAAAATTATTAGGGGTATGGAATGGCTTCCGTATGAGGAGAGATTAATAAAACTGGGATTTTTCAGCTTGGAATAGAGATGACTAAGGGGGGATATGATAGAGGACTATAAAATCATGACTGATGTGGAGAAAGTAAATAAGGAAGTGTTATTTACTCCTCCTCATAATACAAAAACTAGGGGTCACCAAATGAAATTAATTGGCACCAGGTTTAAAACAAACAAAAGGTAGTATTTCTTCACGCAACGCACAGTCAACCTATGAAACTCTTTGCCAGAGGATGTTGTGAAGGCCAAGACTATAACAGGGTTCAAAAAAGAACTACCGTATTTATCGGCGTATAACACGCACTTTTTTCCCCTGAAAATAGGGGGCAAATGATGTGTGCGTGTTATACGCCGATATAACCTTAACAGGGCCGGCTCTAGGATTTCTGCCGCCGCAGGCAGAAAAGAAAAGCGCCGCCCCCCCCCCCCCAGCGGCGCGGAGCGGCACCCTAGCCCCTGCCCCACTCCCGAGCAGCGCAGCACTGCCCTAGCCCCCCCCCCCGGGAGGCGGCCCGCAGCTGGCTACCGGTTGGTCTGGACGGTGGGGGGTGGCCGCTGCCCCCAGGAGAGCAGCGGAACAAGCTGAGGAGCGGCCCCTCCTCTGCAGCTGGGGCAGGGCCGCGCTACCAGCTCCGCCTGGTGGGGGGGCCCTTACTGCGGCAGAGCGGCGGGAGCTGGTAGCGCGGCCCTTCCCCAGCTGCAGAGGAGGGGCCGCTTCTCGGAGTGCACCGGCGGGGACAAGCGGAGGAGAAGCGGCCCCTCCTCTGCAGCCCGAGCAGGGCTGCGCTACCGGCTCCCGCCTTTCCGCGGTAAGCAACCCCCCCCCAGGCGGAGCTGGTAGCGCGGCCCTTCCCCGGCTGCAGAGGAGGGGCCGCTTCTTGGTGTGCACCCGCGGGGACAAGCCGAGGAGCGGCCTGTCCTCTGCAGCCGGGGAAGAGCTCCCGCCACTCTTCCGGTAAGCGGGCACATACACGCCCGTCATTTCGCCGCCCCCTAAATGAGCTCTCTTTTATCTGACTCCCGAGCAGCGCGGCCCTTGCCCCCCACCAGCGGCCTGAGCCCCCGCCCTCTCCCCCCCCCCAGCGGCGGGGCCTGAGCCCCGAGCCCCGGCCTGCGCGAGCCCCCACCTCCCGAGCGGCACGGCCCGGCCCTAGCCCCCTCCCGAGCGGCCCGGCCCGAGCTGCCTTAGCCCCCGCGCCCCTCCAGAGCGGCCCGAGACCCCGTCCTCCCTCCCTCCCCCGAGCGGCCCTGGCCCTAGCCCCTGCCCCCCTCCCGAGCGGCGTGGCCCGACCCTGCCCGAGCCCCCGTCCCCCTCCCGAGCGGCCCAGCCCGAGCCCCCCTCCCCGCTGGTGCCTGGAGCCGGCCCTGAACCTTAAGAAGCTTCAAAGTCCTTTATTTGAAATTTAAGTTTTTTTCCTGAAATTTCCCCCTTAAAATGAAGGTGCGTGTTATACGCCTGTGCGTGTTATACGCCGATAAATACGGTAGATAAATTCATGGAGGATAGGTCCATCAATGGCCATTAGCCAGGATGGGCATGGATGGTGTCCCTAGCCTGTTTGCCAGAAGCTGGGAATGGGTGACAGGGAATGGATCACTTGATGATCACCTGTTCTGTTCATTCCCTCTGAAGCATTTGGCATTGGCCACTGTTGGAAGATAGGAAACTGGGCTAGACTGACCTTTGGTCTGACCCAGTATGGCTGCCCTTATGTTCTTAAGTCTTTTTTTTGTTGTTTCTCAATATACCAGTTACTCCAAAGTAAGCTTATTTTTAATTCTTTAGGTCAAATGTTTGATTTACTAAATGCTGACCTATGACATACAAGATACAATCACCACTTACTTTGTTTTGAAAAAGTAGTAGTAAAAGGAATACATGTAAACATAGATTGCAGTTGATGCAGCAGAAAGAAAGCTCGTCCATTGCCTGAAAAACACATACAAGTCTGTCACACCACCAGATATGGACCAAACAAAATAAATTTCCCCGACAAAACATATGGTACAGGAGAAATCTGCAGCAGAAAAAAAATCTACTTGTCTAAACATGTTGTGCTTCATGTGAAAAGCAGGCTTCCAGGAAAACATTTGTCAGTAATATCAAATACTCATTAGCTTCTGTTTTATGTATCTTTTTTAGGCTACACAGTTTGAGAGCGTAATCAACATGCTCTTACTACAAATGAATTTACCTCATCTACCTTTTCTCCGTTATCCTGGAACCAACATGACTACAACAACACTGCAAACAATTCATACTCTAATGTCAGCCTTTGCTTGATACAGGGTGATTTTTAAAAAATCCACTTGTGTTTAGAGAAACTTTATTTCAATAGGGAAAGTCTCTTGCAAATCTGTATTATGATTCTGAGATAGTACATTATTAGGACATTTATGAACAAAAATGGTACTTACCACCTATAATCCTCTGCATTTAGCAGGAAGTACGTACATACAATGGTCACACAGACTGTCACAATGCAGAGGATAACCAGCACCAACATCATGAAGCCATAAACATAGTAGATCTTGTAAGCCCAGAATGAAGTGAAAATAAAATACCTAAGTAGAATTGAATGAAATAAGCAACTTTATTATTATATCGTAACTACACCTTTTTAGCAGTTTCAACTGATCAGGCATAATATATTTACTAGCAATAGCTAACTTAATTCCATGCAAAAAACCCCTCACATTTCAATGAAAATTGATCCAAAAGGGAGGATTCCACCTAGGCAAACAATAACAGCTGGTTCCATGAACCTGCAAAATAACAGAAATAGCAATCAATGTTGATATTAGATAAATGTATAGTTTTATATTTCATTAATAAAGATATCCAAAACAAATAGTAGAACACTTAATAAAACCCAAAAAAGCCATATTAAAGGCATCCATTCAGACAAATTCTCTGCATCAGTCCCTCTAGACCCACCGTATTGAAAAAGAAAATAATCTTAGATTTTTAAAACACGTGAGAGACTCACGCCAGTCTTCATGCCTGATGGGAAGTCTACATGCTGAACACCATTCACTGAAGCTGGGCTTTGGGTCAGGCCCTAAGAGGACAAAGCACCCCAGCAGCGCCAAATGAAGTCAATGGGACCTCACTGCTTTTGAGCATATGACCACGTATTTAGGAGCCTGACTACAGCCTCCTGTGTTGTTTTTTTTTTTTTAAATCTGACCCATAATACTTACCTATGTAACAAAGCCCCACAAAATCCCTATGATGTAATGTATGTAAAAATAATTCTGAAATGGAAAGTGCTATCTACCATCATTGTATGCAGTGTAGTTGTAGATGTGTAGGTCCTAGGACATTAGAGAGACAAGGTGGATGAGGGAATATCTTTTATTGGACTGACTTTTGCTGGTGGGACAAATCTTTCAGGTCTGGAAAAAGTACTCAAAGAGAGCATCACAGCTAAATGCAAGGTGAAAAAGATTGTTCAGCATAAATAGCACATATTCTAAGGCAGGGGTTCTCAGAACAATTTTTTTGGTGGCCTCAGAGTACAGTTACCAGCCCTTGCTGGTGGCTGCGCTGACATTTTTTCCAAGCTCGAGCCCCGCCACCTGGGCTAAAGTCCAGAGCCAGAGTCCAGGGGATGAAACCTGAAGCCTGCTGAGCTTACACACTGGCTCCACATACCTGCAGAGGCACTGAGCCCATAGGAGGCTGCCTGGTGCAGGGAACTGATCCTCTGCTGGCATGCCAGCAAACACCAAGGGCTTGGCTACACTTGAAAGTTGCAGCGCTGGGAGTTACAGCGCTGGTCGTGCAGCTGTGTAGGGACAGCGCTGGTGTGTCGCCACACTCACAGCTACCAGCGCTGGTGTGTGGCCACATTTGCAGCGCTGTTGGGAGTGATGCATTATGGGCAGCTATCCCAGCGTTCAAGTGGAAGCAACGTGCTTTTCAAAAGAGGGAGGTGGGGGGTGTTGTGTGACAGGGAGCGGGGGGAGAGAGAGAGAGTGGATTTTTGGAGCCAACACTGTGTGTTTAGCTTCCTGCCTTGAAAAATCAGAAAATGTTCGCGACCCCTTAGTCTTAACTCTTAATTGCAAACAGCCTGCATCCAAACAGACTCCCCGCTGTCAAGCAAACACTCACTCCCTACCTGCCTCATTATCTCATTTGATTGTTCACAGCCAGGTACAGATTGATCACAGCAAACAGGAGCTGTGTTATAAGCAGCTCCGGGATCAACGGAGCTCTGAGTTCACAACAAAACAAAGAGAGGCTGCATAACAAAACAAAGAGAGTAATTTATAAAAGCATTCTGGGATATCTGCTAATACCCTGGAGGCCAACAACAGCACTGGTGTGTGTCCACACTTGTCGAGTAGCGCTGGATCACCAGCGCTGCAATCGTTATACCCCAACCAGACCAGGTGTACAGCCAGCGCTGCAGCCAGGGAGTTGCCGCGCTGGATGTGCCTTGCAGGTGTGGACAGTTACTAATTGCAGCACTGGAAAGCCTCCACCAGCGCTGCAACTTTCAAGTGTAGCCAAGCCCCAAGACAGTCAGGAGCAATAGCTGTGCACTGCAAGGAAGGGCCACTGCTTTGCCCCTCTCCCCCATCTCCACCCAGGAGACTGTTCTAGTGCAGAAAAATCCACTCCACAGAGAAATGCTGTTCTAAGGGACCATTCAAAGTAGAGTGCCCATTAACACCTCTTTTTGTCCTATGACTGCAGGTGTTAACAGGCCACTCTACCTTGAATGGTCCCCTACAATATATGCTAACTACTTATGCTAAACAGTCTGTTCCACCTTGCATTTAGCTGTAAGGCTCCCTCAGGCCTTGGCTACACTGGCGCTTTACGGCGCTGTAACTTGCTGCGCTTGGGGGTGTTTTTCCACACCGCCCCTAGCATCTCCCATTGGCCGGGAACAGGGAACCGCAGCCAATGGGAGATGATGCCTGAAGCAACAGCAACACACCTCCCCCTGCGCCTCTCCTCCCCCACATTCCTTCTGCTTCCTGGAGCAGCACAGGGGCAGGGCAGGCAGGCAGGGAGCCTGCCCTGCCCCCGGTGTGCGTCGGGCCGGAGCCGCTATAGGTAAACACTGGGGGAGAGCGAGGGGGGCCGCGAGGAACTCGCGGGCCGCAGAAAATAATCTCGCGGGTGAGACCCCTGCTCTAAGTGCTATCAGTGTTAGTTATCTATATATTTGAGCAAGTCAGCTATAGGGGCACTTTTCATAATACAAGATAGTATTGTGGTTAAGGCACAAGAATAAGCATCAGACAATCTAATTTTATTTCCATCTCTGCCACAGATAAGTCTTGTGGCCATAGGCAAATCACAGATTGTGTGCCTTTCCCCATCCCTAATATGAGAATACACCTTCTTCACAGGGGCATTGTGAGTCTTCATTCATTGTGTAGCACCATCTCAAGTATTAGTATTACACTAAAAATGTGCTTCATTTTTGAGACTGTGGTAGCGAGTGCCATATGTATATCAACGAAATTGAGAAATGTTGCACTGTAAGGGACCCTGAGAGGTTTTCTAGTCCATCTCCCCATGCTGATGTAGGATTGGGCATATCTAAGCATTACAGGGATTTATTTAACCTATTTTTATCTATAGACATACATACATACATACATGTATATAGATATAATATTTAAGCGTGATTAATTTGAGTTAATTGCACGAGTTAACTGCGATTAATCGACAGTCCTAATACTTTCCTCATTAATAGCCTAAACTCATCATTTGACAGACCCTTACTGATATGTATATTTACTGCACCTACATTTAACAATGTAATTCATGTGTTTAAAACCAAACTTCCACAAAAGTCTTGCAAGAGACAGCGATCATGCATCTGTGTAACCAATATTTATGAGGAAAATATTTTACAAAGAAATAGTTATCTAGCTCAGAATTTTTGGAATTTTGTAATGCGATAGTGACTCTATGCCACAAGCTTATGAATAAAATTAATACTCAGTATCTCAGAGTAGCAGCCATGTTAGTCTGTATCCGCAAAAAGAACAGGAGTACTTGTGGCCCCTTTGAGACTAACAAATTTATTTGAGCATAAGCCCACGAAAGCTTATGCTCAAATAAATTTGTTAGTCTCTAAGGTGCCACAAGTACTCCTGTTCTTTTTACTCAGTATCTGTAGATATTACTGTCACTTACCAGAGGTGACCCCTTCATATTACCCACACTGATACTGAATTTAACTAGAGAGGTAATTTAGTGATTTAATTTGCTGCTTCCTTCATTATTTATAGGGAGACTTGTCTAAGTCGATGGTCCCACAATTTTACCTTCATTAAAAGTATCTTATTTCTTTTTCTCATCCTGATCCAGAAAAATCCATCAGCTCTCCAAGATATGGGCTGCAGTATAAATCAAACCTCACCTTCTCCACTGAGCAACAAACCATTAACTCAAGACACTGCATTTCCTGGAGATTGTGGGTGTAACACATTCCACCATCCCCTTCATTTTTACTACTCCACTCTTCTGAGAGGAATAAAATCAATAAAACCCATCCTTTGAGGATAGTTTTATTTCCACAGCTTCTCTCCTCCTCACTAGATACAAGCTAACAGGGCAAGGAGATTGTATTCATGGTATGCATGCTACAAGCTAAAAAAGTCTATTTTTTGGAAATAAAGATGCCTTTATATTCACATAAAAAGAAATATTCATGAACAATATCAACTTAATGGCCTAGAGAAACCTCTTACCCAAAAAACACGTAGTGGCAATGCAAGCTGCCCCCAACAACATCCTCCAAATGTCTCTCGGCCCTAACTGAGAGAAACCCACCTCCAAGGGTGAAGCTAGTTCAGTCTCCAGGGCCCGTTTGGTCTTAAATCTGTCAAAGGTGCTAACTGAGGTGGGAACTTTGATTTCTGGGGAAACCTATCTACCTGGAATGGGAATGGGACCACAAACTAGTGGCTTCAAGTTGAAAGTTTTTACCTTTATCCATCCAATCCCTTTAAAGAGATGCTTTAATGCAGAAACTTAAATCAGCTTCCTGAGAAGCTTTTTCTCGCACACATGCCTTGAACTAAATATAAATTTAAAAGCTACTCTAAAATTATTTTTGAGGTATTGGGATCATTCAAAATTCTAAACATTTTTATGTTTGAGTGAATACACAATGTATAAGCACTTCTCTTTACCATTTTTTCTCCGGTATCGGACGAGGCACAGCATTGACACGACAAGGAAAGTTGGGCTGGCCCGAGAGATTTCGGCCAAGAATTGTACCAACAAGGTTCAATGGAAGAATAACAAAGAAACAGATACAGCATACTGCCACCTGTAAATTCAATAAACAGGAGTATGAGATCACAGAAAAGAAAAGAAAGAGACATCTAAAGTAACAAGGCAAAAGTGTGTATGTTGTACCAATGCTGAATCATACTCCTAGTTATAAAAAGTTAGCCAACATCCAAACTACTTGTTTTGACTGTTGAGATGCAATATTTGTGTTTTATTCCATGGCAAATCTAACAGAAGAAGGTGCTAAAAGAAAAATATACTCTAGTAAAATTGTATCCGTCTGAAAATATTAACCATTTTCTGCTATGTTTGTAAAGAGTTTGGAACAAATTTATAGCAGTCTCTTCTATTTATAATGGTTAAAGTGAAGTTCACGTTGTACACTGAAAAACTGAAACCTGGACCCTTTATTCTGCTTCGCTGTATCAGAATTCAGTGTCCGAAAACTTCTCTGATTACAAAAAGTTAACTACACTAACTCTGAATAGATATTACCTAGCTGATAACTAGCCACATTTAAAATAGTTAAATTTAAAATCTGCTTACAATATTCTGGATCTGTAAAGGTCTTCCAAAAAAGCCAAAACCACAATGTTGAAGCCATATCACACTGTTCAAACTGACACTTGGGACCAGATTTTCTGAACTATACATACAAATGGTCAGACAGGTAACTGATTATTTGCACGTTCAGTTACCCACTTTACAAACAAAAAATACATGTACAAATTAGTGTACAATTGCATATGCACAGAGAAGAAAAATCATGCCCTTTATTCTGCCCCATTCCAATAGGGTGTGCCTCAGAAGATTTTAGAGTGAACCATCTTCAATTCTATATACAACAAGCAATTTTTTTTTCTGCTCATGAAAGGAAAGGGCATTTGTAATAATAATAATAATAAAAATAAAAAGGAATTATAAATGCTCAGCAAGATGTTCCCTAATCATGTAACTCTTGAATATAAAAAACTATGAAACTACTTGGAAATATATTAAATTACTCAATAACATTCTCAGATACCATACTTCTAAGTAAAAATAGAATGGTTACTCGCAGTATAGTAACTGTGGTTCTTCAAGAGGTGGTCAGTGTGACTCTCTCTGTAGATGCAAGTGCACAAGATCGGATTTCTTTGTTTGAATAGCCATGTCTGTTGAGGCCATGCATGCACCCATGCTCTCTCATGTTTGGACATAAAAGGTGGGGTAACCATGTCCTTCCTCAGTTCCCTTGCAATTCAAAGCCCGTGGTAGCTGAGAACTCCAAACAGCAGGGATTGGGTGGGGGGTGTTGTGGGATCCTGTAGCGGAGTGTGGCAGAGCCCCCCATGGCTCCTGCCTCTGCGAAGTCCACAAAGTCACTCTGAGACCCTGGGGTCAGTAACCACAGGTGCAGTTTATTTACACACTTGTTCCCATCACCATTTCATCATGTACAGTTGGCCCTTCACCATTTGGAGACAGGAGGGAGGGAAGAGCTACCTCCCTGCTTCCACTCCCTGCCTTTTCCCCTTCTTTCTGCTCTTCCCCTGGCTTCCTTCCCCTGAGGCTTTTATACAGCCCCAGGCTAATTAGGTGGCAGCTCTCTCTGCTTCCCCAATTAGGGACAGGTTATCTCCAGCCAGCTCTAATTTCTTCCCCTAAATGGGAGCTGGCGTGACAGAGGGCTAAATCAGCAACCCTTTGCCCAGCACCCTGTCACAGATCCCCACTGATGACATCTTAAAGAATGATCACCCTACGCTAACTGGTTCTTTGAGTATGTGTCAGCGTAGATCCCACTGCAGCTGACTGGCAAGTGGTATCCCCTCGAACACTGGGAATGAGCTGTTTCACCGTTTGACTAATCCAGCAGAAGTACTGCTCTCCTGAACTTGGCACCTGACCTAGCAGCTAAGTCCAAGACACAGTTTGACAAAGGTCAGCAGGTAACTCCACCTCGAAGATCTCGGACACTAGCACATGTCTGAAGAGATCACTTGAGCTCTAGTGGAGTGAGTAAGACTTGCTGTTCAGTTGGAGATGCAATAGCTTGACCTTTAGAACTCAGAGCCAGAAATAGACTGGGCAACAGTGTAAATGGCTTACTCCTGTCAATATATTAAAACAAAGTCCTGCACACCATTTCTTTTCTCTCAGTGCCAGCCTGGCTATAAGGAAGCAGATTGGTAAGATAGTAAATTGGTTCAGATGAAAATCTGAGACCTGGGAAATCAGTTTTGGATGAGGTCTTGGGACCATCTTTGTCTTATATAGGGGAGGTTCAGTCACAAGTGCCTAAAGATCTTCTGGCCAAAGTGATAGCACATTCCAGACTCGCTGCTGTCTCCCACTGTCACCTGTCTCTGATCAGCCAGTCATCTAAGTGATAGATGTGAATGTCTTGTCTTCTAAGATGGACCACTACCACCACTAGGCATTTTGTGAAGACACGCGATGCTGTAGAGAGGCCAAATGGCAGTATCTTGTACTAGCAATGACCCGATCACACTGTGAATTTCAGGCACCACCTGTGGGCGATAGATGGCTATGCAGAAAGTTGCACCTTATAAGTTGAGAGCCCTTAAGCAGTCTTGAATCTGAAGAGATGGAACGATAGAGGCAAGAGTCACCATCCTGGATCTGAGGCAGCCTATGTATTTGTTTGTCTCAGGGTCTAGGATAGGACACAGATCACCTTTCTTTGGGATAAAGTAGTACTGCAAACAGAAGTCTTTTCCCCCCGTATTATTCTGGAAACTCTTCTACAGCTCCTAGATGAAGCAACAAGGCCACTTTCTGTAACAGGCTCTCATGAAAATGGCCCCTGAAAAGGGAATGGGAAGGGGGTTGAGAAAGGTACGCTGTGGAAGTAGATGGGATAGCCAGGGGTAACTATATCAGCACCCATTCGCCCAAGGTGATATTGGACCAACTGGACCTGTGGACCAAGGCAAGATGGCTCCTGATTAGCTCTGATGTGGCTCCTGACACTTCCATTAAATCGGCTAACTGGGTGGCATATGGGACAGAGGAGGCAGAAGAGGTGCCCTCTGGTACTGTGGTCTTTTCCACTATGGCTAATCTGTCCGTCTGCCTGGGAGTAAGGGTAAGCCAGCTGCCTTTGCTGGGGCTGATATTTGTAGGGGTTCCCATAAGGGGTTAGTGTATAAATCTCTAGTGACCTCAAGGTAGCCCTTGAGTCTTAAGGAGTGTAGCACTTTGCCAGCCCTTGTATTGGATCTCCATCCACTTGAGTGGGAGGTGCTGGGTGATATCTTGGAACTCTCAGTAGCCCAGTGGCTAATAGCCTGATGCTCATTTCATGGTCGCAACCATGTCAGAAGCACCCATGACTGCCTGCGGACTCTTCTGGTAACCATCTGGCCTTCTTTAATAATCTTCCTTATCTCTTTCATCATGTTATGTAGAACAGAACAGGGTCACCCTGCTCTATGTTATGAAATTATACTTGGCAAGCATTGCCTGATAGCTACCCAGAGTTGCAGCGAAACCAAAAAGAGTAGGTTTTGTGCCTGAAAAGTTCTAACTTCTGGGGTCCATGTCCCCAGGTGTGCCTCTTGTTGATTTCAACTTCTCCTTCACTGCTACAGCTACTAAAGACGCTGGGCTCAGGAGGGAATAAAGTTTTTGAAATTCTTCAGGGACACTTGAGTGTTCTGCCACCCATTTGGACAAGGACTAGTGCTGGCCACAGACTCCTGGCCAGCTCTAATATGGTTCATTAATAGGGAGGGCAATCCTGGCTGGGGCTGATGGAGTCAGGATACCATACATTTGAGAGCTCTCCTACATAACCATCTCTATGTCCAGGGTCTTCACAAGGCAAACCAGGTGAGCCTGAAAGGGCTTAAAATAGTCACCTGCCAAGGCAGGGGTTGGTGCAGCTGCCTCATCAAGCGATAACTATTCTTTTGTTGGAAATTGGGGATGTTCTTCTGCTACTCCTAGCTCTTGAATGGTCAGTGGCCTAGGTAATGATGTCACCAGGGAGCCTGATCTCTTCCTGGATCAGCAGGAAGATCTGCTTTGGGATACTTGAGATAATGGTCCCCGGTGAGACCAGTATGGCCAGCTTGGCACGTTAAATGGTACTGGCCCAGATGTGGTGGTCAGCCCATTGCTATTCAGAATTCCGCTGCGTCAGCATCTTGTGAGAGAGGAATGCTCAGTACCAGCTCTCAGGTTGCTCTTATAAAAAGGTAGAGGAAAGGCATCCCTGCTCAACATCCGGGAGAAGGCGTGACCAAAGAATAGTACTTTTTGAATGGTGGTGACATGTGGCAATATGCCTGGCAATATGCTGAAGAAGTCTCTGTAAAGAATCTAGGTGAATCCATAAAGACATAGACTGAGCCTGTAATTGGCACAGTGGTCAGTGCTGGTGTCTTTGCTGGTGCGCAGAACATCATTTTTACTTCAGTAGAAGACTTTAGGCACCCTCTTTGGAGAGTGCTGTTCCTCCTTCTCCTTCAGGATTGTTTGTCCCAGCACTGGGAGCCACGTCTGAGCTTCATTTGGTTGAGACTTTTGGTCTCACCCTTACGTTGGGGCACCAGTTCTGGCCCCAATGCTGAAGTTGTCAATGCTGGGAGTGCTGATGTTGAGATTAGTGCCATATCAGCAGGCACTAGTGTAGTGACAGAAGTCTCTGGTCCCTGTGCTGAGGCTGTCAGTGTCAATGTAGCTAATGCACAATTGGATGGTGTTTTCTTTCCTGCCACTGCTTGACATTGGAGTTTGCCGTCTGCCCAAGCAGCACTTGCTGAAGATGACCCTTCTTGCTCTTTGGAGACAGTAGTCTCCTCCAGATCCAAGGTAGCATGCACTGATTATTCAAGCAGATGCAATTTCAGCTATGCAACTCTTGACTTCCACTCCTTGAGAAGGATTTACATACCATACACAATGGGAATGCAACTCTCCTCCAAAGAGTGACTAAGCCCACTGACTGGGTGAGAAGGCCATCATAGGTCAGGTAGGATTTAAACCCATAGGATTTGGAGTCTGGCATAGCAGCAGGCACACGGTACCTATCCATGCTATATATAGAGTCTTTTTTAGGAACATCCAAATTAAAGAAAAGAACGGACGTGGGGGTGAAGATACATTTCTCCCCCAAAAGTCTGGAAATGGATGCGTTTTTAAGATCAATAGCAGTAGTGGGTCAGACACTCGCTGGATTCTGCCTCCCTGTCATGGGTGGAGAGAGTGAACTGAGCAATCCAGCTGCTCCATCCTTTATGCCCTTGCACAGGAGCACAAGGCAGCACGGGGAGCATGTGGAGCCATAACGGATGCAGCTAGCCAAGAAAATAAACAAACTGGTCTTGCACACATGCTCACCTACAGTGGATGCACAGTGACACACACTTGAACAGCAGCTACTTTGCTTAGCTATCACTTTAACAGTAAGTGATTTTGCAGGTATACAGTGATATGCTTCTGAATGATCTGATATCAGAATTAGGCCTTAAAAATTAATTCAAGCAAAGTATGTTTTATTACAGTCAGCTAAGGGAAATTCAAAGGACAATTTTAACCAATACTTCAAAAAAATTTATACTTTACTGTAACTGCAAATCCTGCTTTCCAGATAGAAAACTCAATACTGACTAAAAATCTAGACAAATTATTTCTATTTAAAACACCCTAGTTAGTTCAATTTCTTAATTTTACTTTTATTGCTGTCTTTCTTCAACTAAAAATATCCACTCTTTAAACGTCAGCATTTTGACTTATTCTCCTGGCTTCAGTTGCCATAGGAGAAATCTTCTGTAACAACAGCCTGCTTTATTTGTAATTTTTTTTTTTTAGGGGGAATTCACTATTATATTGCCCTTGACTAAATGTGTACCATTTAATTTTTCATACTTGAAAAGAAACATTGTCAAGAGGGACATAAATTATGTACTAGCTCCACAGGCTTCACATTTTCTAACAACTGTAGCTTAAACTTCATTCAAAGGTGATAATTAAAATTTTTATGAGCATATCAAATATTAAATTGCCCCGGCAGGTTGTGTTGTCCTGAAAGCCGAATGAAGAAGGGATGAATGTAATAAAAACTGTCTCTGAAGAAAAAGAGGCTTGATCTCTCCTGTCAGATACCAATGCTTCACACCAGCGATCACCTGTCTCTCCCCCCATGAGGGAGGGTATGTAGAGGATACAGATTTTTTTTTTTTTTTTTTTACAGCAATGCAGGTTCACACACTTAAAATCTGGACAAATGAAAAGTTAATATACAGAACAGTAAGAGTCAGTGGCACAAAAACTAAAATGTTTAGCATATAATACTATCATTACCTGGAATCCTGCCTCAATCACAACTTGACCCGCTAAAAGTTGAGCTAAAAGTGTTACACCAGATACACATTGGTAGTAAGTTGGATTTTCAAACTGAGTTAAGACCAGGCCTGCATAATTTTACTCATTATTTGTCTTGCGGGACCATCTTGGAGCTTGAGACATGGACCAGGATCCCATTGTGCTAGGTGCTGTACAAACCCATATCAAAGATGAAGAGTTTAAAATCTAAGCAGTTCAGAGTACTTAAGGGTATTACCCAAGCTGTATCAGGATAAAATTGAGCAAAAGAAATCTAAATTACATGTTATTACATACAAATAACTACCTTAAAAGAACATTAAGGTTGCAATGTAAAGCACTCAGAAGCTAGCCCCCTTTTATGTAAGCATTATGATTCAGTCTTTAATTACATGATCACACACTATTTTTTGCAAAGGACCCCTGGTTCATTCAGTGCACAGGATGGACACAGCTCAGTGAATAATACCACATGCGGCTGTGGCCAAAGACTAACTCACGAGGGGACTTAGGCACCATTCACAAAACCACAGGTGGTGGTGGCTAGCAAACCAAAAATACCAATTCTTTACAGCTCTAGTTGCGAGTGCTTCACACATCTGTAAACCAGACTTCAAATGCCTCCAGTTGGGCGCTCTGAAAATGAGAATACAGTGGCTGTGAGGATCGAATTCATGTGACTTGCCCAGCAAGACATAGGAATTGTGTAGTAGAGGCAGGGATAGAATCCTGTTCTTCAGGGTAGCATTCAGCTACCTAAACCACATGACCATCCTCTTCCTATAATCCCTTCCTTCATTCACTACATAATTTCCAACTTCTGCAACAAGTGAAGCAGAGGTCCTACAAATAACAGCCTCATTCACTACACAACCCTGATTCCTAATATAGTATGTGACCATACTATCATACTACCATCATACATGGAACATATAGTATAGGGTCATATAATTAAAAACGATCATAATGTAATACATCCATACAAGGGGCCAAATTAAGGTTGTATAGGCACTTTTAATTCTGGCACTTCCTAACCCCTAAGAGCCTTGACACTGCACCCTTAATGTTCTTTTAATGTTGTTTTTTGGATGTAATTTCCTAGGTTTTTAAAAAGCAAACAAAGCAGAAATCCCCTAATGTGGAATTATACTGATACCGACATGGAACATCAACATGGAACATCAATTTTAGATCCACAGCACAAACATCTGCCACTTGAGCTAATATTAACTGAGTGAAGGGCTGGCTCTGGCTTTTTTGCCGCACCAAGCAAAAAAAAAAAAGAGGGGCGGGGACACCAGAGCAGCAAAACAGGAGGGGTAAAAATGGCGCGACTGAAGCGGCGAAGCAGCAAAGCGGGGGGGGGGACACCGCACGGCTGGAGTGGCAAAACCGGGGGGGGGGGGGGGAAGAGACACGGTGCGGCTAGAGCGGCAAAGCCAGGGGAGGGGGGGACACGGCGCGGCTGGCTGGAGCGGCAAAGCTGCGGGGTTGGGGGGGAACAACACAAAAACGGCGCAGCTGGGGCAGCAAAGTGGGAGGGGGCGGCGGGGAGAAACAACGGCGCGGCCGGCAAAGCAGGGGAAAAACAAAACAAAAAACCCTACAGGGCAGCCAGAGCCAGGGGACTCCCTGTGCTGCAGAGTGCGCGCCCGGTCTAATGGGGGGGAAGGAGAGGGAGCGGGGGGGAGAGAGAGAGAAGGGGGGCGGCCAGCGCTTCAGCAGGGCACTCACCACGCGGCCCCGACCGCCACGCCGCCAGCCGGGAGGGCTCTGCTCCCCTCCTCAGTGCCGCCGCTGCCCCCTACAGGGCAGCCGGAGCAGTGAACAAAAAAAATAAAATAAAAATAAAGCGGCGTGCCGCCCTAGGTTTGGGCAGAATGCCGCCCCGTAGAATCTGCCGCCCCAAGCACGAGCTTGCTCAGCTGGTGCCTGGAGACGGCCCTGGCTGAGTGCAGTAGTAGGTTGTCATCCTGTATGTGAAACCACCATTAAAGGAAAAGACACTCTGCAATTGAGTTTCAGTTATTTGCTGATAGCAGAGGAACTGAGACTCCAGAATACTGGGTCTATTCCAGATGCTTGGGGCGTGTACTTTAGTGGTTACGGTCCTTTCTGCCTCTAGTCCCACCAGCCTGTCCTCATTCCAATCCTTTCTATAAGGGAAAGTTCATGGTAATCCTGAAAAATACAATTCTCCATGTCAAAATATTTTGCTCTGAACATCTGTGGTTCTGCCCTATGTCAGCCCTTGTTAAGAATCTCTTACACAAGAAACCTGTTGGTAAATTTATTCACCAACCCTATCCCATCTATAAGAAGCAAGGGAAAAAACAACGGCAGTGACAACTATGCAATTTCCCATAACAGAAGTAGCTCAACTTTATATTTCAAGAGGTATTTCCTGACCAAAATACAAGTTATTCATAAGCAGTAGGACAGATCTATTAAACAAATCAATAGGAAATAAATGTATTAACACAAGATAATTTTACCAGAAATGTAAGACCAACACAGATAGAGAAAAGGACCAGACCAGACCCAATGTCTTTCCATGAAAATAAAACAGACGTGTATATGATGTGACTGTTTGGCGCATGAGTGCACAGGAAGATTACAAGGTAAGTCAAAGTATCTTACAGCATCAAGAGAATCCCAGATCCTCTCGAAGTACAATAAAAAAATTAAGAAGATTGAAAAATAAAAATGTAGGCTCTGAAAAGGCAGAGTCACAGTAACATCCCCCATTGTTACTGCTACAAACATAGACCAGAGGAGGGCAAACTAACTACCCCTTCCCTGAGCCCCCTACCCCTCTGCCTTGGGCCACCTGCCGCATCCCTCCTGCATCCCAACCCCCTGCTGCACCCCAATCCCCTGCCCTGAGCACCTTCCTGCACACCGCATTGCTTCCCACACCCCGTGCTCCAGCCCTACATTCATGACCCTGCATACAATTTCCCCACTCAAATGTGGCCCTCGGGCCAAAAAGTTTGCCCACCTCTGAGTTAGACACTGGGCAGTCAGTTTCCAAACTTGTTTAGTGGCTAGCAGGAATCAGACCTTTATCCTTCTCCTTACATACCATAGGTTTAATAGAAGTGCTCCAGAAGGATTCTTTAAACCCTTTTCTAAAAGCTTTGAGAAGACAGAATAAAATTGGTCAGCTTCATTATTACATTTTGATGGGAAAGGCAATGGAAAAACATTTTCCAGGAAGAGAGCCTGGAACTTTATCCTCTCCTTACAGAAGGCTTTCCCTACTGTTGATTAAGGAGCATGTGTACATCCATGAGAGTCAAGAACAGAATCCCAGGCCTACAGCCAGAGAAGTTAGTTTAGGATTATAGGGGAAGATCTTATTAACTTTCCACTTCCTGTGAGATTCCAGATAGGGCTGATGCGCAAGGTAGCAGAGGAAGCTTTGAGAGATTCAAAGTGGACCAGTGTTACAGTGAGCTCTAGGCAAGGACCCTTCAGTGGCTATGAAGGTTCAGCCAATCTCAAACCAGGAGAACTAGGTGAGGGGGGCTCCCTAAAATCCAGATGCAATAGCAGGGTACTAATGTAGACAGCTAGTAACTAGGCTTTACCTCTTGTTTCTGGCACTATGCTACCTGGGAGATACAGGGGTTGGGGCAGATCACCAAAAAAGGAGGGAGAGATTGAGCCTTTTGTTGCAAGATTTGGACGCGAGAGTTTTACAATTTCTTACTGAACCTGTTTCACTCAGTGTTCTTCCATGACCATCCAATTTACGTTTTCTCCACATTTGCAGGGCTGGCTCCAGGAACCAGCCAAGCAAGCTCATGCTTGGGGTGGCAGATTCTACGGGGCGGCATTCCGCCCAATCCTAGGGCGACACGGCAGGTATTTTTTTTTTTTTGGTTCTCCGATCCAGACTCCCTGTAGGGCGCGGAGGAGGGGAGTGCCCTGCAGCAAACTTGGCAGGGCAGCCCGCGTCCTTCCCTCCCAGCCAACCGGAGCAGCGCAGAGCCCTCCCGGCAGGCGGCGCGGCGGTCGGGGCTGTGGGGTGAGCGCCCCGCTGAAGACCTGGCTGCCCTCCTTCTCTCTCCCCCCCCCGCTCCTTCCCCCCTATTAGACCGGGCAGACAATCTGCAGCACAGGGAGTCCCCCTGCACCCTGGCTCCGGCCGCCCTGTAAGGTTTGTTTGTTTTTCCCCTCTGCTTTGCCGCTCCGACCCCCACCCCCTCATTTTTTTTTTTTTAACTTGGGGCAGCAAAAAAGCCAGAGCCAGCCCTACACAATTGCAAAACATAACAAGGAAGAGTAGACCTAGCAAGCAATTTGAGGTAGGGGGACTATTTAAGACCACCATGGAGTAGGAGTGTCACCTCTACTGTAGTTTGGGAAAAGGGACATTCATCTCATGAAGGAAGAGCAAGCTTGCCATTAGCGACTTTTGGAGACTTGCCCACTTTGGGGAGGCGAGAGAAACCACGTCTGCACAAGGAGAGAGGGGCTCACAAAAGCACAGGTATTTACTGTGAGGAAGCTAAGCTCTTTTCTCTTTCCCTCTACAAATCAACTCCATTAGCTGATTAAAATTCATTATATCATTGATTGTTCTGGTGACGTTTCTAATCCATAACTTGCTCCTACTAAAAGTCTGCAAAGTGAAGGGAGATTTATCACCACACAGTAATTATGACTCAAACATAAATTCATAATCCCTAGAGACTTAAAATCACTCTGTGCATAAGGAACCCTACACACCCATTACGTGACCCTTGAAGATGCCATTCTCAATTGCTTTTGCGCAAACATTTCCCTGATCTTAAAATGAAAATGAGTGGAACAGCACTAGACTACAATTTCAATGCAGGTGGAATTCCCTTCCATCAGCATTCCTAAACTCCAAATCAGAATACGAATGAGAAATGTGATATTGTGAATGCTTGCTCAGCAGTAAAACACAGCCTCTTTGCACATGTCAAAGATCAATGCTGTAAACCTTTCTGACAGTGTTGGATATGACTTGTCTCAGCACAGAAAAACCAATACAATATTCCATTTTAGCATAAACTGATTAACACTGACGTGCAAAAATTAAAATTCTAAACCTTGCTCCTTAAAAAGACATTCAGATTGAAAGTGATTCAATGGATGAATGAATCAAGCACCTTTAGCTTTATATTACATTGATTATTTTAAGTCCTATGGCTAGCACAGTAATTCACATTAAAGGTGATATTAAGGTTCTTATTCTAAATTTTTGGATTATCCCTATTGCCAATATTTTAGATAGGCCACTTGATGTATTCCCTCTCAATGGAAAATTCCTGAAGACCTTTTGACTGGGAAATAGAACAACTTCTTTTAAATCGCACTCTCCATTCTTCATCTTCACACTGATTTTTGAAAACGCAGTTTAAAGTACATCCTTGCAGCCCAAGTACATCCTTCCCGCTGCTCCGACTTGCCAGGAACAGTGAACCATGGCCACTACCTGCAGACGGTCAATGTGAACAAACTGTCTCGCAGCCCACCAGTGGATTACCTTGATGGCCCATGGGCTGCAGGTTGCCCACCACTGGTCTAAATCTAAACTGCTGCTGCATCACATGTTAAAACATTAGGAGACATTTTTCATACTGCACATTCCCCAAAAATTTTCTTTTACAAATTTATAATTATGCCTTGGCAGTTGGAACATGAACTCTATCCACAACCAAATCCTTTTTCTTACATTATCACAAAGGGTTATTTCAGAGCTGGTTGTAAGTGCAAAAACTTTTTCCTTAAAAAAAAGAGAGTGTTCTACAGGAACACTACAGGAATTCTAATCTTATTGTATAGATTCTTTTACTTAACCATTATTGCTTAGAACTGGCTTTCAACTGGATTGGCTGTGTGTTGTACCTTGGCTTATAAGTAGCCTGCATCAGTCTTTAGGAATAAACAGATCACCATCTCCCACTTTTATTCCAAGATTCAGCTATAACTGGGGCTTGTTTACAAGGTAATAAATGCCACACATTTGGAGGGATGGCGTTTCTGTTAACTTAGCAGCTGTGAATCTGTTACGGTAATTAAGACAAGCGCCATACCAAAAGCAATGTTCTGTTTGACATCATTTTGAAGGGTGAGTAAATTCATAATTAAGCCTGGTTTATGACATTCAACTGGCTTCCTCACATGTGAAGCAGTTATACCAAATCACTTCACTTTTCCTGTGAAGTGAAACACTAATCATGGTTGACAGAGAAAGAGAGAGAGTGTATAGAAACAACGAAGTGAGTGAATGGGCAAGGATTTGGAAAATATGCAACAGAAGCTGCAGGGAGATAAAAAAGGAACAAGACCATAGATGTCAGAGACATGGGAGGCAATGGCTGAGGGCCCTGAATCCAGGTAAATTCAACTTTGGACATTAAGGGGGTGTAGGGAAGAAAAGTATACAAGTCGCACGGCATCTTTAAAATAGGGATAATATTATAGCCTATCTCCCAGTAGTGTTTTTAGATTTAATCAGTATTTGAGAAACACTAAGATTCTTGGACAAAAAGTCCTAAGTTGTAAGTATTATCAAAGTGAAGTTCAACACTGTTTTAGTTGACTCGACAGTAGAATGGTTTTGAGAGGAGTGCTATGAATGGGGAACTGGTTCAGTCCTATCCATCCACCCACTCTACTACCATCAGCCATGACTTATATCCTATCCATCACCATCACTTGACCTGCTGCTTTCACAATGCTCATTCTAAAGCTAAGACAAAAGAATTGCCATCCTCCCCCAAGGACACCAACAGGCGCATTCCAAAAAGCATGGAGTGGCATTCACGTCCCCATTCTCTGGATGTCCTTGTTTTTCCAGGCCCAGAAAGTAAGAATCCCATGTTTCTTCCCAATAAAAGTGAATGGGACTTGAGTATGTATCTGGCTCAATCCAATTAAAAATGTGATCCTACTGGTATTTGTTAAAATTTTCAACTACAAACAGAAAATTCCTTTTAACAATTAGCAACTACAGTGAACTGGTTTCTTTAGTCTGAATTGCAACTATTATATTATATTTCAAGTTAAGTGTTATTGCAAGAACAGCAGTTTTCTAAACTACTGTAACACAAACATGGATTTTTTATATTATTTATCAAATTTGAGACACTGATCTTTGGAATCTCAGTACCTGAACTTAATTTTTCCACTTTGAGGTGATGGGTCACAAAGAATATAAGCTCTCCCAGTTTAGAAGCTAAATTTTCCTGGGTCTGCTATCCTGTTTCAAGTTCTATTAACTACTCACCATTGTTCCAAAGGGAATAGCCCGTGAAGCATGGTAATATATGGCAATGAAGTTAATGAAGAAGGCAGTGCCACACACCATCGCTGGAATAAGGAAAGCCCCAATGAACATTTGCTTTATCCATCGCCTTCCTGTAGGAAGAAAACATTAAACATATTTGTAATTGAAAACATGCCGCACTTTGATTAAAGTTCACATTTTGCCACAAGTCTGCCGGAATGTAAGTAATTAGCCTTTTTTTCCAAAATGAATTAAATGAGTACTAGCTAACATACACAGGAGCAAAGGTAAACTTTTAAACTGTACTTCACTTTTAATTAAGCCTTTTGATTTCACAAACAATAACCATTCTTTATGGAAATATGGACGTGGGAGGGTAACAACAGTCTACAATGGGAAACGCTAATAAGAATGTGTAAAATAAAGCTTATATGTTAAAACAACGTTTAGAAACACTACTGATGGGTGTTTACACATGCAATTGTTTCCTTGCATCAATGGGCACCAATTCTGTTGTAAAACGTCTAAGTGACTGGTTAAATGCAACAGGAATGGCAGTGCAGGTTTATGGCTATAACAGCAATAACGGAGCAACTTTTAAACAAAGACTTGGGGCACATAAAACACCACACTACAATAATGTAGTTAAGAAACGTGCTTAGCTTCACTATTTAATCACATTGCTCAGCATTATTCCTTTCCCTCCATTGCCCTGTCCTCCTCCTGTCTGTATATCTAAAGACTAAGTTTTTCAAAAGACAGGAATATTGGGTAACATTTTCAAAAGCGCTTCGATGATTTAAAAGCCCCATCTTCAGAAGTGCTCACGTGACAAGGGCTCTGAAGTCACTTAGTAGGGCTCTTGAAAATGTTACCTATTGTCTTCATATCTCAGTAGAGCACCTAACACTACTGGTGTTAAATGATACCATGTTTAATAAACTCAGTAACAAAATTTAATTCACTATAACAGGCATCTCCAACAGAAGAGTAAGACAAGTCAACAGGTAAAGGTCTTCCACACTCCAGATAGATGTTAAGAGATTTGCTGCTATGCCTGGGTATTCAAGGAACCTTGCAGACCTTTGTTTTGTGGTCTTGTGCAAGACCTCTCTGTGACTGCCTTACTCCAGTCTTGGCTGAATGTCCTGCATCTGCTATTAATCTGTGAATTTGTGCTAACTTAATTTAAATACTCAGTGTCTGGATGCATCTGTGCAGCTTGCTGAATAGAATGCAGCAAAGAAACCAACATATGGTTTCAAGAATTGCATATGGACTACAAACTTCCATTGTGCAGGAGCATCAAAAGCATTTTAGGGCTTGCCTACAGTTTTTGTAACCAATTTAGCCAGATCTGTAGAAAGCAGATATAAAATTAATGCAACCTTCTAGTATAGGCCTTTAGAGTAATATAGCTTGGTGTTGGAGATACAGGCGTAACACCCCAATGCTGGTAAAACTGATCTGGTTTTCTACAGAGGTCATTAAATTTGTAGAAAAACTGCATGTAGACAAGGCCGTAGACATTTACGACCTTTCCAAGCTCTCGGATAGCAGAGAGACTGATGCTGTAGAAAACGAAGCATTGATCAGCATCTCGTGCTAAAATTATACAAGCTTCTGTTTTTAAAATTCACCAAAATCAAATTTCTTAATGTTTAGTAGAATAAAAATAAATATTAACTATTCTCTTATTGCAGCACAGGAGATGGGGGAGGCTGGAGGAATGGCAGAGGCACTGCAGGTCAGAACTCAGAAGCATTGGTAGAGCTACAAGGAGAAGGCTGCTGATAGCCTGCCCAACTTTACCTAACTAGTACTGTTGGGCTTCTGCTGTCTACCGATATTCACTTTTGCATTTGATGAAGTAGAAACTGATCACAAGCTGAATAAATGGAATGAATGTTTTGCTAAGATTCCAGGAAGATTATTCTTCATACCATAAAGAATGGCACAATGCAATAAATAACACTGTGCACTTCTATAGCCCCTTCCATTCACTCTTTGTAAACACCGAGCCTCAAGATCCCTATGGAGAAGATAAAGTGATAACAGGGATCACTTCAACCACTAAAGGCAGGATGACCAGATAGCTACTGTGAAAAAAACGGGACTGTCCTTTTAAAATCTGGACATCTGGTCACCCTAACTAAAGGCCAACTCAGGGATAGAACACACAAACTGTTTAACAGCACACGGGAACAGGAGGCTAGCCTATCCATTTGGTACCATAGGGGGTATTCAACAGGCAGAATGTACACCTCTACCCTGATATAATGCGATACGATATAACATGAATTTGGATATAATGCGGTAAAGCAGCAGCTCCGGGGGGCAGGGCTGCGCACTTCGGCAGATCAAAGCAAGTTCGATATTATACAGTTTCACCCAGTGGTGAGCTGCAGCCGGTTCACATGAACCGGCTGTTAACTTTAGAAGCCCTTTTAGAACTGGTTGTCCCGCCTGGGACAACTGGTTCTAAAAGGGCATTTAAATTTAACAAGCGCTCCCTGCTGCAGCCCCAGCTCACCTCAGCTCTGCCTCCACCTCCTCCCATGAATGCTCCGCCCTGCTTCTCCTCCCACCCTGCTTCCCGCGAATCAGCTGTTCGCGCAGGAAGCCTGGGAGGGCTGAGAAGCAAGCAGGCTTCCCGCTCAGGCCCAGGAAGATGATGCTGAGGTAGGGGTAGGGGGAACGAGGAGGGCCGTGCGCCCCGGCCGGTCTCCGACCGCGGCCCTGCCCAGCCTCGGCTGCCCGGCCACGGCCACGGCCCTGCTCGGCCCCGCGTCCCCGACCACCCGGCTCCGGCCACGGCCCTCCCCGACCGGCAGTCTCCAGCCGCGTCCCTTCCCATCCCCCCAGCTCCAGCCGTGTCCCCGGCCGCCCGGTTCTTGCTGTGGTGCGAGGCGGCCCAGCTCCGGTAGTGCGGGTCCGGGCACAGTGGCGGCCGCGACCCCACCTACCCGGATGCCCGGCTCCAGACACGGCCCGGCTCCGGCCCGGCCCCATGTCTCCAGCCGCCCGGCTCCTGCTGTGGTGCCATGCGGCCGGGCTCCAGCAGCGCGGGTCGGGGCGCGGCGGCGGCCCCGGTTGCCCGGCTCCAGCTCCAGCTGCGTGGCTCCGGCTGCGGCCCTCCCTGGCTCCGGCCGGCCAGCCGCCTGGCTCCCGCCACATCCTCCGTCCCCACGCTCCGGCCGCGCGACTCCTGCCCTGACCCCACGTCCCCGGGCTCCCGGCTCCAGCCACGGCCGGACTGTAGCACCGCCAGCCACGTGTAGGCAGCACGGTAAGGGGGCAGGGAGGGGGTGTTGGAGAGAGGGCAGGGGAGTTTGGGGGGGTGGATGGGGTTGGGGGAGTCAGAGGGCAGGGAACAGGGGGATTGAATAGGGGCAAGGGTCCCAGTGGGGCAATCAGAAAGGATCAGGGGTTGGATGGGGCGGTGGGAGGCAGTCAGGGGCAAGAGTTCCAGGGGCAGTCAGGGGACAGAGAGAAGGGGTGGTTGGATGGGGCAGGGGTCCCGGGGGGCCATCAGGAATATGGGGCGGTGGGGGGAAGTCAGGATACAGGGAAGGGGAGTGGATGGGGCAGGGGTCCCTGGGGGGGGGGCATCAAGGAACGCGGGGGGTTGGATGGGGCAGGAGTCCCGGGGGTGGGCCATGACCCCTCCTGGGTTGAGGAGGGAACCAGTTGTTACAATTTTGGCAGCTCATCACTGGTTTCACCTATAAAGCAGTAAGATTTTTTTGTGTCCCGAGGACAGCATTATATCGAGGTAGAGGTGTAATTACTCAAGTTGGAATTTGACCAGGCTACCACAGTTAACATCCTTATATTCCTTATTTATTTAAATAGATACTACCAAGGTTTTAGCAAGCTTTAATATAGGATATGCAACCAAGAATGAACAGGAAATGAAGCATCATTTAGATTCAAAATCTCTTGTATTGATTAAAAACTATGGATTTCATGTGACTTCATTAACTACCTAAACATCACCTGTAAAAACCATGTATGTTTGTGCTGTTTATACCAGGAAACAGAATAAACTTTCTATATAAAATAGTATGATAAAAAACGCTGACATTTAAAAACAAGTTACCTCCTTGTCTAGCATAAAGGCTTCCTCCAAAATATCCATTCACTGGGGATGTTGCAGCATAAACAAATATAGCTGTACTAAGCATTGATCCTCGCCTAAAATAAAAAGATTTTTTTGTAATGCCAATAGAAATGCAAAAACAATTTATATTACAGCAAAATATTCACAGTAAAACAGGCATAGTTATCAGAAAAAATATAATTGCTATTTTTAGCTAGTGCAAAAGTAAAAGTTGATCAATGAAATGGGTCTAAAGTTTACTATTTACAGTGAAAATAACTGTTTCCATTCAAAGCTGCTCACCAGCCTCATTTGACGAGGCTAAAACAACTAAAATTAGTACAGTGGTTTTCTTTCCCCCCCCGATATGCTTAATTTCATTAGAAATAAAGGCAGAAATTATCACCTTTGACCAAAGTATTTTGATTTTTTATAAGCCCTATGTTATAAGAACTGAACTACACCTCTACCCCGCTATAACGTGGTCGTGGAGAGCCAAAAATCCCTACCGTATTATAGCTGAATCCCCGTTATATTGGGGTAGCAGCGGCAGGGCTCCAGCAGTGATTTAAAGGGCCTGGGGCTCCCCGCAGCAGCCGGAGCCCCAGACCCTTTAAATCGCTGGTGAGTCCCGCTGCCGCAGCCCCGGGATAGCAGTGGCAGGGCTCTGGCAGTGATTTAAAGAGCTCCGGGCTCCAGCTGCTGTGGGGAGCCCGGACCCTTTAAAATCGCCGGTGAGCCCTGCTGCTGCAGCCTTGGGGTAGCGTCAGCAGGGCTCCAGTGGGATTTAAAGGGCCCGGGGCTCCCCGCAGCAGCCAGAGCCCCAGACCCTTTAAAGCGCCGCCAGAGCCCCACTGCTACCATACTATATGCTAACCCGTGTTATATCGGGTTGCATTATAGCAGGGTAGAGGTGTATATAACGTGTACCCATTGTAATAATACAGCATATTGCTCAAAACATTTCTAGTGTCAATGCTTAGTGGGAAGACTTGAATTAATGTATGACATATCTGCAGATAAAGGGGAAGGAGAGTTACTTATATTGTACGGGAACTGGATTTGCTCGAGATGTATCCCTATGGGTACTCCATGTCCTGATGTGTGCACATTTTTGATCAGAGATTTTCAACAGCAGTGTCTGAGGGTCCAGAGTTGTACTCTTGATAGCCTTGTGCTCTAGTATACGGCTATAGGGGAGGGTGGACCCACCGCCACTTCAGTTCCTTCTCAGCCACGGAAATCCAGTGGACTCCGAGGCAGAGGGGAAAGAGGTCAGGTAGTGGAGCACCCATAGCGGAGGACATCTTGAAGAACTCCAGTTACTGTGCAAGATAAGTAACCTCTCCTTCTCCAAGGAGTGTTCCAAATCAGGAGATAACCGAGCAGCAGCCCCAACTACAGAAGAGGGTGCCGAGGCAGCAGATTTGGTATGGACCATACAACAGTGCTCATGAAAGTCGCATCAGCTCTGGAAGCAAATACCAGACCATTGTGCATAGTGCTGGGAAAAAGCATGCACAAAAGACCAGGTGGCTGCCCTGCAGATGTCTGAGACAAGTATGTTTTTCAGTAGGGCTACAGTGGTAGATTGAGCCCTGGTGAAATAGTTAATCACCCTTGCAGAGGGGAGAACCCCTGAGGCTTCATTACAGGTTAAGATGCATTCTACAACCCACTGGGACAATCTTGGGTTGGAAATCGGATGTCCTTTGTTTCATTCTGCAATTGAGATGAAAAGCTATGGGGAGCCCCAAAGAGCCTAGTACTATTGAGGTAAATGGCAAGAGCTCTTTTTATGTCCAGAGAATGGAGGCTCATTTCTTCTCTTAAAGTGTGAGGCTTGGGATAAATCACCAGTAGGTGAATCTCTTGATTAATGTGGAAGTCTGAAGAAACTTTAGGTAGGAAGCAAGGGTGTAGAGGTAGCATCACCTGATCATGATAGAACACCACATACGATGGGTCAGCAGTGAGGACCCGAAGCTCCCCTACCCCCCGCCCCCGGCCAAGGTGATGGCTGTAAGAATGTGGTATTGAGGGACAAATGAAGGAGGGAACAGTTCCCCACAGGTTCAAATGGGGGTTCTCTCAGCACACTGGGGACTAAATTGAGGTCCCACAGTGGAGCTGCCTCCTTGACCAGGATGGAAGAGGTTGAACAGGCCTTTGATATAGCTCGTAGTGATTGGGTGGGTGAAGACTGAAAACTTCCTTGATGGGGGCTGAAAAGCTGTGGTGGCAGCTAGGTGAACCTTAATGGAGCTCAGCAATAAGACTCTGGTTTTTAAGGTCAGCAGATACCCAAGAATGTATGACAGACAGGACTTGAGAGGAGGTACAGATCAGAAGCTGCTTCCAGGCTAGATGCATTTCCACCTCTGTCGATAAGTTTTCCTTGTCAGGGTTTTCTGCTATTATACAGTACTGTTTGTATCTCTGGAGAGCAAGCTTTTTCTATAGCAGAGAACTATCTGGCACCCACATCCTGAGCTGAACTATTGGGAGATTGGGGAGGGTGATGGATCTCAACTCTTGGGTGAAGACATTTCGCTGTCATGGGAAGATGGTGAGGCAGTTAAAGAGGCATGCCAACCACGCTTGGGAACAAGCCCCATCTCAGCTACAACTGTGCTATGAGGACAGCTAATATTTTCTCCTTTTTCAATTTGTTTAGCACCTTGAACATTAAAGGAATCAGGAGATAAGTGTTTAGCAATATGTAAGGCCAAGGAATCATCCATAGAATTGCAGCTTTCCCCCTAAGCAGAATTGTTGTCAGATCTGGATTACCCCAAGTAAAGACATCTCTCTCTGAACGCCTCATTGTTAAGCATCCCCTCACAGTTGATCTGGAAATGCCAGCAGGTGGAGGAGGCATGACAGTTTCACCTGGTGAGCAGAAGGATTTATGCAAAGGTTATGTTTCTTCCTCCTCACTGGCTCCTGCTCCTTTGCAAGGTACTCCTGTGGAGCAAGACACAAGGGTGATGCTGTTGCTCCTGGCGTGCCCTTTTACGAGATGGGACCATGCAGAACTGGCTGTCATATGGGGCCCAGGGGATTCCATAAGCACACTGTTGTGGGGCATAAGGGAAGGTGGTAGGAGTCCAAGGTTGCTGGGTCTATCTCCTCATGAGATATTCCTCCTTAGGGTGTACCTCAAGGGAGGGAGGGAGGTTGGAGGAAAGGTGGAAAACCCTTATATAAGCACCTGAGAACTGGACGAGGTATCACCCATGTCCACTGGAGGTGCAAGTGGTGTCAGTTCCAGTGGCCAAGCCAATATGAGGCAAGAAAGAGTCCTGTAACTGCATGAATACCAGAGTTCAATGCTTAATTGGCTGGTGAGATAGTGCCAGAGGATGTGTCGATACTCGCTGGAAATGTGTCTTGGTACTCAAAGAGTTTGGAACTGGTGACTGTGTGGGTAGCAGAGAACAAGTCACTGTTGAACATGGTAGGATCAGAGGGCAAGTAGGCTCCAGGAGGTGAATTGGTGCCAACAAAGCATCTCTATAACTCTCAGCAATGGTGATTCAGGTTCTTCCAGAATTCAAAAGTCCTCATGGAATAGGAGCCTGAACGGTACCAGGGACTTCGGATGGGGTCCTCAGGAGTTAGTATGTCAGAATGTACTGGAGACAGTGCTGACGTGCTATCAGTACCTCCTTCTTGGCTGGATGCAGAAAATGGTACTGAAAACAAGTTTTGGCTTGGCTCTGTGTCCATGTGTTTTGAAGGCACGGACTCTGGTGCTGATGCCAGTGCTGCTGTGGATTGTCTATCTGACTGCTTCTTGGTATACAGTGTAGTTTTCTTAGCTGGTGCCATGGTCTGGATACCAGAGGGGATAAGAGCCTCAGTGGCACCCATACCAGGACGTGAGATCTCCTGAGACCCAGACCAATAGGGTGACTGCCCCCTTCCTTATCTAGTTCTGGAGAATTGGGTCTTTTCTTCTTTAAGGGTCTGAGTGGTTGTAGAGGACCCCCAGGACCTTTGATAACTGCCACAGCAGGGACTGTTACCAGGGTTCTGAGGAACTGGATCCAAAGTAGGTGACTAGCAGATTTTACATCTGGATGGGAGGTGAGTCTCTCACAGGCAGCAGAAGCAGCTTGAATATCTCTTGCTGTGGGGAAAAGACCTATGGCAGGTCTGGCAGGGTTTGAATCCCGAGCATAACTCACGCTCAAGGCCACACATCAAGGCCCAAGGACAAAAAGCCCAGATCGGGCACATAAAGAAGAAAAGAGGAAAAAGTATCCCCACTTGGCAGAAACTGGGCTAAATAACAAAAAACAAAAAAAATGTAAAGATACCTAAAGAAAAAAAGAAACAGAGATAGCAAGCTGCTTGGCTAGCTAATGGACACCGCAACACTCCATCTCGAGCCGCTGGTGGTTGAGAAGGGACTGGAGTGGCAGTGGGTCCACCCCCACTCTATATATCCTTGTATTGGAGCACAAGGATATCTAGGGTGCAAGCACAGAGCTGCCGATAATGCTAACAAAAATCTCCGACAAAGAGTATGAATTCAAACTGGAACAGGTACAAAGAAGGGCTACTAGGATGATCCGAGGAATGGAAAACCTATCTTATGAAAGGAGACTCAAAGAGCTTGGCTTGTTTAGCCTAACCAAAAGAAGGCTGAGGGGAGATATGATTGCTCTTTATAAATATACCAGAGGGATAAATATTAGGGAGGGAGAGGAATTATTTAAGCTTAGTACCAATGTGGACAAGAACAAATGGATATAAACTGGACACTAGGAAGTTTAGACTTGAAATTAGACAAAGGTTTCTAACCATTAGAGAAGTGAAGTTCTGGAACAGCCTTCCAAGGGGAGTAGTAGGGGCAAATGACATATCTGGCTTTAAGACTAAGCTTGATAAGTTTATGGAGGGGATGGTATGATGGGATAGCCTAATTTTGGCAATTAATTTGGCAACTGATCTTTGATTATCAGCAGGTAAGTATGCCCAGTGGTCTGTGATGGGATGTTAGATGGGGTGGGATCTGAGTTACTACAGAGAATTCTTTCCTGAGTGCTGGCTGGTGAGTCTTGCCCACATGCTCAGGGTGTAACGATCGCCATATTTGGGGTCGGGAAGGAATTTTCCTCCAGGGCAGATTGGCAGAGGCCCTGGAGGTTTTTCGCCTTCCTCTGCAGCATGGGGCACGGGTCACTTGCTGGAGGATTCTCTGCAGCTTGAGGTCTTCAAACCACAATTCGAGGACTTCAATAACTCAGACATAGGTTAGGGGTTTGTTACAGGAGTGGATGGGTGAGATTCTGTGGCCTGCATTGTGCAGGAGGTCAGACTAGATGATCATAATGGTCCCTTCTGACCTTAAAGTCTATGAGTTCACAGGCTGAGCACATCCTGATGTGGAGCACCTATTGGAACACCACCTGAAGAACTACTGTTAGTAAAACATTAAAACTAGAAGAAGAGTCACCTAGTGTTCATTTGCTCATTGGTTCTCACAAGTCCTAAACATGTGATTTTATTGTCATCTATTAGAATCCAATAATTTATAAATGGAAAAAAAATTGACGTTTTCAACTTAGAGAACACTATGGAAAAACGTTCAAAAATTGCAAATGCTGTATTAAAACCCCATTAGGCACACAACAGGGCTCTTAGAGTATAAAGACAAAAGGGACCATTGTGATCATCTAGTTTGACCTGCTATTTATTCCTGTTTGAACTAGAGCACATCTTTCAGAAAAACATCCAAACTTGATTTAAAATTTGCCAGGGATGGAAAATCTACCATGACTCTTGGAAAATCATTCTAATGGTTGATTACCCTCACTGTTAAAAAATTGCATCCTATATCCAATCTGAATTTGTCTAGCTTTAACTTCCAGCCATTGGCTCTTGTTATACCTTTGTCTGCTAGATTGAAGAGGCCTCTGTCATATTTCTGCTGACCATGTAGGCACCTACAGACTGATCAAGTCACACCTTCACCTTCTCTTTGTTAAACTAAATGGACAGTGCTCCTTGAGTCTATCACTGTAAGGCATGTTTTCCAGTCCTTTAACAATGCTTGTGGCTCTTCTCTGAATCCTCTCCAATTTACCAACATTCTTCTTGAATTGAAGCAATCAGAATTGGACATGCAGTATTACAGTAGCAGTCACATCTGTACCATATACAGAGGTAATATAACCTCCCCACTCCAACTCAAGATTACTTTGTTTACGCATCCAACGATCATCATATTAGTCCTTTTGGCCACAGAATTGCACTGGGAGCTCAACTTCAGAGTGAAGGTGTCAAATTGAAGCAGAAGAGTTCAGTAGCTTTTCAAGTCATCCTCTCATCAATATAACAAATACAGAACCATACTTGTTTTGGTCCATCCTTTGATCATTTAAGGGCAAAGAAGGCTCTGACACTAAGCCACAAAAGGTAGCCTCAGAACAATTTCCTTGACCGGGTTGTAACAAAAGCAGACTCAAGCACTGCTCATTAATAGAACAGTGTTTCCTTCAATAAAAGCTGACCACGCTGAGGCGGTAACCAACAGCAAAATTTCAGCCAGACCACTGTATTGTCAGAGTCATTCTGTTAGAAACTCTCACTACTATTTGGTGGCGGTCTGAAATTAAGCAAATATACCTGCTGCACAGAAAAAAGTCAGAATGTTAACCTACATGAGAGCCTATATGCGTCTTAAAAATAAGTTCCATATTTCTGTTTTAAAATTGGTTAACAGATGCCAGCTGTGATAGCCTGCTTTTAAACTGGTTCAAGTAAAGATGACTATGTAAAACTACAGGCCCAAATTCTGCTTCAAGTGATGTTACTGTAGTCCAGAATTACTCCAATGCATTCAATGAATTCTAATTTGAAATACCATGCAAATATTTTTATCCACTATTTTGACTTATATGCCAGAAGAGCCCTAATACTAAAGCTTTCCTGCCACACAATCCAATATTAACAGCTGATGTGACCAAATGCCAACCACTTGTTCTCAGGTGAAAAATGGTGAGTGCCCGGAGAGGGTTTACGGGGTATTTTATGGCACTGCAGAGTACATAAAATGATCACTCCATTTAAAGTAGTATGGTATATCACACTTTTCAGCTCACACCATTTTCCTACTACAGGTCCATTTTTGGATCACGGCTTAGTAAATGCTCAATTGTGCTCTGAGAACCAGACTGCTACCTCATTGTGCACGGAGCACCTGCACAGAAGAGGACGGGTAAGCATATGCAAGTATATGAGTTCAGTTTTTTTCCCCCTCTCACATGTTTTACATGCATCTGATATCACTATTAGTGTGAGTTTCTAATAGTACCACAATGTGCAAACATTCCAAACATGAAAGTAGGCGTGGTCCTGTCCAAAAAATGCTGGCATTCTAAAACACTTTGAATTGTATTTAATTTCCTCTTCAGCTATCTACACCACGAGGACAATCACTGTAAAACCAAGAAAAGCACACTAGGCAACAGGATTTTAAAAGTGTTACAGGGTAAGTGAAAACAAGGCAGCTAAATTTGGAAGCCGGGTTCCCTCTAGTGGCAAATACAGATAGTTACAGATGACCTGCAACTGAGGATAAAGCTGAACTGAGAGGGAGAAAGTTTAGTCACTGTTTAAAAAACCTGCTAATAGTTGGTAAAATTGTTTATATTGTTGCAGCACCCAAAAGATACTAACTGCTTTCCAAAACAGAGAAAGCTAGTCCAGTCCCAGCAGACAATCTAAAAGGGCAAACAGATGAAGGGTTGGGGAAAAGGCAGCCGTCCCCGCAAGCAACATGGTCAAGGTGATAGCTACGCAACAGTGAGTTTAAGTTGGTTCACATTATTATGTTTTATATGAGTATTTAACGCCAATGACCATTCCTAAATATTTGTACAGGCTCCAATCAGGACTGTTCTGTTCTATGTATTGCACACACAAATTGACGAGAGTCTCTACCCCAAGAAACTTAGAATTGGGAACTTTGGTTCTGTGGAGACTTATGCACGTGCTTTACTTTATGTAATGTGCATAGTCCCACTGAAGTCAAAGGCACTGCTCACAGAATGTGAAGTTAAGCACATGTGTAAAACTCTACAGGAGTAATACTTCCTTAAAGATTCGGCATCTCACTTCAGTTAAATGTGTGACCTCAAAAAATATCCTGAGACTTTTTACTTCCCACAAAGTCCACTAGCAAAACCAGGGAAGATCAGACTTAATTTTGATACTTCTAAGATAAAACAAGAAATGAGAAAAACTTAAAAGCTTTTAGGCCTTCTTTGTTAAGTCATATAGTAGCAACAAAATCAATTTCTATAAAAAAAACATTTGCTAGTCATCTCTGAACATTAGAAAAATACTGTTTTATGTTTCAATTGAAACTGTACATAGAATTCATAACCAGCTTCATTTTTACAAAAAGTCTCAAGAACTTTCAGACGTGAAAGAGTGAGATACGTCATTAACATACTTACTCTGTGTATAAATCCTCTATCATTGCAACAATGATAACTATGAAAGAAACTGCAAAGATTTGGCAACCAGAGCCAATAAGCGATGAAAATATTAAAGGATGACTGGATGGTCTAAAAACATCGCCATGGACCTGTTTCCACCCATATTCATCACCCAGATCTCTGTCCTGTGTATAGAAATATAGTTTGGTTATAAATACCATTGCCAAGTAATAACAAGTGAGAAAAACAAGATGCTAGGTATAAATTAAAGTCTGCCCTAACGGAATCCTTAAAGCTAGATAAATTAACTCTACAGGACAAATACTCCATGAAGAACAAACATAAAATGCACAATGAAAGTCACTAGTAGAAAGCTAAATCCATTCAGAATGGTTTTACTTCCCCAACCCACAAATGTCAGTCTTTAGGGGTTTACACAGGCTTCTGAAGCACAGGGGGCCAATAGGGAGGATTTTTTGTTTGTTTTAATTTTTTTTTTTTTTTTTTTTTTTTTTTTTTTTTTTTTTTTTAAGATAGCATGTGTGAAATTGGCACTTGTGGAATATGGCTGTTGAAAGTTCTGGGACCGAAGCCCAACTTATCCACACAAGAGGATATATATCAAGAGTCATGGTAATGCATTTGTTCCACAATACCCTACCAACGTGCCTCACACATGCGTTGGAGGGACCAGCTCTAGCAGGGCCAAAGGGGAGTTCAGTTTCCATACTCAGTCAGTTTTTGGAATGTGCCAGCTAGTGCCAGCCCTGGTAATGTGAACAAATAGCGACTAGCACCTGAACTGGGTGGACCAAACATTTCATAAGCAGCAGAGTTTATGAACTCTCAGCTACTACAACCCTAAGCAGAATTCAAAGCTGCAACCTAGAAGTGAAAGGCTATTGTCTCATCACCAATCCTCTGTGCAGTCTGTCGCAACAGCTTTAGGTTTCCTAATTCAGTCCTCATCAGCCAGCAACCAATTCTTGTAACAGGAAATTATGTTGCTCTAGTTGGGAAATCTGAAAGCCATTCTCTTCTGGAGAGAATTCCCTGACCACTTCCTAGACAAATTTTCTAGACAAATTTCAATTTATTTCCTATTTTGGTGAAGAAAACTATTCATAAGCGCCAATGAAATAAACACCAGAAAAAGGAGTACATCTTACTAAAATTTCTAAGAACTTAGTGCAAGTCTTACCATATCATCCATTTCTTCTTCTTTGCTATATCGTGCATAATCTTTTCGCAATGTTCTCATTAATATCATAGACACTAAACCCACCAGAAAGATGACCATCATGAAGGAATTGAAAATTGAAAACCAGTGAATCTACAAGAAAAAAAGACTCAATTTTAAGTACTGTAGGTACGTATTAGTGCCCAATAAGTCAGTACAAACTATTGTGCTAAGTAGCAATGAATTATCTAAAGCTTGCACAAATCCTATTAAATATAGCTTGCAAAATTTTGCAAGTTTTCATCATCTTCCGCAACACATGATGAATGTGTCCATTAGTCAAACTAAGCTGCTACAGAACATTAATAGTTAAATCTCGACATTTTCCTTCTTACAACCAAAGGCATTCAGTCCAGAAGATTCCCATTCTGATTTGAAATCCCAATAGGCACTTTACTGGAACCTCGAGCCATCCTATTGAATAGCAGACAGGCCAGGTACCACTAGCAGTTTTAAGCTATACCACAGTTGCAGTTGATTGTTTTGTCTCAAATGGAAACAAAATATTGCAATGCTGCAAAACCACATCATAAAGTAACATGCTATTTCCTTGAGACAAAATGGGTGAGATAATATATTTTATTGGACCAACTTCTCTTGGAGAGAGAGAGAGAGAGAGAGAGCAGCTTTCAAACTAACACAGCGCTCTTCGTCAGGTCATGCTATTTAACTGTCTGCTATCTTTTCACTCCAGAATGATTCTATTGTAAAAAACATTACCAGCATAGCTCATGCTGCAATGTCACGCATCAGACTAGGAATAGTAATTTGAATGGGACTGAATTTTGCAAGACCTAAGGAAAAAGTTGAGCTTGAGCATGGGAATCATTCCTACATCTGTTACTACAGGAGATGAAATCATGGCAAACTAGTTTGTAGGTCAGGTCAAAAGTGTGGCACAATGTACAATGAAAGTTATTAGCTCTTGGAGTAACTAACATTTAAAATATCCTTCCAATGCTGAATAATTCTAACCTACCTCAAAAACGCCATTCAAAAAAATCCCACACATAAACCAGATATGACATTTATCATAGTTGCTACCAACTTTGGAATTTAGTATTGCAGGGACTACTTTAAAATCATAAGAACATTCCCTGAGAAAATGTATAACTTGAAAAGAAGTGTCATATTTTGCACCTAAGGGGCCCAACATACATCTATCTCCCTGTTCAAAATTGAAAAACACATTGACAATCAGCTAGTAACTAACATCTGTCTTACCAGAAGAAGAGCTATGTACAGAGTGCTTGTAAGTAGTTTTAACTAGAGATGTGCCCACCCCAAGTTCAGATCAAGATATGAACTTCCCCAGAGACCAGGGACTTCAGTTTGAGCTCATCTCTTGTTCTAGCACTGGCTAATTCTCTACCAGAGAACAATAAATCAGGATTTGGCATGAAAAATGTACACTTCCCCCACACCTGTTCACTGTGCTGTTAGCACTTTCAGCAGTCTGTGAAACTGTTCCACTGTCCATTAACTGTTCTCATTATTAACAAGGGAAAGAAGAGCCATTTTGCCTTATCATCAAAGTGACACTGGAGATTTTCAGTTATTAATATTTCCATATTGCTGCAATCATTTCACAAGTTCATACAAAGTGGAAAAGAGGCAGAGGACGATTGCTACAGCAGTCAGTAAGCTGCTGATCTTTAAAAACCCCATCCAAATTCTACTCCAACTCCACCCTGAAATCCCAAATGGATCAATGGCAGTGAAAGGCTTTAGGGGAATTCAGTACCATAATTTGAGCTGCTGCCTGTCTGCTTCAATGAAAAGTGCAGCTTACCTGTCTAAATCAAAGGGATTGTTGTTTTTTCCCAATTCAAAACAAAAACACAACCAGTAAATAGAGTGGGAAACTGATAGGTCCACAGCAATACTGATTCGGCACGATTTACCTTCTTTTGTTGTGAGCATAACATCAATGCTGCTTAGGACATATCAAGGCGGAACAATTGTTTACTGTACTCTGCTAGGAGAGGGGATGAGAGCGGGACACAAGTATAGCAGGGGAGCAGAATAAGAAGGCTACTGGGACAATTTCAGATAGACTGAAGCAGTCAGAAAGCCTCTATACAGCATTTTCTCATGAAGCAGCATAATGTGTGCTCCCTACTGCATCTCTGGCATCTTTTACACTTGAGTAACTGTTTGTAAGAATTCATACATGCTGCCTCCTTAACTTACCGGGTGCTGCAGAGAAAAGTTTTCCCATGAAGAGTGCTATTCCACAAGTAGCCTCATGTTAAAAATAAAATCAACTGGATTGAGCCATTTTTACATTTTTAAGTATTTTATCTGCACCCTTCTCAAAAGGCACAAAGCCACCTCCAAAACATTTTACCTCTCCTTTATCACTACAACAGAAGCAATTGGAGCAGCGTGGAGAACTGTTCCACTGGACTTTCTGAACCAGAGTACATTTCAAAGGAAGTTTTGTATGGCTGTTTTAGAACTACATACTCTGTGTTGAAAGAAAGATGGATCAAGGTACTTGTCAAATCGATCTTCAAACTTCACATCTGATTTTTTCCATTTCACCTGGAGAGAGAGAGAGAGAAAAGATTTATACTTGAAAAGCCCACAATACTTGCTCAGCCATAAATCCACAGGGATATAGAAACTGTCCATTTCAGACTTTTTTCTTCAGTTTAAAAATGAATTTATGAGATAGCAAAAGGAGCTGGGCTGACAGCCCCTAAGGACTGAAATCTATAGAACAGGAAAGCATAAGCAACAGCAATGCATACTTCACCATGCTGCCCTGCAAAACTACTCCAACCCTCATCTGAGAAAGCACATCTAGGAACAAGGAAGATGATTAGTCTTAGGTACCCGTAGGGCAGGTCCACATTAAAGAGTTAGGTCGACCCAGCTGCATTGCTCAGTGGTACGAAAAATCTACACCCTTGAGCGACATCGTTAAACCAACCTAACCCCCAGAGTAGACAGCACTATATTGACAAAAGAATTCTTCCATTGACCTAGCTATCGCATGCCTCTAGGGGCGGTGGATTAACTACAGTGATGGAAGTACCCCTCCTGTCACCATAGTAAGTGTCTACACTGAAGTGCTATAACGGTGCAGCTGCAGTGCTGCAGCTGTGCACCACTGTAATGGCTTAAGTGTAGACATAGCCTTAGTCCTCAACAATGGTTCTTTTTTCAATTGTTATAAGCGCCTTACACTTTCCATTTCAAGTCCTGTTTTTGGTTACTTGTCACTTTGACAAAGTAACTGTTCAGGCTGCCATTCTCATGCCTGGGAGTCTGCCTCAAACTAAATGTTTCTGGAAAGTTTTTGCTGAAACGGTTCAGTTGTTCTTGGAATAAGGTTATTAAGGAAAGACCCTTTGCCAAGTTAAAATTCTTAAAAAACAGTTTCATGCAGAAGCTCTAGTACCTCTGTGTTGGAGCAAGGACTTACGTTTGGCAAGAGTTGCCCCAGACTGAGGGACATGCCTTTCCCCAGCCCCTTGAAAATGCACTCAAATTTAGTCATATTACAAGCTTTTGAAAAAAAGCATTTTGGACATGCTCAGAGATTTGCCACAGGTTGGCAGCTAAATTCTCCAAAGAAAAATCCATTATGTTAAGAAAATCTAATACATTAAGCAGACGTGTTAGTGTTAATAACAAAGTACTTTAAGTGTAAATGTGAGACTGTCAAAGTAAAGCAGTGTAGTGGAAGGTACACATAAGCAAGCAAGCACGCGCGCGCGTATGTACTGTTAGCATACAGTTCATTAAATAAACCAACACATTAAACTGCTTTTACTTTCAATACTCTTTTTCGCTACATCCAGGAGGCCCTGGGGTGCTTTCCCCTCTCCTCAATCATTGGTAGGTGCATACTGAGACCTTCATGCCAAGCTTCTTCCCAATGCCAGCAACAGCATTGGCAGCTGTGGGAACTCTCTCCTCCCAAGCAGGAGAGAGATGCCTCCTGGTGACAAAGCACTTCTGCACAGCAGAAGCTGATCAGACCATGGTCCCTGTTTGCCCAGGGAACCTTGCTCTGCACTAGGAACTGGACTGAGATACCATTATCATCTGTCACATAGGTTATTCAACTACTCATTATTGTAAACTGCCCTGGGACAAACTGAAACCTGTGAACTAGATACGAAAGTTACTTGTAGATTTGAAATTTGATTCCAAGAACGCTAGTGTCATTAGGCATGAAACATGACATAGGAAAAGACCAATATATGCACACCAAATTTCAGTGAGTGGGACTGCAATCCTGTGCATCAGGTCACAACACACAGCCCCGTGGAACAGGAGCAGCTGCTGAGCGGTGAGTGTGGGATGGGTTTGCTCTCCAATACTCCTCCTTCCCCCAGGCCACCCTCTCCCTCCACACAGCTCCGGGGGAAATGAATGTTTGCCTGGTTTTACACCCCTAGTTTCATGATTTCTGTGGGTGCAACTGAACCATGAACCCACATTAAAGCCACCCTGTTCACGTGCATCAGTTAGTTGTTTTAAATGCATTATATCAGCATTTTAAATGTAATTCTACAAACAGAAAGTTATGGAAAAGATGCATCTTCACTTATGTCAAGCTTTCCCTGTAAAAACACAGACATCAATTTTCAATTTTGGATATGTGAGTAACTATTCCTAACGTACTATACTCTGCAGAATTTCTTATCCCCTATATATTCCTGCATTACTTACTGAATATGACATTTGGATTTTGGTATTTGGAACCAATTTGACCTTTCCTTCACTTGTCAGATTCACATCCACAATTCTATTTCCATTAAAACCAATTTCAAGTTTTTTGTAGGTCCAAAGATAATAGTCTTCCCCATTTTCATCTGCTTCACCAACAATACCTGTAGAAGAAACAAGTATTGTATAAGACACAACACGCAATTAAAAGCATTTTTCAAGAGTATTTTGTGACTAATTTCATGAACATTTGATATACACCTCTACCCCAATATAATGCGACCCGATATAACACGAATTCGGATATTAAGTGGTAAAGCAGTGCTTCGGGGGGTGGGGAGAGGGGTGTTCGCACTCCGGTGGATCAAAGCAAGTTCGATATAACACAGTTTCACCTATAATGCAGTAAGGGAGGGGGGGACGGATAGCTCAGTGGTTTAAGCATTGGCCTACTAAACCCAGGGTTGTGAGTTCAATCCTTGAGGGGGCCACTTAGGGATCTGGGGCAAAAATTGGTCCTGCTAGTGAAGGCAGGGGGCTGGACCTGATGACCTTTCAAGGTCCCTTCCAGTTCTAGGAGATTGGTATATCTCCAATTATTACCTATTACCTTAAGATTTTTTGGCTCCCGAGGACAGTGTTATATCGGGGTAGAGGTGTACTATGGCACACTACAAAAATAATCTTGGTAGCTAAATTAACATAACAAAAGAAAAAATCAGGACATACATTTAAGTCTTCCTTGTTTTTGAACTAGTGTGTTTGATAGTGTTGCACCTTCAAGCAACTGATTTGCTAGACCAGCAGACAGTAAATGTACAGGTGCAGATAACAAGGACCATATTAGTAGTGCAAGACACAGTTGTATCAATGTTCCTTCTATCTTTTCATCTGAGTGCCAGTATAAAGTTTATGAACAAAACTTTAATTCCAATCTCTCCCCCCCCTTACTTTCTCCTCTCCCTTGTTCCATCTACACTTTCATTCACTCACTCTTTCCTCTTCTATGACCCACTTCACATTCATTCTATATCCCACATTCATTATTGCCACTTCTGCCTCATCACACTCCCCCACACCTTGTGTCCTCATTTTCACTCAAATTTTTCTGCTGTTTGTCAGAAACAAAAGGTCCTGACTGCTCTACTTTTGCCGATGGACACTGGCAAGATCTTTCATGGCCCCATTCATCTTCATTTCCTGAGTGACAAAGCAAAATACAAACACTTAACTATTTTGCTACACATGATCCTATCCTAATTCTAGATCCTATCTAATCCTATCTCAACTCCAGGTAGAGAGGTGATCAGACACCACTAGGGCCACTGGGCTGATTGTATTATTGATTTTCATTATTTGTTACAAATTTCTTGATTTTCATCTAGCTGCTGCAACATTTCTGCTCTGTCACACAAGACTTCCACAGAATCCAGGGACTCTACCATAAAAGTTAGGTTCAGGTTGCCATTGAGTACATGGGCCTCAGCCATGGAACACATACCTTCCCTCCTAAGAATAACTTCAAGACACATACTTCAGGTTCTTCATAACACCTCAAACGAACAGGATGCCTTTGGCAGCTACAAACTGTGGTGAAGAGCCATGTATAAAAACATTTTTTCATAAAGAAAGCAAGATTCAGAATCGAGAACTTCTACCTCTTATAATAGTAGCATCCAAAGTGTGCAAACATATAGGAAGACGTCTAAAAAGAAGCAAGCAGGTGAAAGGCAATGGAAAGGGTTTCCCCAAAGGAACAGATGTGTGAAGAAACAGCACTTGAAGGTTATCTATGCCCTTTATTTTTCAAGATATAATTTTTCTTCACGTCTCATTCAAGCTCCTCTGTTCAGTGTTGCCTCACGTACACCGTGTAGGAAGAACATTTGCCGATTTGTGGCTATGCTACTCAGCCTGACCTCTGCTCTGCTGGCGTTGCCCAAAGCCATGACACTCTGGATCTCTAAACAGCTAAAAGGATATTCAGATCAACCACCTCTTGAAGGAGAATGTTAACACACCACTACATCCAGTCAAGGAGACTGCATGCCACAGAGCCAATTCAGTCTATCTGCTATCTGCCATGGCTTTGTAGCCAGTCTGAAGAAAAGCACTCATCTAATTTTTCCTGGATTCAGTTTAAAGCAACAAAGATTAGGTAACCTTCTAGATGTTAGTAACTCAGATGGAGGCCTTCCAATAGTAATTTGAGGTCAATGCCTTTTCATTGTCTACATACAAGAGTTATTGTAAGCTATCTAGATATCATCTAGCGAGCACTCTTCCATTTCCAGACCTTTCAAGCTTTCCTCCTAAGTGTAACTTCAAGTGTTGATGGTGTGTCACACTGGTAAATCCAACAACGGCTGAATAGTCTCTCCCCTGGTGGACAACCAGAAGGACTAGAACATGCTGGCAGGCAAACTTCTACCACGCTCATAAGCAGAATTAGGATAGTCATAAAAAGAAGACCATTTTGATGGGAGCTCAGATTTCTTGACACTTGTTAAGAAAAGTGGTCTGCTTCACCAACTAAGCAAAGCATAAACTGCCTAGAATTCATAGCAGGAGGCCATGCCATTTGGATTCTACGCCTTCAAACTCCTCAGAACAGACTTGCTTTCTATTAGTAGCACATGGTAAGGCTCAGCTAACCCATTAAGGAGACACAGTAACAAGCTGAACCAAGAAAAAAAAAACAACCCACCAAGGCCTTGTCTACACTAGGAACATTTTATAGTGTTAAAAATACGGTGCTTAAAATGCAGGCAGGCAAGAGAAAATTCTCACCCTCCAAGATATTTACAGGACACTACTCACTAATATCTAGGTTCTCACACATTACCCTTTAAATTCCCCACTGGTACTACCAATGGCTCAGCTCCACTAATGGTAGCAACAATGGAAATGCTAGTGTACACAAGATGGTCATTGGTGTTTGTACTGTTAGGTTCTGAGAAGGATTCATCAACATGCTGGGCTCCTGCCATTGCTGCCAGTAGAGGAAGTGAACCATTGGTAGCAACTGTGGAAAATGTTTGGTGCTATGGAGAGCAGTGAGCCTGAAGCGGCTCTAAAGCAGTGCCTAAATCAAACCACGCTTACTGTTTCACAAACTATGATCAAGCCTGAGCTTAACAAGTTCCTGAATTTAGCTCTGTCTAGACTTGCGGATAGCCACTTTTCAGCACCAGTTCAACTACACTCACTGCTGACAACCAAGTAAGCAATGGGTGAATTTTCTGGTGCAGATTATAGCCTAACACTGAGGGAGTGAACTGCAGCTCTGATAGTTCCACTTTGCCTTCAGGAAGAGTACTGGAACCAGAATCTTCTATCCTGCTGCCTTTGTGTGTGATGCAAACAAGTTATACCTGTTATAATAATGGTAATCTGTGCTATGTTGATCCATTAAATATAAAAAGGCAAGGCCTGGCTCCAACAAATGCAACCAAGATTAGCCTTTACCATTACATTGAAAGAGGCCCAGAGTGTTCATCTGGAAGCTACACTGCAGGCAGGGATAAACAGTCTGCATAAAGCATACCATTCATTTGAAGTTACAAATAAATATTAGAATCAAATTAAAATATGTTTTTCAGCATACAACATAACATTTAGTCAATATATACAAGATTCACTAATATTAGAAATATTTCTATCCCTATTGTTTCTAGATTGCTTGTGTTTCTAGCTCAAGTTTGAGCATCTAGTCCTCCATTCAACTTATCTAGGTACTCCAGTCTGAGTACTATGTAAAACAGGGATGGGCAAACTTTTTGGCTCGAGGGCCACATCTGGGTATGGAAATTGTATGGTGGATCATGAATGCACACAAAATTGGGGGTTGGGGTAAGGGGGGGGGGTAAGGGCTCCAGCTGGGGTGTGGGCTCTGGGGTGGAGCCAGAAATGAGAAGTTCAGAGTGCAGGAGGGGACCCCGGGCTGGGGTGGGGTGGAGGGGCATAGGGGCTCCGGCTGGGGGTGCGGGCTTTGGGGTGGGGATGGGGATGAGGGGTTGGGGGTGCAGGAGGGTGCTCCAGGCAGGGACCGAGGGGTTCAGCGGGTGGGAGAGGGATCAGGGATGGGGGTTGGGGCACAGGAGGGGGTCAGGGGTGCAGGCTCCAGGCAGCGCTTACCTCAAGCAGCTCCTAGAAGCAGCGGCATATCTCCCCCTCTGGCTCCTACATGGAGGAGCAACCAAGCGGCTGTGTGCTGCCCCGCCTGCAGGCGCTGCCCCTGCAGCTCCCACTGGCCAATGGGAGCTGCAGGGGCAGCGCTTGGGACTGGGGCAACATGCAGAGCCCCCTGGCTGCCCCTATGCGTAAGAACCTGAGGGGGGACATGCCGCTGTTTCCGGGAGCCGTGCGGAGCCATGGCACACGTGGAGCGGGGCAAGCCATGGATCCCGCTCCCCAGCGGGAGCTCGAGGACTGGATTAAAACATCTGAAGGGCCAGATGTGGCCCCTGAGCCGAAGTATGTCCACGCTTGGTGTAAAACATCAACATAGGGGTCTTCTGCAAATCTCTGGTCACAGTCAGCACTCTTTTATATAGCCTGTCCTTCTCCAGCTCATGAATTTGTCCTGATCCAACGCTGGCTTGCATGGTTTGTATTTCCCTAAACTCTTTAGCTGGAAGCAGAACTTATTTTATTTTGAGTCATCAGAACTTCTTGCACTTGTTTAGCAACTGTATATATCTAGTAAGTGGTTCATTCTGTAACTTGGACAACTGAACAAGTTTACAACATTAAATTCAGAGTTTGAGGCCTGTTAGAAAAACCTCAAGTGAGGTTAGAAAACCAGCCCCAAAAAAAGACATTACTTGAAAGCTGTTCCATCAGTAATTTCAGCAACCAACAAGAACAGTCTTCAAAACCAACAAATACTCACTGGATTACAGATAAGACAGCTAAACAGCTGTCATCCTAGTGCACTCTTGTCTACACTACCAAATAGGGTCGAGCTAAGATACACAACTTCAGCTACCCGAATAGCTATGCGAATAGCATAGCTAAAGTCAATGTACTTAGGGCTTGGCTACTCTTGCAGGTGTGCAGCGCTGGGAGTGACAGCTGTCTTCGTACAGCTGTGTAGGGAAAGCGCTGGTGTGTGGCCACACTCACAGCTACCAGCGCTGCAGTGTGGCCACATTTGCAGCGCTGTTGGGAGTGATGCATTATGGGCAGCTATCCCAGTGTTCAAGTGGCAGCAACATGCTTTTCAAAAGAGAGGGGTGGGGTAGAGTGTGACAGGGAGCAGGGGGAGAGAGAGGGGGGATTTTTGGAGCCGACACTGTGTATCAGCTCCCTGCCCCCTCATTTACTCTTAACTGCAAACAGCCTGCAGACCAAATAAGCAGCTGCTCCAATGGACTCTCCCCCCCCCCCCCCCCGCAGTTTCTCTCCTCAAGCAAACACTCATCCCCCTGCCTGCCTCATTCACAGCAAGGTAGTGGGTTATCTCAATTGATTGTTCACAGTCAGTTACAGATTGATCACAGCAAACAGGAGCTGTGTTTGTTTTTTAGATAAGCAGCTCCCGGAGCCCCGAGTTCACAACAAAACAAAGAGAGGCATCATAACAAAACAAGAGAGTAATTTAGTTAAAAGCATTCTGGGATATCTCTTAATACCCTGGAGGCCAATAACAGCGCTGGTGTGTGGCCACACTTTATGAGCAGCGCTGTAGCACCAGCGCTGCAAATCGTTATACCCCAAGCAGACCAGGTGTACAGCCAGCGCTGCAGCCAGGGAGTTGCAGCACTGGATGTGCCTTGCAGGTGTGGACAGTTACTAAGTTGCAGCGCTGGAAAGCCTCCACCAGCGCTGCAACTCTCAAGTGTAGCCAAGCCCTGAGATCTACTTACCATGGTGTCTTCATTGCGATAAGTCAACAGCTGACGCTCTCCCGTCAACTCCGCTTGCGCTTCTCGTTCTGGTGGAGTGCCGGAGTCAACCGAAGAGTGCTCAGCGGTCGATTTATCGCATCTATACTAGAACACGATAAATCAATCCCCACTAGATCGATCACTGCCCACTGATCCGGTGGGTAGTGTAGACAAGCCCTATGTAACCGTGCTGTTGGGCCAGGAACATTACTCAATGATCTAATTTTGAATGATAACATCAGCAGCTGAGAAGCCATCGGTAGCAAGAAAAGTCAGCCACAACTTCTCTTAAAAAACCTGCTAAGAGTTGCAAGGAGAGTGCAATAATGGCTGCTTTGACTGACTTCACATGGTGCTTTCAAAGCAGCACCTCTTGCAGTGTATGAATTTAATAGTACACATGCCACAAAGACTCCTGTGCTGCCATGCTCATCAGCACCCTTCCCATGCTCATCAGGACTCATACCTCAAAATACTCCTGCCCAAAACTTATTCTGAATTTTTAAACCTACTTTTGTAGCATTTGTATTTTCTGTGCTAGTGTTTTTGTCTACATACGTAAAAGGAGAAAAGCCCTGCTGCTGGTGCACAACATTCCACCAGGAGAAAATACTGCCACACTAGTTAAGTGAGTTCAACAGGTACATGAGAAACAAAGTAAAGTAGGATGGTTGAAGCAAGAACCCCAGATGATGCTTGGCCAGACAAGATAAAGAGTCCTTGTTTGAAAGCAGCATGCCAAGTTCTTTAAAGTCTGTGTATTCCTCATGATGTTTACATAGAACACAACTGACAGACACCAATACTCTTAGAGTACAAGCAGAGAAACAAGAGAAATGGGTTGAAATTCTAAAAGGAGGCAAAGGAATAATTTCATAACAGAAATCCTACTGAATTATCTTATCATCTCTTTAATTATCCAAAAATAAGATTTCTACCAGCCACAACCCAGAAAATAAGCTATCAGCTCATGAATCACATTTAAATGATCCTGCCTGGGCCAGTGGTTAAAGCAAAGAACTGGAGATTTGGGGCCTACCACAGAATTGTTATATGACCTTAAGCAAATTAACTTTTCTGTGTTTCCATTTCACAGATAAAGGGAAACTGGGATAGTACATGCTAATCTGTCCTCTCAGACACTACCACAATGGGCACCTTAAAAACACTGGACAATCTTGTCATGCCTGCCAAGTGCTTTAAGAGATTTAAAATGAAAGATGTTATAGAATGCGAAGTAGCATAGTTATTGACAAAGTCACAACCTGTCATTTCATTTCTAGTCAGGTCACATCCTGGAGTAGATTATTTACTTTCTAAATCCACACTTTCAGAATCTACACCCAGAACAGAAAAAACAGTTACTCGCCTCTCCTAACTGTTATTCTTCGAGATGTGTGCACACCTAATTGGAATCGATATGAGCAATCACTCAAAGAAGAACTTTCCAACTTCCAACAAGAACATTTTTACTTGTGTTTTAGTTAATGAAGGATTTTCTCAATATATCATAAGAATTGCATTAGCTGTATTGGAGGATCGTTGCAACAAGTAATTTAATCATAATCACCCACCCAAGAAGTTCACTGCGTCACATATTGCGCTGTCATTAATCTCTCTTAAATTTCCTATCAGATAGGCACTAACCATACATGAAAAGCTTTGAGTTACACTAGAAATAACTAGTAACCAGAGTTGCAGTTGAGCAACTATTAATGGTTTATTAGATAAATGTTAAGTGCTCAGAAAAATACACATTTTAAGCTTGCACTCCTGAGGCTAGTAATCATGACCAAATCCATAATGCTACGAGCCTTTAGGAAGGAGCTACGGATGCAGGCAGAACACCTGAGGGAGTGCTGAACAGTATCATGCAGGATATTGACTATCAAAAGGGATCCTGGCTAGTGGCTTGCTCTTTTTGTTATTAATTATTATTATTATTATTAAACTACAGTCACATACCTCCCTCCTGGGAAGGGACAGAAAACTTTGTCTTGTAACTCTGACAGAAAATAATTCACCTGAACACAAGGTTTATGTGACACTTGACACACTTTTTCCTTGAGCTTATATCCAGTTCCATAAGATTGTCTTTTTTTTGGGAGGGTGGAGGGGGAAGAGGGGGGGAGGGGGGGAATGACAGACAACCATGGAATCCTCCAGGGAAAGAGCCACTTTATTCCCAAGATCTTCTGGGAGTATAAGTAGACCCTAAGAAGATATAGGGAAGAGCCCCATCTGGCATTAGGAAACCTGAGGAACAAAGAACCCTTCTACCCTAATTGTTTTCTGCTGCTGTAGTCTGATCCAAAGAGCTCCTGATGGGCTAAACACAGCTTGCCTGAGCAGATGTGCCATAATTATGTTCTTAATTAAAAAGTTAAGAATATTTTAAATTAGAGTTTAAATCAACTCAACTCTGATCCTCTGCACTAGATCTCAACTAGGGAAGTTCAGTAAACTAGACTCTTTGTGCTTCAAAGTGGCAATAAAAAGTTATAAATGTTCCAAAAAAGTCTATTGTTAGGGTGCCATGTCTCAAACTTTCTGTCCAATTTGTTTCAAATTTGGTAGGGGGAAAAAAAAACTGACATGGCCACAAGCCCAGCCTGGGAAATTTTGAAACCAATATGACTCTTTGTGGATCTTGGGAAGGAAGAGCTGCCAAAAATCTAGGTTATAATAGAAACTCAGTTGCTCTTTTAAGTACAGAGCACAGCTACCTCAACTCCATAATAAGACCTGTGAAATTAGGTTGCCTGGTATAACCAGCAGGAGAGAAGCTCTCATTCAGCTAACTCTGCTGAGCCCTTGTTTCTATCACTTTAGACTGATCTGAGGTTTCCCACTCCCTCCATCAAGATCCATCTTGTACTTCCTCCTCTCTATAATCAGACTATGAGAGCTGAAGCGCCTATGTAAACGTGCAGAATCTGACCAAATTAGAAGATGGAAATCTGCATTGGCAGAAAAACTTGGACACAAAACTTAGCAGGCAGGAAAGTTTGCCACTAGTGTACAAGCGGCATCTAAAACCTCTTCTCATTAGGCATAAATAAGGGGGGGGGGGAGAGGGGGAGTTACGAGGAAGGTTGAGATGTCACAGATGGACACCATTTGGATAGGGAGAAGAGTTTTGATCCAAGCTTTAAGCACAACTTCTAGACCAAATTAAGAATGTCCAACAAAACCCTGCTCAGAAGGGGGACTTCCAAGAGAGTCAAGACAAACTGCAGAAAGAACAGACTGATAATTTAGGCATCCCTGGTTTAGTGCCATTGACTCAAGAGGAGTCACACCAAGGCACTGTCCTGCACAACTCCTCCACTAATATTTTCATGTATTAAGAATGTAAGGGAGATGCCTCATTTACACGTGAGTCTTAACAAAAAGCATGCAGAAACTCAGATCCCTGACACTGAATCTTGCTTCATTTCTTGTCCTTGATTTTGACTGCTTACTATCCTTGACAAGGAGCAAGATAAGTTTTTTGAAGAATTTCAAAAAGCAACTAAAGTTAATTTATTTCACTTTACATACCCAAATACTGTATAAAGCCCCTTAACTACATTAGAGGTAATGTTAATTGCCATTGTGCTCTGAATTAGAAAACTCAGAGGCTATTAATACGAAGTTAAAGCAGCAAAGAATCCTGTGGCACCTTATAGACTAACAGATGTTTTGCAGCATGAGCTTTCGTGGGTGAATACCCACTTCTTCAGATGCAAGTCATCTGAAGAAGTGGGTATTCACCCACGAAAGCTCATGCTGCAAAACATCTGTTAGTCTATAAGGTGCCACAGGATTCTTTGCTGCTTTTACAGATCCAGACTAACACGGCTATCCCTCTGGTACTTAATACGAAGTTAAAGTGATCTGAAAACTAAATGGCTTACTAAGTCTGAGTGGTGCAGGGCCAAGCCCCAGTGGCATAGTGCTACAAACCAAGTTCTGGCCCTGTTAGGCACACAGCTCCTAATAACTTAGTTGCACGTGCATATCCAAGCGAAGCATTTAGCCCTTAAAACTCAGCATTAGCAAGGCTATATTTTTGGGAAGAAATTGCCAAAACAGCTTTTCATTGTTTTTAAGAAACTGAAACTCAACAACACAAGTCACTCACAAATGTTCCCTCAATAAAGTTATCAATCCTTTAACACCCTCTTTTATATTCCTATTATTATTAAGCTACACAGATGCATGTTGGCTGTCAGTTTCCCTTAAGGAAGCTTAATCAGTAAGTACAGTGATCTCATTAATCCTCTCAGCACAATACTCAGTCACTCAACGACTGACAAATATGATGTAAGTATTTAAATTATAGCACATATATAGCACTTACCCCATATTGGCAAATCATCAATATACATCTGATACCAATAGTGATTTTTGATAGCATATACAAATGCATCTCTCTTTGCTTTGTCCAAGTCAATTTCACAGTATGTGGTCTGCATTACATCATCTGTAGAAATTAAAATAATATGTTAATGACATATTAATGATAGGTCTAGCTAAAACATAAATTAAGCAGATGGAGGGGAAGGGAATGCATATTTCCAGAGCTTGAAATTCCTACTGGTTGTGCATCCTCTGGCAGGTAACATGAGCAGCACACTTCAAGTAAGCACTGAGGTACCTAAACAAATGTCTCTGCTTCTCCATTCTCCCTCAAACACAGAAATAACAAAAGTTTTAGATCATCATATTACTACTTTATCCACAAATAGATTAAGATATACTTGTTAATAGTTTCTTTATTTGAAGAGGTTAAGTGAGGACTCATGAAGCAGCAGCAGCAAACTGACATTAACAATCATTCCCAAAGGCCATCTTGTGTTAGGAACATTTCCAGAGCCCATAAGCAATTTTAAAAGTGCATTAGTATATTTAGTTGGTAATTTCACAAATACAAGAATACAATATTACAAGTAAAGATAATAACTAACCCCACCTCTGTATTTCCAAGCTCAGTCACTAGTCACTCAGTCCCATTCAAAAATCCCCATTGGCACTAGCAATATGGCTCACTTCAAAAAGAACATGTTTTTCAGCTATTTGGTAGTCTTCAAGAAAAGTATAGCGAGGGAGCAAAGCAAATGGGAAAGATAAACAGACTGAACAGAGGACAAAAATGGGAAGGTAACAAAATGTAGAACAGGGGTCGGCAACCTTTCAGAAGTGGTGTGCCGAGTCTTCATTTATTCACTAATTTAAGGTTTAGCGTGCCAGTAATACATTTTAACGTTTTTAGAAGATCTTTCTATAAGTCTATAATAAATAACTAAACTATTGTTGTATGGGATAAAGTAAATAAGGTTTTTTAAATGTTTAAGAAGCTTCATTTAAAAATAAATTAAAATGCAGAGCCCCCCGGACCGGTGGCCAGGACCTGAGCAGTGAGTGCCACTAAAAATCACAGCCTTCGGCACACATGCTATAGGTTGCCTACCCCGATGTAGAAGAAGACACATGGAAAAGGAAGTGAACCTGTCATTTCAAATTGGAAAGCTATGTTAATTACTGAAAATTCAATATAAAAATGTGGTTCACGGGCAAGTACTTTCAGTAGCTGCCATGTTATTTGAGTAGCATTTCATGTGATGTCTGGATTTCAAGCCTTGCATTTCTTTCTGAAGGGAGACAAGTTAAAAGCACATCTTTTTAAAAAAATGCTTATTCTGGTGGTAACACTTTAAATTATTAAAGCTAGTGTTCTAAAAATCTATTTCACAACATGCTAGTCTATTTTCATTATTCAATCTGAGTGAAATCATCAACAGTGAAAATGAGTTTTTAGGCCAGATGTTCTCAAACTATCATATTGTGGACACAAGCTAATGGAGATAAGCTCACAAACTCACTCCTCATCCAACTCTGGGCAGTGAGGCCACTTCACATTTCCAGCCTGAAATTCTACGCTCTTTTAGGCAGGAACTGTCACTATTTGCATTATGCCTAGCACAATCAGTGAGACCTTGTCCGGAGTCCTCTAGATGGTACTGCAATATAAATATTAATCATCATCATCCCCCCTGTTGTGAAGAGTTCTTGCTTACATAAAAAAAGGTGTTAGGAAGTTAATGTATTTTCAGCTGCGCTAAAATAACCTGGTAGTTGGAAACAACAACGTCAATGTCATTCAACCAGTCAGCACACTGCAAATGGCTACCAAGAGCTCTGGATGACAGACCACTTTGAGATCAGTTTTAGGCCATTTCACTCTCAGGTTCTCATGCCTGGCACAATGTGATGCTGGAACAGCACACACAACGTTCTGCTTGTTTTTTTAAACTGATCCCATTCAGTTCTCATTTTTAAATGCACAGAAACATTTCTGTTGGTCCTTACCTTTCTGAAGGGTAATTTTAGGCCAAATTTGACCTCTGGGTGTGTTTAACAATTGCTCAGAGATCAAAACAAAAGCATCTATTAGTAGAACATTATGATTCTTGTTAAGTATAAAATGGTCAAAGAATGGCAACAACACAGCAAGTGAAATGATGTTTTATTTTGGAAAAATGTAATTCCCCCTCTTAGTGACAAATCCAAAGCTTAAGGACGTTAATTGCTTTTTCTAATTAATGCCATGCTGACTAAAAAAAAGTGTTCTGGCAAAACTCTGCCAACCAGAGTCATTTTATGAATATGCTCTGGAAAAATATAGGTTCACACTCAGCATGGGCAAATAATATCCATTGTTCAGCAACACCTTCAGATTCAAATACAACTCTGAACTCCCTGGCCTTTGTCTGCTTTAACACAAACCTTTAAATGTGTGAAAAGGTAAATGCCAGAAATCTGCAAGTCCATTACAATATTTGTACACACATTGATACAGTACTAGTTTTGTTTTTAATCAAATGATAAACATCTGAATACAGAGGTAAACTCAGACAATGCATAAGCAAGATTACTAAAGTGTAGCCATGAAAATTGATGCATAATTGTCCTTTTTGACTCTTATTTAGTTGTACTTCAGAACCTAAGCACTAGCTTGTGGTTGTGAAGAAAGACTTTAAAATGTTAATTAGCAGGAACTAGCATAGCAATGTCTGCCTCAGGGCTTGCTTGCACAGAGAGTTATTCCAGAATAGCTATCTAGCTTTAAATACACACCCTCTCTTAATCCGAATTAATTTTCAAGTGTAGACAAGCCCTCAGTCTGCAGAGTTTAAAAATACCTTCATCCATTTCTATGGGCTTTACTGTTTAAAGCCTCATAGGCCTCAACTATTCCACTACTGATTATTTTAGCAGAAACAAGCCAATTTCTTACAAATTAAACACTTCACTGAAGTCAATTTAAGTTGCTCAAGTGCACATACCATCACTTTAAAAAAAAGGGGGGGGGGGAGAAAAGCACTAGCTACATCCTCACCCAAAACTTGCAACTTATAACCATGATTCCACTTTCTTACCCACACATCACTGCACTCCTAGGTTGTGCACAGGAAGCTTGTGTGGACGTACCAGAGCTAGCTTGAGTATTGGAGCAGCAAAGTTGTGGCAGCGCAATCTTCAAGCACAGGCTGCACAAGCTTGTCTGGAACCTGGGATAAGTACTTGGATGTCTCTAGCTCATACCAAAGCCTGCACTGCCACAACTTCACTGCTCCTGTACCCAAGGCAGCTAGATCAAAGGTATATCTACATGAGCTGCAATCACATCCCGTTTGCAGTACAGACATACCCACATATGCCTCCACCTTTCAGATGCACACACAACAATCACCTAGTATTGCCAATAAAGTGGAGTGGTTAGAAAAGGAACTTCTCTAGTTGTTTGGAATGTTGGTCTCTTCTGAAGCAAATGTTGGATGATTACGTTTAAGGGTATCATGCTGAAAAACTACATGGAAGTAGTTTGTAACAATTTGTGATTTTGGGAAGTTGCTCACTATACCTTCTAGGAATATTGCCATGAGCAAGTAGTGTTTTCCTTTTTTCCCCCAATAGCAGATGCTTGTGCTTGGAGTTGAAGTAGCAAGTTTTGTGCAGAGATAAGGGGAGAGGCATGTGTATTTTGGGTGGTGTATGTGAACAAGGCAACTTCTTCAATGAAATAACATGTCTTCAGCAAAAACAAGCATCACATTAAAAAATGAAGAATCTGGGAGTAGCATAAAAACAAATTCAATATTGAAATAAACAGAGGGCAGGGCAAAGCCAAAATTTGGGATTTCTGCCTCATTTAGATCTAATTCTGTTTCATTCAGGTTTCTATACCACATCCATTACTGAGGTTTCTTAGCGCCATCCATTATTGCATCTAGCATCCTAACAGCTGTCACATCTTCCTGAAGTGCTGCATACATGAAGCCTTTATTATACCTTTGGGTACTGATTCCTTGGTCTAGAGGAAAAATTCTAAGTGATACATTAATGTACAATAAAGATGTGCTTAAAACAATTTTCATTTTTAAATCTGCAATTTTCTCTAATGAGTGTTGTACCTGTAATAATGACAAAAAATCTTCTACAGTACAATTTAAAGTGCTGATACATATTAATTCACTAGAACTCAAGTGTAACAAATTGAGTCTGCCAACTCAAACATTTGTCATTTTTACATCAATTTCTTTATTGAAGTGCCACTATTAAAGATTGTTTGTCAAAAAATTTTAAATAATTTGAACATCTAAAATCACTATAAAAGGATAAGCTAATATTAATACAATGTTTCCCAACTTTTTGAATAAAGGTATTTATGTGGAGTTGGTCCTTGTAATACATTCATTCTACACTGTCCAGAGTGGCCCATATTCATAACAGATAAGAAATGCAGCTACACTATTTTTTTATATATGTGTATATATACACATACACAATATATATATATTTTTATATGTATATATGTGTATATATACACACACATACACCCCGAAGTGGGTATTCACCCACAAAAGCTTATGCTCCAATACTTCTGTTAGTCTATAAGGTGCCACAGGACTCTGTCGTTTTTTACAGATCCAGACTAACACGGCTACCCCTCTGATACTTGACTATATATACACACCGCTACCTCGATATAACACCACCCGATATAACACGAATTTGGTAAAGCAATGCGGTAAAGCAGTGCTCCGGGGGGTAGGGGGGAGCGCTGCGCACTCTGGTGGATCAAAATAAGTTCAATATAACACGGTTTCACCTATAATGCGATAAGATTTTTTGGCTCCCAAGGACAGCGTTATATCGAGGTAGAGGTGTAGTAGCATTAGCAAACTTATAAGATATTTCTATAGACTTATAAGTGAAAAAACTGCTTTATATATGCAGTTTCATCATCCGTTAGAGAAAGCTGATTTGGTAAGAAGGCACTGGAAAGTTTTTGTGTGACGAGAGTAAAGGGGATTGGATGAATTAAAAAGTTGCTAAATCCACTTTGGCTCCTCTGATATTAGCAACACCGGGAGCCTTAGTTTAGATGGGTCATTAGTGTTTTAACTACCGTATCAACTGAACATGCTCTGAAAAGGATTACAGGAGAAACAGCATAGTTTTGAGCTTAAGGCACTGGCACTGGACTGGGATTCAGGTGATGGGGGTTTAATTCCCAGCTCTGCCAAAATCGCTGTGTGGCCTTAGGCAAGTCACTTCACCTCTGTGCCTCACCTGTAAGACATAGGATGGGGGAGAGAGCAACCTGTATATCTACAATAAGCTCTTTGGGGCAGGGACTCTTACTGCGCATGTATACAGTACCTAACAGAATCTCTCTCTGATCTCGAATACATTTAATAAATGGTTAATGACGATGTTTAAATTGTAATTTTTAGGCTCAAGCCTTATCTAACTGGAGTTGCCCCAATTAGTCACAAGTGTAGCCATACAACTGCGTACACCTAATCTAGGCATGATAAGCCCCTATAAAGCCACAATTTGCAGTAGTGTGGCTTATCCCAGTTTCAAGCAGGGGCAAGTTCCACTGACAATAAACAGCGTTGCCCATCTCATTAGGGGTTTACGGCCACGACAAATCCCCAGTGCAGACAAAGCCTGGGTTACAAACCCAGTGGGACAAGCCATGCATCCAAGGGCTACCTTTGGGTTGTCTGACAATTTAATAACACTACACTAGTTTCATTTGCATAAGGGCTACTTTTTATTATTATGTTCACACGCTTAAATTCTGGAACACAATTTGCAGCAAAGGGTGGATTATAGGGTAAATTCCACAGCATCACAAAATAATGAGCTCTGGTTATCCCTGTTCCATGATTAGCGCATTTAAGTTTGTTTGTGTGTCATGTCAGCACCTTTCACAAGCACTGAGGTTTGATATAATTTCTCTCTTAACTCAATGAGAAACAAAGGGACAAATCCACAATTCAACTTAATTTGGCAGACTGAAAGATTTCTGCAAAACTGATTTAGAGAGAGATTAATAAGAAATAATTACTGAGCTGTTATAAAACATTGAGGTTTCCCTTTAAACATACACTAGAAAGTCTGACCTGTTAACTCAGGATTTAGATCTGACCTCAAAATGCTCAGTGTAGCTGGAGAAAAATGCTGCTTGAAAACTTCAGAGTTTCATTTAAGGACATTTACTTTGTATATTTTGACTTGTGATGTTGACAATTTGTGTTTTAACAGTTATAAAGCTTTAATTTTTTGAATCTCAGTGTCAACTGTCATTAAATAACTATTGTCTGACACCTCCCCACACCATTATTTGACATCCCCATCATTTCCCACAACTGTGATAATGTAAATCGATAAAAAACCAAGATTATCTATCAAAATTATACAAATATAAAAATTTAATTCTATATTATAAAAAGTAGTTTAGATTAATACAAATTTTTAAACAAGTACTAATACAAAAAGGCTAAAACTGAAGATAGCTGTCACAGGGTCTTCAATTCACATATACACTAAGAAACTTTGGCAGACTATTCTCACGAGTGCTACCACTGATTCATCTGTGGGAGTTCAAGTATAGACAAGGCTCCTGTGACTTCCAGCATTTTTACCACTGAGATAGGTCGGTAAAAGTGCTAGAATCTGCCACGATTTTGTCTACAAGAAGATTCTTGGCTATGCTAAAACCAGTGGAAACTTCCTCCTTCCAACCTGCTCCCCTCCCCACCCCACCCCCCAAAAACCTCCCCACAGTTTAGACAAGACTCAAAGCTCAAACTCTGGGTTCCTGTTTTTGATTCAGTGTGGAAACATTATAAAAAAAGTGAGATCTGCAGTCAGTGAAAAGAATATGATCTGTATCATCTCCCTCTCCTGGATTATCTACTAAAGCAAGGGCCGGCAACCTTTCAGAAGTCGTGCGCCGAGTCTTCATTTATTCACTCTAATTTAAGGTTTCGCGTGCCAGTAACACATTTTAACGTTTTTAGAAAGTCTCTTTCTATAAGTCTATAATATATAACTAAACTATTGTTGTATGTAAAGTAAATAAGGTTTTTTAAATGTTTAAGAAGCTTCATTTAAAATTAAATTAAAATGCAGAGCCCCCCCGGACCAGTGGCCACTGAAAATCATCTCGTGTGCCGCCTTTGGCACATGTGCCATAGGTTGCCTACCCCTGTACTAAAGCAATAGGTTCTCAACTTTTTCCATACAGTGACCCCACACGACAAGAGAAAATGTTTTGGGACACTCTGCCCCCCATTCACCCATAAAGGGGAGGCTGAAATCCAACCGGACCTGTTTCCAGCACCCCTGAAACTCGGATTACAGATAAGCAGAATGAAAACAAAATAAACCCCTTTTCCAATACCACAGAAGTGTCAAAAATAGGAGAAAACCCCAAAACCACAAGCACACACTTCCAAAAAATTGTTTAAAAATCTTGACTTTACCTGTTAGAAATAAACTAATGCCTCAGTCACTTAACACCTCAGAAAAACATGTAGCCTTTAGATATTTTTCACATGAAGATCTAGATTTGGCACTCTATATACAAACCAAGCTCTTATTTAAGATTTGTAATCTTTCATATCTGAAAAAGTCTTACTTTGGGTTGCAATTGGCTCAGACTGCCTGCAAGGATGTGCCCTGATATATCTAGGCATCTCTCATATCATTTGAGAATCATTAGAGATGCTAAAATAGGCACACTGATATAGGTGGAAGGCCAGACCTTTGGGCTATGAAGAATAATATTTCTTTGTTTCTCAATGAAGAGAAAATATTTGTAAAAGGAAAGCCTACCTAAAGGTGGAGGAGGATATAATCTCGAATGTTCAAGGCTTGTGATGTCTGCACATCAAAGCAAGACAGTAATGGAAAGTAGGCTTAGCGACAGCTAGGAATCACTGAAAATATGACAGAACACTGAGCTGGCAGAGTCAGCTCTAGGTTAGAGGAGTAAGGACTTCAGTAATATTTCATAGCTACATTTAGTGCTAGTTTATGAATGCTATGGAAAGCATGGCTATTTTTAGTTCTCCTGTCTTCTCTTTCCAAGGGACACTGAGTACATGAAGAGAGGCAAATAACCTAAGTACTAAAAAGAACAGTTGCAAATAAATAAACAGGGTATAATTTTCCCCACTCTCAGTTAAAAAAAAGATGCAACAAAGGAGAGAAACTGGAAAAGGAAATTTCAAAAACTCTTGGCAATATCCCTTGGTCATTAATGACCAGGCTCCCAGAGTCTAATGATACAAAACCACACTGTCCTGACTTGGACAACTCTTCTCCCCTCCACCCTCCAACCAAAGCCAAAGCAATCTCAAAGTAGAGAGAAAGCACATTATTTCCTTTCTGACTTCTTGTTAGCCTGGGGATGTTTGGTCTTTTCAAAACAGAACCAAAGGGACAGTTCTGAAAGGGGGATTCAGAGGAGTTGAATGTCGGACAGAATGGGGTGGATAAGTCACTGACTTAAGCATCTGCAATTGTGGTATTAGTAGGAAGAGTTTTAGTATTAAAGACACCTGAGGGAGTGAAGTTCAGAAAAATCTAGCCATTTGTGCCAGACTCATCCCCACAGTATCAGCACCTGAACACACCTTTAGAAAGGCAGCCATTTTAATTAGGAAGAAAAACCCCATCCCATGATGAATAGAGAGATCAGAAAAACACAGAGTGAAGAAACTGGTCTAGAAACAGAGTGAAGAAACTGGATGAACAGTTATTGAATGTGAGCTGTTCCTAGCTCAAAGAATGCTCTGAAAACCCCTATTTTCCAGCGTAAAGGATCTCAGATAGGCTGTCACAACAATGATGAATCTGTATTAGAGGGAACTAGCCTAGTGAGAGTTTTCTTCACTCATACGTTTTCACATTTCTTCAGGAAAGAAATCTGTACATTTGGAGACTTACAATCCCTGTCCACAAGTTGTTGCACCCCGGCACATCTGGGAAATACCTTTTCCTGATTCTTCTCCATTAAAGGAAGGAAGGAAGGAGAGGGAAGGACACTGCAGCAAGTCTCTTCCTCCAATACTAAAGCATTTACAGAAATGTCTGAGAAGGTATTCAGAGACCTCTGAGAAAGACTTATGTGAAGGCACCAGATCCTGATTCTGAGCCCATTTCTTCAGAGATATAATAGGGAAAGAGAAGGTTCTGGGATGATCAAATAAGATTTTTGACTATAAAGAGATGTCTAGAGGGGACAGAGGACAGAAACGAACAGATTGTTCAACCTGCATATCCAGCTTTCTTGAAGATGGGAAGAGTGTGACATGCAAAGAATGTTGGCACAAGAACAAATCAGCATAAACTAGCCATGAATACATTTAGAAATTAGAAAAAGGTTTTAACTATCAGGGAGGTTCTGGAACAGCCTTCCAATAGGCATAGTGGGGGCAAACAACGTAAGTTTAAGATGGAGCTTGGAAAGTTTATGAACAGAATTCTGTGACAGGGTTGCCAGCCAAAGCAAGGGACTAAACTCAAGACTGGAAGGGACTTCCCTACATAGGGACATAATGACCCAGGTCTAAACCAGCCTGATTAACCCTGGCAATGATGGTGGGAGTCAGGCTTTATAGGCCCTTTTATGTCTCTATGGGAAAGAGCTCCTAATCTCAGCAGGCGGAAATGTTGTGTGGTTGAAAGAGCCCATTTCCTTCCCTTGGCATCAAAGCTGTTTTCCCCACTATTAAAAAACCTAAACTTAAGGTTACCGAAGCCACTACTTCCATTCCAACAGGAAAAGTTTCCATTCTCATACTGCACAGAAAAAATTTATGATGGAAGCAATAGTCTGCTATAGCACAAAACAACCCACTGCTGTTCCCATAGTCATGAAAATAAAGAAGAGCCATCCTCATCTACCAAAAAACCTGAGATGACAGAGAAGAGCATTAGTAACTGACTTGCAGTATGGCTAATCTTCTGGAAGTCAAGAAACAGCGTGGGGAAAGAAAGGAAAGTAGAATACACAATGAAAGGGCACAAATATTCTCATGTGCCTGCCTGAGGTAGAAGAAGAAGAAAATCCTCATCTGCACTGGTAACAACCAAGTCACATAAACTGACTTCTTTTCCAAGCTGTTTCCATATCTATGGTGTGCTCTTGCTAACAGGGATGACGCAGAATCTCTATGCAAAGACAGTGCAATAAAAATTAGTAAACTGGTTGCATAAAGTCAGACATTTGTCATACCCTGAACAGATGAGGAGTGATTAAATAAAGCTTTGCCATAGTGTTTAACTGCAATCAGATGAAATGAGAACAGCTTTCCCCATTCTTTTTACTTACCATTTTCATGCACATTCTAGAAAATTAGATAAAATATTGCTTTCATTCATATTTAGTAAAATCCATAACAATCTGTAAATATAGCAAATTAGTAACAAAAGGATTGTTTTCTAGGGTTGTTGCCAGTATCATTCACTAGTACCATCAGTTTCTTCTAAAGGATAGGGTCAATTTAAAAATCATGTTAACACAAGTGCCTTTCCTCATGTTAGCAACAATGCTTTAAATTGTTAAAACTGAAAGTTATAAAATCAAATTATATTTTGCCATTTATGCCCTTCATTGTTTTTCACTCTGTAAGATTAGTAAATAGAGTGTCTTACTCTGGAGACATTTGGCTACCAAGAACCTCAACCCATTACAAGGGGAGAGAATTTTCACTACCCTATTGATCCCTAAAAACTCTTGGCTGCTCTGAAAAAGAGGATTCCTCTATTCTACGGTAGTCCCAAACTTTTTTTGTAAGCCCTTTTGCTCAGAGCTCTCTCAAGCAGTAGCATAAAAATAACATGATTCTTGACACCTTCACTATTGCCTTTCGGATTATGAATAGCAGCAACTACTAATTAACTTCATTTTGCTGCAGCTTGATGATATATAAGCAGAAGTAGCAGCACTGGAGTTCTGTCTGCAGATTCAGGAAGACAATACTCCCTAGGTCTGCCTTTGGTATGGTAGGCTCTTTCACCATCTTAAAACATTCTACTTGTTAAGCAAAACTTCATTTCCACAGAAGCTGATGGTTTAGAGTTCCACACTCAAAGACAGCTTTCCACTGACCAGCCTCAAGTAGATTTTTCAAGCTTCAGTCACATGAAGTTTATAATAATGAATGCAAGATCCCAGTACATCTGTTCTAGCAATTTTAAAGGGAAATATTAGAAATGTATCAGAGTATCTAGCTAAAGTCAGAACATTATTTCTTTTAAGCACATGTGCATCCCTTCTTCAGTAATATGGAGGGGTAGGAGAAAAGAGCTTACATAGCAAAGAATAAGATTTCATGTCATCATCTTATTTGGTTTAGGGATCCCAGAGAGTGGGGTCCTGAAAGTGCCAGGGGGAGCTCTGTTTCTCTGACCTCTGTGCCCTTTGCAAAATTTATCTTAAATCTGAGAATTCTCTTACTCTAGGAACTCTTTTTGGCATGTGCAGAGAATGAGTTTAACTACCTTCCCCCTACCCCCAAGTCACTACAATGATCTTTCCAAGACTTTCCTAAAGGAGAGACCATCCTTTTATCCAGTGGTTTCAAACTGTGGGTCGCGACCCAATACTGGGTCACGGAATGTAAGGCACTGGGTTGGGGCGGCTCTGGTCAGCACTGCCGACCGGGCCATTAAGAGTCCTGTTGGCGGTGCAGCTCGGCTAAGGCAGGCTAGTCCCTACCTGTTCCAACACCGCGCTGAACCCCAGAAGCAGCCAGCAGCAGGTCTGGCTCCTAGGCAGGGGGATGGGGGCCATGGAGCTCCACACTCCCATTGGTGGTTCCCAGCCAATGGGAAAGGGAGGAGAGGGGGGGTGCCTGCAGCCGAGACATGGAGCCACTTGCACACCTCCGCCTAGGAGCCAGACCTGCTGCTGCTGCTTCTGGGGAGCAGTGCAGTCCATGGTGCCAGGACAAGCAGAAAGCCTGCCTTACCACCCCCGCTGCGCTGCTCACCGGGAGCTGCCCGAGGTAAGCCTGCGCCCCAATCCCCTGCTCCAGCCTCCCCCCACCCCAAACCTGGAGCACTTTCCTGAACTCCAAACTGATCATCCCCAGCCTCAGCCCAGAGCCTGCAACCCCATCCCTGATCCCCTCCCACACCCCAAATCCCTGCCTCAGGCCTGAGCCCCCCCAAACCTGGAGCCCTCTCCTGTACCCTAAACCCCTCATCCCCAGCCCAGAGCATGCACCCCCAGCTCAAAGCTGACCCCCCCGCACCCCAACCGCCCCTGCCCCAGCCCAGAGCCCCCTCTCATACCCTGAACCACTCATTGCCAGCCCCACCCTGCAGCCCTCACCCCCGCACCCCAACCCCAGCCCTGAGCCCCTCCCACACACCAAACCCCTCATCTTCAGCTCCATTGGGTCACGGGAATCAACAATTTTCTTCAACTGGGTTGCCAGAAAAAAAAGTTTGAAAACCACTGCTTTTATCCACCTATTTCCACTAGCGTTTCCTATCAAAGTGGCTTAGTAAATAACTAGTGTTTAATCCATTGAAAAGGAAAAGCCTAATTTGTCTCTCTCTTTCTTATCAGCCAGGGATGTAAGAGCCACCTTACCTGACAGAGGAAATGGTAGTGGTTTCCTCTCCCTAGGTTGAGTCTGACTATGTTAAGTGAACCTTACTACCTGTGCCAGTGACTGCCATCAAAAAATGGCAGCTAATTTAAAAATCCACAAGTGCAGAAATGAGCAGTCAAGTAGTGAAGCGTATAGGTCAGCTAAATTGTAATTTGGGGATTCACTGCTTCTGCTAGAAACTCCAGGGGAAAGATCAGTTTACGTAAAGGGTTTTGCATAGCTTTGGGAGCTTCAGTTAGAATTTGGCAGTACTCAAGATTTTGGCACACTGTACTCCATCTTGCATTTTATCTCTCCTTACAATTTAAGTTGAGTGTCTCTTTAAATAACCACTGGCACCTTAATATTTCAGTCTTAATAGTGTAAGTCCACTTTTTGCTATATTGAGTTATTGCATTTTTCAGCTTGGCAAACAACAAAAACCTATAAAGTCAGTTTCACTTTCAGATTCTTAATGTTTTTATACTGGAGTTTCTAGCCCTCAAGGGCTAATCATAATCTTCAAACACAAAGCGAACCTAAACCAATGCAGTGTCGTCTTCCCAAGTGCCTCTGTGGCTGCTGAAACATGACAACACTATACTGAGTGAACAGTCAGTTCTACTGGTACAGTATTATGAAGAGCAGCAAGTGAAAGTGTAAACACTCCTCTGAGTCTCAGGCTTCTTCCTGGGAAAGTTCTAAGCAACTGCAGAAGAAGGTAGTAGAGCTATTCATGCAGGAAGACGCCCCCAAAAAGGCTGGAGAGCACAGTAGAGACCATTCCCAGCCATGATGCGTGGTGTAAAGTTTGAATATTAGAATCCTTGCCCCACCCGACCCTCAGGAGAGTGTGCAAGAAAGTTCCTCCTTTCCAACAGCCAAAGGAGGCAGAAAAGAGTCTCTATTTTCCAGCCATATAAAAGCAAGAAATCCAGTATGAAAATGGAGCCATCAGAGCATGGCCCAATGACAATGACCCAATAGGAATCCTTGTACCTTCTCCCTTCCCAGCACTTGTGGGGACAGCCTCCTCAGTAGTATGCTGCCTCTGGATCTTACGTGTACCCTCTGTATTCCTACCTATATTTGCTGGTATGTTTAAGTTCTCTAAGGAGAAATTGAGTATATTTTTCATATAGACTCATAGCAGTTTCTCATTAGTCAATAAAATGCTTTGAAACTTAAACCATGCATCCTCATCTGCATTGCTTAGCTTATCAGCCCAAGCTGCTCTGTGAACTCTTCATAAGTTATGAAGATTTACCAGACAAGTTAAGAGCAGCTAAACTAAAAAACTGACCTGCCTCAGCAAATGCATTTTTTATTTTTTTTTGGAAAAGCAAAAAAGATTTTTCCTGATACTGAAAGGACATTAAAAGATCAATGACCTACTGTTAATCTAACAGTTCATGTGTTTTCAATTCTTCTTCTTAAGTAACTTCACTGTGCTTTGTGTCTCTGTAGATAAAGATTTTACCATCACCAATGATCCATTTTACAGAAGACTACAAAGAACCCTTTCAAAATGGAACTTCTACCAAGTCAGTTTTGTAGCTCATTTTAACACTCTTCGACACATGTTACATGTAACCTATGTATTGTGCAATTTCACATTTAGTTTTAAAGATTCACTGTAGAAGCTAGTAGTTCATGCAATATCCATTCAGAAGAGGCAGTAAGACATTAATTATCCTGTTGATCATTATTTTAAATGTAGTAGTCCCATTATTTCTTTCTATTCATTTAACTGGACAGTGATAAATCTTAACTGGGGAACTTCATGTCATTTCCCTCCCCTAAACCCAATTCCAATTTATTTTTAACTTTACATGCAATAAAGGTTCAAACATTGCCTATATAAAGAAAATTATTGTAGCAATGCTTTCAATCTGAATTGTTATAGAAAGTAGACATATTTTTAGTTTTTCAATTTTGTGTTTTATCAACTTTTATTTTTATAAAAATACTAGGCAAAAAAATCATTAGTGATGCTTTTACAACTGGAAGATTAAACAAGAGGGATATAATATTCAACAACAATAATTTTCGGCAGGATTTTCAAAAGTGCTGAACAACCACAGCTCCTACTGATCTCAAGAGAAGCTACATGTGCTCAGCATACTTGAAAAATATAGTCACTGTAGTACCCGCATTCTCACTTTCAAGTTCTTCCTTTATTATGCTGAAGAGGGTCTGGAAGAGGTCCACATCTCGTGTCTACCCCAATAGCAAAAACAGCAATACCATAATTCCAATTTTACAGACCAATAGGAACAGTATTACAAGAACACAGAAGTTTAAAGAGTAAGATTAAAGCCACAGAATATGCTATTCTACAAAACAAGTTTTCCTTCAAAATCAACCTCAATACATTGTTTATATTCTACACCAGGGTGGGCAAACTACGGCCTAGGAGCTGCATCTGGCCCTTCAGACGTTTTAATCCAGCCCTCAAGCTCCTGCCAGGGAGCGGGGTCTGGGACTTGCCCTGCTCCGGCGCTCCAGCCGGGGGGCTTTCCCCGCTCCGCGCATGCCGTGGCTCCCAGAAGCAGTGGGATGTCCTACGCATAGGGGCAACCAAGAGGCTCCACACACTGCCCCCACCCGAAGTGCTGGCCCCGCAGCTCCCATTGGCCGGGAACCATGACCAATGGGAGCTGCAGGGGCAGTGCCTGCGGATGGGGCAGCGTGCTGAGCTGCCTGGCTGCACCTCTGCATAGAAGCCGGAGGGGGAACATGCCGCTACTTCCAGGAGCTGCTTGAGGTTAGCGCCGCCCAGATCCTGCACCTCTGACCCCCTCCAGCACGCCAACCCCTGTCCCAGCCTTGAACCTCCTCTCACCCTCTGAACCCCTTGGTCCCAGCCTGGAGCACCATCCTGCACCCCCAACCTCCAATTTCATGAGCATTCATGGCCCGCCATACAATTTCCATACCCAGATGTGGCCCTCAGGCCAAAAAGTTTGCCCACCCCTGTTCTACACTAAGTTTTTCTAAAGAGGACATATGGCTAAATATCTCACGTCTGAGTTGCCCTGTTTTCAATAATACAGAAAAGCAAAGAGAAGCCCCTCTAAGATCTACCTGTGCCAACATGTGGTATTGGGCAGTCATTTTATATGTACTCTGTTTATAAATTAAGAGCTGCACTCTTATATTCTGAAAACTTTTTAACCTTCAAAAATAAAAGCAATATACTCTACTTTCATACTGAGCATTCTTCGATTTTCTTCAACCCTGTCCACATTCAACATCTGAATGGTCATAATCAGTTACCACAAAAGTTTATTAGCTGCTGCAAGGAAATATCTTTAAGGGGTGAACGAGAGAGACAAAGAAATTCAGTGTGTTTAAGAGACCATTTGTAATAAAGGCCTCTGTTTTCATACAGAGTTGTGATCAACAATGAGAAATCTACTAGTCAAGGGAACTGAAGGTGTTTCTTACTCAGGAGTTTTTAATTCAGAGATTAAATGTAGGGGATTTTTTTTAATGTATCTTATCATGCTTACCTTTAAATTTAATGTCCAGACCACTAAATTCCAATTCAACTCCTTGAAGTGCTTCTCCTAGTGTTTCATGATAATGACTGATGCTTTTTTTTGATCCCACGCAGAAGGGAAGAGAGAAATATTTGTATGTCTCTTGGCGATTGTGGTACGGTCCTACTGTATTCATCCAAAGAACGACTTCTTCTTTATCTTGGTACTAAAAGAAAGCATATTGAAACATATGAGAAGTCTACCACAGTAAAATTAAGCACATCCATTCTTCATGTTATTTAGAGAGGCAGTGGTATATTTGGGGAGTTCAGAAAGGAGAGGTCCAAACACCATCTTCACTTTGGGTCAGACAACTAAAAGAGCATCACATAAGACAAATATTTGGTTGGTTGGTTTTTTTGTTTTGTTTTGTTTTTTTGGTTTTTTTGGGGGGGGGGGAAATCTATGCCTGCTCCTCTTAGGCATTTAAACAAATATTTGGCATAAGGGTATGAAGCATCAGTAGCCCTTTACAGGTAACATTCCCAGAAATTGAAAGCATAGAAACTTACAAAAAGCATTAAAGAGAAACTCCTTTATCTTTTTTATCTGCAACGGTATAAATTTGCCAAAGACTGCATACAGGATGCGTAAATTGTACCTTAGTGGAACACAAGTACCCTCCATCTTAATAACTAGAAGTAGCAATAAGGGTAGCCCTCTCAACAGGGTTTTGCCCTAGACTTCTCTGTAAAAACAATTAAAACCTTATCTCTTGTAGCTACCTCTGGCCAGTAAATGTAGTACCCCAGCCAGTAGCTGTCTAAAGTTTTTTCAAGTTCTATCATAATAACTCCAACACTCTTAATATATGCACTCCTCAGATAAATGTCTTCATTAATGCTCAGATGTTGGGACGGACTCACAAAAATAAGAACCAAAGTGTTTAAGTTATCATGTGTGATACACTTTGTAAAATGCTAATCTTGACTAGTTTTTTTTTTTAAATTGTGCTTTTAACAGTATTTAAAGGACTAAACAGTTTACCTCTAGCCTTTCCTCCACACTTCAATATATTGGTGACTATACCATCAATTCACCAAACCACATGGATCTGGATTTCAAGCCGGGAATAGGTGCATATAATTGTATTTGGACATGGCAAATCCGATTTTCAATCCTACTTTAGAGCTAAAATTCAGGCCCCATAAATATGCAAGAATGAAGTGTTCTCGTAAGGCTGAGATATGCACAAATGGAATAAGTATTTATGTTACTTTGAGTGGAAAGGGGAATCAAATGTCAATTAGGCATAAGTATTTTTTATTGTGCAGTCAAAGTAACTGGTAGATAAGAGTTAGACATTTTTCATTTCAACAAATGAACAAAAGTCCTTAAACACAATTATATGAATAGTTGCCATACAGCTAGTTGCCATACAGCTAGTTGGGCCTAAAAATAATTAGCTATAAACCCACATGTAGAGTGCTTGAGAGCTAGAGTGCTTAAAAATGTTTTATTCTGATTTATGCATTTAAATCACCATGTTTTGAGAAAAAGATTTAATCCTTTCATTCCATCATGTCACTTTATTAACAAATCAAAGCTGCTTATAATGGAAAGCCTTGTACTCTTTTGTATTACATCTGCAGCAATCAATGATAAATATTTGGTCAGTTTCACTACTGCATGTCCAGCAATAATACTAACCAGCCATTTGTCAGTTTCACTTTACTTGGGAAAGTAGCAGAGGTACAGGAGATTTTAGGGATGGGGAAGAAGAAATGAGAAGGGAGCAAAGAAAAACCATACAACATGTCAGAGAAAGCCAGAAGAGGTTCCCTTCTCTCTACCACCAAATTGAAAGGTTATACCAGTGCAGCACAACAATCCATCCTTGCAGAAAGCTGAGGGAAGGTGGGAAGTATAGCATTCAACAACTGAAGTGAGCATTAGGCTCCTTACCAACATTCCTGATTCTGCTGGCAGACTGGGGGCTATATCCCATCTTTCTCTACTTTTTGTAATGCCTGACTTGACTTTTGTACCTTCCTCCCCCGAATGTTTTTTGAGTAAATGTTCCAGTATTCAAGTGTTACCTGTCAAGATCCAAATTTCTCTCAAGTACTGTTTCTCTCATGCAACAGCTGATGACATGCTGACTTGTAAACAGGGCTGTAATCTTTTTCAGTAGTGGATTGTGTTAATTTTCTTAAACTTCTGAACCCTTGTCTTCCACAGAGAGTGGAGAGGAAAAAAAATGAACTCCCATTTTAATAATTTACTTATTTGCAGGCAGTCTGTTACTGAATGGTGACCTCCAGATTTTTTGGGAAGCATTCCAGGTCACCTTTAAAATTAATTAAATCAATTGTATACTATAAGTAAGTATTAAAACAAGACATCAAAGTTCTGTTTTCTTGTTCAAATATAAACACGTTAATTAAGAAAAACAGACTGACAAGCCTGGGAGTGAATTCCTCCATTTATCTTCAAATAGATTGTAGATTAATTATGTAACTAGACGGTCAACTTTTTGGGGCAGGGACTCTGTGTTCATACATGGTCAGCATATTGAGACCCTTATCTCAACAGGGGCTTCCAGATGCTACTGTAATACAAATATAGAAAACATACAAACATGGGTAGTAACAGGAGGCTGTTTTCCTCACACAACCCAGAATGCTATATCATTTCGCTCTGGGGAGAGAGGACCCAATTAAGCATGAAAAGGAGTTCACTCAATCCCTTGCCTCTCATCTGAGAGGGACATGGGAGTTATGGTGGTTGTGTGATGTAGACCATTTAGCGGGACATTGTGAAATGAATCATCAGTTTCAGTTTTAGGCCAATGAATAAGCAAATTAAAGACAAAGACTCCCACTGCCTCTCACAAAGAGGTGAGATAAAGATGGAGTATCAGATTCCACCAAGTTTCCTGGTCACTCATTACTTTATTTAAGGCAGATGTGTATTTATTGGTAATAGTATTTGCTACTAGCACTCCTTCCACCTTGCTATCAAAAAACTAGTTTTGATCAGTACTTTCATCTAGCAGGAACCAAAGATGCAAAAATAATCTCCACCAAAACACAATGAAACATACATCTCTTCCTTATCATTCAAAAAGCTTCCTAAGTATCTATTGGGTTTCCAGGAAGTGGGGTGGGCGAGCCCGCCCCATGCTAACGGAACCCCCCCCAGCCTAAGGGGAGGTGCCACAGAGCCTCAGAAACCCACTAATTGCGGGGGACAACTAATAAAAGAACAGGGACAGGAGTGCGGTCAAAGGGTCATAAGAAGGGAGCCTGACGGTGACACCGAGCAGAGAACCCCGGACAGCGCCCACTAGAAAGCCATAATATCCTATCCCACAACATTTAATTAAGCCTTGAGTCTTTGAAGAGTAAAATGAGCAGAAGAGAACTTAAATCATTCCAGTAAGATGTTTATCACACTTCCTCACTATACTAGCAACAAACCCTAAACACAGGAAGCACTCAAACCAATACCTGGCCAAATCATAAACATCCCTGAAGACAGGAGCAGCTCTTGTCTAAGAGAAGAGCATAATTCTCTTGCATCTGTAAACCCTCTGGGGGAGAGATCACACCTTGCCTATAAAGCACCATTTATTTATGCAGTGCCATAAACGTATCAGTGTAGCAATCTTACAAATAACAGTTGCCATTCTCCAAACAGCATGAAGTGTGACTTGCCAAGAAGCCAAGACAACTACAAGTACAAGACAACTGTTACCTTCTTAATTAAGCAAACAACAGAAGTATTAGAGAATTTAGGAGCCTGGAAACAGACGGATTGATTTTTTGAAGTAGGAAGAACTACCACTTGTTATACAAAAAAATATCTAAAGCTATATACAAAAACAGTGTATCTAAAAGTGTCTTTTACTATTATTAGCTTCATCCTTGCAATACATCCCTACAATGAATTGTATGGTATGTTCAACTTAGATTGTAAGTTCCTTGGAGGATCGATAGACCTCTCGTTTTGCTTGTGAATAATTATACTACTATTTCTTCCAACCCAAAAAAACCCACTGAAATAAAATATACTACACAATTATTCTTCAAACCTAAGAATCACACAAAAAGGAAATCTTCCCAGTTCTGCAGACAAAGACAATAATTGAGCCTCCAGTCTACTAAGAGTGGTAGGCCTGACTTATTAAATGTATCCAGTTAGTATCTAAGGACATAAATCAACTTATTTGTCTTTTTAGCACTGACACTGTTATGATCAAACAAACCATCAGAATCTGCAAAAAACCTCATTGGATGTTGAGCTGTCTGGACAAATGCAGATCTTCTGACAAAGCCCTGAATTTGACTCCATCTGCTGTTGATTCCACCCATTAGCCACACCCCTCTTTCCAATCATTCTACCCATAGGTTTTTAGACAGTCCTAATTTTCTTGTTGTTCCCTAATATGCATAAGAACTGTGGATGTTATTACTCCCCTATTAATAGTTAAAGTTATATTCAGAATGAAATTAGAGCCTAATATTTTAGGCTCTATACATAATATGTTCATGTTGGTATTCTGGAGTGACAAGTCCAACCATTAAAAAAACCCAAAATCTAAAGAGTTGGTCTTTTCCTTAAAAAAAGGTTTTAACAAAGCTGGACAAAAGCCATCAATTCCTATGGTGATGCAGAAGTAATGCTAGTTGTGTATCAGTTACTGCACTGTAATAAGTTACTAAGGGATGCTGCTGAAGCAAAGTGTACCTGCAAAATTTTAAAGGCACCTAAGATTTGTTTCTAGAGAAACAGAGTATCATGGTGAAGAAGTAGAAACATTGTGTTAAGTTTTATTAAAAGCATCTACATATTTCAAAAACAACAAACCAAAATTTGAATAGATCAATTGCCACTAAGTTCCCAAACTACTATAATAAAATCCATGGTCACACACTGTGAAGACACAGTGGCTGACAGGCAGCACCTTGTACTGATAAAGTTTATTTCCTACACAGAAGCATGAGTATCTGATGAGTATCTGAACACTATGTGGAAGCAGGCTGCTCTTAAGTCAAAAGTCCTGAAAGATTAGTGATGGAGGCCAAAAACAGTATATGGAATTTGAAAGTCCTGATGCATTGTTTAACTTTCTTTGATCTATACAATGGAAGAAAGGCTATCCTTCAATATATAAAAGTGTCAGGAGTTAAAGTCATTTTTCCCTTCTTCTGACGTGGAATTTCTTCCATGCTCCCTTCCTCAAGAAAATCCCCCCTCAGCAGTGGATCACGAGGGTCTCTTAGAAGGGATAGGGAAGGAGAGTTTGGCAGCACTATGAATTGGAATTGAATGGTATCACCTAAGACCCACCAATCTGTTAGCCATGGCATGCCCATGGGAACCCCCAAATGGAGGGAAAAGGGGAAGGCACACAAGCTGAAGACTGAGGGGTCTTAAGGTGTAGCACAACAAAGTGTGCTTCAATAATCTAGTCAAAGTAACAAAAACTACCATTAATTGTGTTCGGATCCTTGTCTGAAAGAAAGGCTTTTAGCCGTCTTGCAAAGTGCAGAGGAAAAACACACTCAGGTAATGCTCACTGAACATCAAGGAGCATATGAGAATCCAACATGACACTCATTTGCCCTTCCCACCTACGTACCAGGCTACAAACCTAAGTAACAAGTGGCAGGCACTCCCTCAGTTTGGAGAAATGATTTCAGGCACTAGGTAAGTCATTCAGCCACATCATACAGGTCTGTGAGACTGAGTTTTAAATCAATGTCGTTAAAGAAGTCATTAAGCCTACATCTTCTCACAAACCTTTCTAATTAGCCACACACTCTGAGCAGAGGAGACAAAACAGAGTCCTGAATGAGAGTATCTATTGGAAAAGTGCTCAGTTACTCAGTTCTATCCTTTATGATCTTAGAAAGCAAGACAGCAAATCAAAGTCCCTTTTAATTCGGCTAGGGTATCGAAAGCAGCATTTAATTGAATAAGGCATGCCATGGGGGAGCCAGATGGTCTTTTCTTAAAATCACTTGTACTGTAAGATTATGTAACTGGATGTGATAGTTTCCCTCTCCTGCTATTCAAACAGCAATTTCCTCTTTAGCTACAGAAGATTTAATGACAACTGGATTTAGGCATTTGGAGAAGAAAAAAATGAAGACTGCAGCAGGAGCTCCCTATGAGGACAAACAGAATAGTCAGTGAAAAGTTAACAGTGATCAGGTAAAGTGTGTGGGAACAACAGTGTCAATGTCTAACTCAACAATAAGATAAGTCAACAAAACTAGTAGAAAGTAAGAGCAGATAAACAGACGTTTATCTAAAGAGAGCTTCTGGTTCTCACAGCACGTAAGATGGTAAGGGTTTTGATACACTACCTGATCTGTCTTGTTTAAATATATGAAATAAACATTTTTACAAAGGAATACATTTCTGCCTCAGCTAGAAATTAATTCTAATGAGTCTTGTGGGTGACACAAGTAATGCAGTAATTGTGCAAAGTGGTGAAACAAGTCAGTGGTCAGTCATGATTATCAGAGCAGGGGAAATGAGGTGATGACTTAAATTTAAAATCTGTAGTTACAGTAACTCCTTGCTTAACGTTGTAGTTATGCTCCTGAAAAATGCTACTTTAAGTGAAACTATGTTAAGCAAATCCAATTTCCCCATAAGAATTAATGTAAATGGGGGGATTAGGTTCCAGGGAAAAAAAATTTCGCCAGACAATAGATAGATTAGATATACACAGTATAAGTTTTAAACAGACAATTTAATACTGTACACAGCAATGATGCTTGTGAAGTTTGGTTGAGTGGTAAAGTCAGAGGGTGGGCTATTTCCCAGGGAATGCCTTACTGCTAAATGATAAACTCAGCTGAGCTCTCAAGGGTTAACACGTTGTTAATGTAGCCTCACACTCTACAGGGATTCTATAGGGATCAGCAAAGAAACCTACCTTACCTTATTGAGGTCAGAGGGTGTAGGGATGCAGTGAGAAAGGCAAAGCGACGGGTGGAGATGGACCTAGCGAAGGGGATTAAAACCAATAGCAAAAGGTTTTTTAGCCATATAAATAGGAAGAAAACCAAGAAGGAAGAAGTGGGACCGCTTAAAACTTTAAACGGAGTGGAGATTAGGGATAATCTTGGAATGGCACAATATCTGAATGAATATTTTGCCACGGTCTTTAATGAGGCTAATGAAGGGCTAAGGAATAGTGATAGAGGGACCGATGGGAATGAAGATATGGGGGTAGACATTACAGTATCTGAGGTGGAGGCCAAACTTGAACAGCTTAACGGAAGTAAATCGGGGGGCCCGGATAATCTTCATCCTAGAATATTAAGGGAATTGGCGAGTGATATTGCTAGCCCGTTAGCGATGATTTTTAATAAATCTCTAAATTCGGGGATTGTACCGTTGGACTGGAGATTAGCTAATGTAGTTCCTATATTCAAGAAGGGGAAAAAAAGTGACCCGGGTAACTACAGGCCTGTTAGTTTAACATCTGTAGTATGCAAAGTCATGGAAAAAATTTTGAAAGAGAGAGTGGTTAAGGAGCAGGAGGCCGATGACAACTGGGATAGATTACAGCATGGATTTACGAAAGGTAGATCGTGCCAAACCAATCTGATCTCCTTCTTTGAGAAAGTAACAGATTTTTTAGACAGGGGAAATGCGGTGGATCTAATATATCTGGATTTCAGTAAGGCGTTTGATACGGTACCGCATGAGGAATTATTGGTTAAATTGGAAAAGATGGGGATCGAAATGAAAATCCAGAGGTGGATAAGGAGTTGGTTAAATGGGAGACTGCAGAGGGTAGTACTGAAAGGGGAACTGTCGGGTTGGAGGGGGGTTACCAGTGGAGTTCCTCAAGGTTCGGTTTTGGGTCCTATTTTATTCAATCTATTTATTGCTGACCTGGGAACCAAGAGTAGGAGTGGGCTGATAAAGTTTGCGGACGACACCAAGTTGGGAGGTATTGCCAATTCGGAGAAGGATCGGGATATCCTCCAGGGAGATTTGGATGACCTTGTAAACTGGAGTATTAGTAACAGGATGAAATTCAATAGTGAGAAGTGTAAGGTAATGCATTTAGGGATGACTAACAAGAATTTTAGCTATAAGCTAGGGACGCACCAGTTGGAAGTAACGGAGGAGGAGAAGGACCTGGGAGTCCTGGTTGATCGTAGGATGACTATGAGTAGGCAATGTGATGTGGCCGTTAAAAAAGCTAATGCGGTCTTGGGTTGCATTAGGCGGGGTATTTCTAGTAGGGATAAGGAAGTGCTAGTCCCGTTATATAAGGCGTTGGTGAGACCTCATTTGGAGTATTGTGTGCAGTTTTGGTCTCCCATGTTTAAGAAGGATGAGTTAAAATTGGAACGGGTACAAAGAAGGGCCACTAGAATGATCCGAGGTATGGAAGGCCTGTCATATGACAGGAGACTTGAGGAGCTCGGTTTGTTTTCCTTCACCAAAAGAAGGATAAGGGGAGATATGATTGCACTCTTTAAATATATCAGAGGGATAAATACCAGGGAAGGAGAGGAATTATTTCAGCTCAGTGCTAATGTAGACACGAGGACAAACGGATATAAATTGTCAGTCAGGAAATTTAGGCTTGAAATTAGACGAAGGTTTCTAACCATCAGGGGAGTGCAATACTGGAACAGCCTACCGAGGGAAACAGTAGGGGCGAAGGACCTCCATGACTTTAAGATTAAGCTAGATAAGTTTATGGAGGAGATGGTATAATAGGATAACGGGCTTAGTCAATAGGTCAATTAAGTGCCAAACTGGTACTTAATTGGGTCAAATTGGGTCAATGATATGATATTCTTAACCTCTTTCAGAGGGTATGGCTGGAGAGTCTTGCCCGCATGCTCGGGGTTCAGCTGACCGCCATATTTGGGGTCGGGAAGGAATTTTCCTCCAGGGCAGATTGGCAGTGTCCCTGGAGGTTTTTCGCCTTCCTCCGAAGCATGGGGCAGGGGTCGCTTGCTAAAAGAGTGGGTAGATCGGCTAATGTGGCCTGCATCTTGCAGGAGGTCAGACTAGATGATCATAATGGTCCCTTCTGATCTTGAATTCTATGATTCTATGATTCTACAAGGCAGCACAAATGGAGGGAGGAGGGACACCATGGCAGAGAGAGACAGAGACATACACGCAGTGTGTGAGAGAAAGAGATGCGCATTGCACCTTTAAGTATGATGACCCCCACTCTAAGTACACTGCCTTTTTAAGTAGATCAGCAAGTTGAGACAGCTGCTGCTGCCAGCAAGCTCCCTCCATCCTGAGCCCTGTCATGTCCCCCCCCCCCCCAACACACTCTATGGAAATGGGGTAAAGTAGCAGAGGGGGCAGGAGAAGGGGGGAGGGGGACACCCTGACATTAGCACCCCTCTTCTCCCCCACCCCTTTGCATAGCAAGCAGGAGGCTCCTGGGAGCAGCTCCAAGGCAGAGGACAGGAGCAGCACACAGCAGTGGGAGGGAGGGACAGCTGACCTGCGCGGCAATTGATAGCCTGCTGGGCGCCTGCTCCACAGGGAACTTAGGGGAGCGGGGAGCTGATGGGGGGCTGCCGGTCCACCCTGGTTCCAAGCCCCCACCACTAGCTCCAATGGGTTGCTCTTTCTGCAAGCAGTGGACAAAGCAGGCAGCTGCCAAACAACGTTATAAGGGAGCACCGTGCAACTTTAAACAAGCATATTCTCCATTTGATCAGCAACGTAACAATGAAACAACGTTAACCGGGATGACTTTAAGTGAGGAGTTACTGTACTTTATTACCAAGATGCAGTTACTGTTCATAATAAAAACGTAAGCAAATGTACTGGTCTATTTAAATGCAATTTTAGATTTGTTTTGCTATGAAAACAAGCTTTAGCTAAGCTTCCAAGGCTCCTTCAAACCAACAAGAATTACTTATCTTGCAGCCACAAAGGACAATGCTATTCTAGAAATGCCTACATCATAATCCTTATCCCCTTTCTACTCCACCTTGCACAAAAATCATGTGTCCCTTAAAAAGGCCGGGAAGACAGCCTTACAGCTACAAGATGACAGCCACCTGTGTCCTAACAAGAATATAACAGTAGACAGATCTGTTAAATAGGTGCTGTTGAATGCAACATGAAGGTAGGAAAAAAAAGCCAACAAATAAGAAGTGTTGCATCTTCAGGACTGGAATAATTGGCAATTTCTTGTTTTGTTGCTTCATAGTAGATGATACAGTGTATATGGTCCAAGGATCCTACTAAGATAAGAAATATGATGTGACTATTTCTAAAACTAGAATCAGCAAAGACTGAACAAGAAACATCTTGATGGTTCCACAATCCAGAATCCACTACTTCAGTTTAGAATATTACAGAAGGCTGCATAAATGTACAATTTTAAATACCCTATCACCAAACTCTTAAGATGTAAACATACCAATTTACACTAAGTTTAATTAGGTGTCACAAATTTAGTTTCACAGCATTTTCTGTACCAAGTTTGATATCAGTTCAGTAATTCTGGTAACTATGTTGAGAACGTAATGATCTATTTTGACCACTAAACATGTAGTAACAGCCCAGAGAAGTACTACCATAAACACAAGCTGCCCCCTTATGCCTGTGCCATCTCTGACAAACTACAGTTTTAGAAACCTTTTTCATAATTGACTCAATATTAGTAAAATATAACCATGCTCTACCTAGCATGACTATCATGGGTAGGGGTATCTATGTGGCCACTTTTTAGCAGTTCTAAAACTTTTTCTGGGTAGTCCTCCAGCAAGGCTGTACTGACTAGAGCTAGGACCACATTGCAACACCCACACTAACAATAAGACATTACCGAGATGCTACTGATTACGGCACACCACCAATCTAGTTTACAGCTATATTTGTAATATGGACTGGTGATTAGAAGTATTTCCATTAGTTGGCAACAATGCTTCAAATGCCACTTTCAAGCCGGATGCAACAAACAACATAAAATAAACGGATAAAGTTGAAAATACTCTAAAAAGAAACACAGCAACAGCCAGACCATTCTTAGGCACATGGTATGTATGTTGCAAACCCATTTCTTTCCACAGAGCTCATTTCAAGTGGGACAAAGCTTAGAACTCTCTTTAGGATCCTTTATAAGAGTGGCAAAATTAGCATGGTAACCCTAACGTTAGCATGCAGACTATTTAATCTATATGTTTCTGAAGTCCAAACAACAACTGATTAAAAGGGTGCAGGAGAACGGTGTCTAGGATTTTTTTTTAACTGAAAACATCTGTCTGATAGGTGTCAGTGCCACAGAGAGTTAGTGTTGGGCTACTGAAGTTTATCTGATGATAATTCAATAGGATAAAAAGCGTTTTAATCCAAGAACCAATCAAGATACTTCAAACGCACGCATCCCTGGGCATGCTACATAAAATCATAGGACTGGAGAGGACCTCGCAAGGTCACCTAGTCCAGTCCCCTGCACTCATGGCAGGACTAAGCATTACCTAGATCAGCAGTTCTCAAACTTGGGCCGTCGCTTGTTCAGGGAAAGCCCCTGGCAGGCCGGGGCCGTTTGTTTACCTGCCACGTCCGCAGGTTCGGCTAATCACGGCTCCCACTGGCCGCAGTTCGCCACTCCAGGCCAATGGGGGCTGAGGGAAGGATGGCCAGCACATCCCTTGGCCCGCGCCGCTTCCACAAGCCCCCATTGGCCTGGAGCGGCAAACCACAGCCAGTGGGAGCTGTGATCAGCCAAACCTGCGGACATGGCAGGTAAACAAACCGGCCCGGCCCGCCAGGGGCTTTCCCTGAATAAGCGATGGCCCAAGTTTGAGAACCACTGATCTAGACCATCCCTGACAGGTGTTTGTCTGACCTGCACTTAAAATCTCCAATGGTGGAGATTCCACAACTTCCCTAGGCAATTTCTTGCAGTGCTTAACCACCTTGACAGTTAGGAAGTTTTTCCTAATGTGTGTGAGGCTAATTTTCATTTTAGTAGTTAGATTTTTTTTAAAACATTTACAATTTAGTTGTATTTCATCACTTAGGCTGCTTTTTTAGACTTTGCACTTCATTCAGTCTGGACAATTAAAATACAGCACTCAGTTTCACTTACTGGTTCTCCCACATTAACACAATGCTAGTAGATACCCAGAGTGTTCCTCAATAATGGAAGAATCTGACGGTGAATCTATATGAAGACTTTTTGGACAGTTCATCTAGTATCTCTGCAATTCCACCAGTACTAGCAACAGTGGCAATGCAGACTATACAAGCATTTTACCACACCATCTAAGCTTGATTCAAGTAGGATCAGAGGATACTGTAAAAACACCTATGCACTGTCTACACTAGCATTTTTACAGGTGCTAGCACCAGTGGTAGACAAACAGTACAAGAGGTCCTAGTGTGTGCAAAGAGCAGATGTATAAGTTAAGATTCTGTAAAGGAACATAAAGGAACAGATATACAATTAAATACTGAATTATTTTCCAGCAACTTCATCTGAACACAAGATCTTTTTAAGCTATATTTGCCTTTAAACTATAAAGATTTTAATCTCTGAACTACATCCCAATTTCTCTTGATTTACTAATCTCACTCTTCACTAATACATTTAGATAATTAAATCTTTGAAACTGACCACTTCAGGGCCGTACTTGGCCAAAAAGGGGACAATGGCAAAGTTATTTCTAAATGATATTTTACTTATATGGCACATTCTGAATTTATGAAAATTGTATCTATTATAAAATCATAGAATTGTAGGACTGTAAGAGACCTCAAGAGGTCATCTAGTCCAATCACCTGCACTCAAGGAAGGACTAAGTATTATCTAGACCATCCCTGACAAGTGTTTGGAGATTTTTAAGAGCAGGTTAGGCAATGATGGAAATTCCACTACCTCCCTAGGCAATTTATTCCAATGGTTAACTACCCTGACAGTTAGGAAGTTTTTCTTAATGTCCAACCTAAACTGCACATGCTGCAATTTAAGCCCACTATGCTTCTTGTCCTACCTCAGAGGTTAAGGACAACAATTTTTCTCCCTCCTCCTTGTAACAACCTTGTATGTATTTGAAAACTTATGTCCTCTCTCAGTCTTCTCTTCCCCAAACTAAACAAGCCCAATTTTTTTCAATCTTCCTAATAGGTCATGTTTTCTAGACATTTAGTTATTTTCATTGCTCTTCTATCACAGAAAAGTTATCAAAGCCACAGAATCAGAACCAGCGTGTACCTGTATGGGGAGCAGTACCACAGGACCAGGAATGTGCACATGTGGAAGAAAAAGTGCAAGGAGTCAGGGAAACTGAGGAGCACGGATACTTAGTCCCACTTAGCCCAAACTCATCCCACCCCTGAGAAGGAGTCTGCCATACAGAGTATGGCCAGCCACTGTGCACGGCACACCTGTGATTGGATTAGGTAGGGACTGACATGAGACTAGCTGTCATTCAGGCAGCATATTCCCCCCATCAGACAGCAGGGTCACCAAACAGCCCACAACCTGAAGCAGCATTTTGGGGAGGAGGGGTGTGGTGAAGATTGGGACCAAGTATTATTAAGAGGAAAGAGTACTGACCTCTTCAGCAACCCCCCCCCCCCCCCAAAAAACCCTACTGAATGGAACAGACCCTCCTTGCTGCAACCACACCCCCACTAGGGACCAGATATTACACTTCCCCTCCCCTACAAGGGAACAGTATTCAGAGCCCCTCCTCCACAAACACACGCACTCCACAGGGAGCAGGTGTACAGGCCCTCCCACCCACACTTCCGGGTGTGCAGGGCCCGATCTACACACACACACACTCCCTCCCCCACAGGTATTCACGTCCCCCACCACACACACACACACATATACAGGGGATGGGTATATGCCCCGCCCCACCCCACACAGGGTGGTGGTATTCAGGGCCCCGCCTCCATAAACACACACTCCGCCCCGGGAACGGCTGTGCCACCCCGTGCTGGACCCGCCGCGCCGGGCACCAGGGACCCGCCCGCAGAGGCGAGGCGAGGCGGGCGCGGTTGGCGGGCCAGGCCCAGCCGGCTCCTCACCGTGTGCTCGTGCTCGTCGGCCCGGGCCCGCAACAGCAGCAGCGCCGCGGACGCCGCGCACAGCAGCAGCCTGGGCAGCTCCATCCTCCCCGCCGGCCTCCTCCGCGTCACCACCGCAAGCACCAGGCTCCCCCCGAGCCGCCCTCGCTCTGCCCGGCCCGGACCCGGACCCGACCCCGACCCAGGCGCTGGCGACGAGACGCTGCTTCCGCTGCCCCGGCCACGTCATCCGGCCGCACACCGGAAGCGCTGCGCCTACGGTGGCGAACGGGAGCCAAACGTCAGCGCGCGCGGCACCAGCGGCCTCCGCGGAACGCCCCCCGCGCGAGCCACCTCCTCGCGGCGCCCGAGGCAGCGCGCTGTGGGCACGGAGGGCGGGGCTGCCTCCAGCCCGTTCGCGTGGGTGGAGCCAGTGCGGGAGGGGCGGCCCCAGCCCGTGCACGAGGGGGAGCCATTGGGGATGACAAAGGGGGAGGCTGGCAGTGCCTCAGGTTACCCTATAAAGACAACAGGAGCAGCCGCTTTGACCTGGCCTGGGCAGCATCTGGCCGGCCAGGCCCAAACACTGGGATGGGGCTGCAGGTAGAGGATAGGGGAGCAGCCTGCCGAGGGTGACCAGATGTCCCAATTTTATAGGGACAGTCCCGATTTTTGGGTCTTTTTCTTATATAGGCTCCTATTACCCTCCACCCCGTCCTGATTTTTCACACTTGCTGTCTGGTCACAGCCTGCCAGGCATGGTGGCCCCACAGTTATGGGAGTGGGGCCCTTGGAGTAGTGTCCATCCCCACTCCCAGCCCTTGGGGATGGGTAAGCCTGCCAGCCACACTCAGGGCCGGCTCCAGACCCCAGCGCGCCAAGCGTGCACTTGGGGCGGCATCCCAGCGGGAGGGCGGCAGGCAGCTCTGGCGGACCTCCTGCAGGCATGCCTGCGGAAGGTCCCCTGGGACCGCGGCTCCGGTAGACCTCCCACAGACGTGCCTGCGGAGGGGCCGCTGGTCCCGCGGCTCCGGGGGAGCATCCGCAAGCATGCCTGCAGGAGGTCCACCGGAGCCGCGGGGCCAGCGGACCCTCCACAGGCACGTCTGCGGGAGGTCCACCAGAGCCGCGGGACCGGTGACCGCTAGAGCACCCCCCGCGGCGTGCCGCCGTGCTTGGGGTGGCGGAAATCCTAGAGCCGCCCCTGGCCACACTCTGGCTCTCACTAGCCTTGGTTACTACTGCAGGGTGACCCCAAAACACTCACAGCCCCAGATTCCCCCCCCCCCCCCAAAATTACTTTCTGTGCATTGGGTCACAGCTGGCAATTTCATCAAATGTCCCCTTGTTCTTGTGTTGAGAGAAAGGAAGAACACCATTGTTTTATACTTTTATCAGGTCCCCTCTTATTCACCTTTCTAAGGTAATCAGTCAATCCCTTCAGTCTCCCCTCATGAGTGTTTTCCATGCCCCCCGTTATTCCCATTACCTTTCTCTGCACCCTCTCAAATTCTACATGATCATTTATGAGCTGGGGTGACCAGAACGGCACACATAGAGTTGAAGGTATACTATTGTTTTATGACCTTTTCCATAATATTTGCTATCTCATTCCTGTTGAATCCTAACATCTGGTGTGATAATTTTTTTTTTAACTGTAGCTGCACACTAAGCCAAAATCTTTGTTGAGCTGTCAGTAATGACAACACAATCACTTCATATGATAAGATATGTGTAAACTATTTTTCCCTCTATTGTGCATAACTTTGCATTTATCAATTCTGAATTTCATTAGCCACCATGTTGCCCATGCATGTAGGTTGGTTAAGTCCCTCTGAAATTCTTCAGTCTTCTGTGGACTTTCCTACCAGAAATTTGGGGGTTTTTTTTAATCTTTTGGAGCTTATTAAAAATGATGGGAAAAGTCACAAAGAACTTTAGTGACTAGCGGGAATTAAGGTAGAATGTGTGTGGGCTAAGACAGTTCAGCTAAACAAAATGCACTTTATAAACATAATTCTGCACTTTGATAACCCCAAAACATTATGTCAACTGTTCATTTCCTGTAAGTCTATCTAAGCCAAGTCCTAAGGCAAATCTAAATATGGACAGGTGTGACAGTCTGTACCTCGGAGGAACACCCTGCACCCCCATGTTCATCCTTATCATATAATTGTGTGGTATCCAATGCAAAGTTTGTCATATCGGGTGTCTTTTGAAGGCTCATGATGCGCTGAGCATTGTTATAGTAATGTTATAGGTTGTAATTTCATATACATAGTTATGAGGCTGAAAATTTGTCCTCATGGCTTAAAACAAGCCCAGGCAAAACTCTCCAGGAGCAGAGGGACAGTTCACACCTTATCAGGGCATGTATGGGACAAACCCAGCCCAGCCTGACAGGAACAAAAGACACTGGCCTAGGCAGCAACAAAGGATCTGTTGGACTCTCAAGTGAGTCACCCCACTTCCCTTTGTCAGTTTGGAACTATGATGAGGTAATGCTCACCTGACTCTGAAGGGTGGGGGCAAAGCCAAGAGGGAAGAAAGAACAGGATAAAAAGGAAGACATGTTTGCCATGCTCTCTATCTTCCACCTCCATCTATAGACACCACCCCTAGATGACCCAAGCAGTGATCAAAGGTGAGAGCCTGGCTGAAGGGCAACCAGCCAGCCTGTGGTGAGAAGCATATAAATTGGCACTGAAAGTGTTAAGATCAGCTTAGAATGTGTTTTGCTTTTATTTCATTTGACCAAATCTGACTTCTTGTGCTTTGACTTATAATCACGTAAAATCTATCTTTTGTAGTTAATAAATTTGTTAGTTTATGCTACCTGAAGCAGTGCGTTTGCTTTGAAGTGTGTCAGAGACTCCTCTTGGGATAACAAGCCTGGTACATATACATTTCTTTGTTAAATTGATGAACTCATAAGCTTGCAGCGTCCCGTGGGCATAACTGAACGCTGCAAGCTGGAGATTCCTAGGGTTGTGTCTGGGACCATAGATATTGGCTAGTGTCATTCAGTTGCACAATCCAAGCAGCGGCTGGCTAAAAGTGCTCACTCATGTAGCTGGGAGCAGCTTACATGCCAAAGGCTCTGCATGAACAGCCCAGGAGTGGGGGTTCTCACAGCAGAGCAGGGTAAGGCTGGCTCCCAAAGTCAAGGATTTGAGTAACCTAGCAGATCACCTGTCCAGATAACACCAGGGGAAGGTCACAACAGGACAGTAAGCAATCAGATTATAAATATTCCATTTCCTAGTCAAGGACCTTCTGTTAGGTTTCTGTGCAACACAGAGTAAAAAATAAAATAAAAAACACCCAAAGGCTATAGAGAACCCAGCTCATTACTCCCAATTCTTGTGCTGCAGTTACTGGATCAACATTCTCTGCACCTATTAGTGACTGTAGAGCCTTTCCACTGCCAATTCAGTTCAGCTTGGAGATTGGAATCCATTGTGGAGTGTTTAATTCTGCACTAGCTGAAAGAAAACCCCAGTTGGGGTTGCTAGGAGTACTTTCAAGCTGCTAATCAGGCATGTCCTTGTTCGCATCCAAACCACTCTCAGTGGAAAATTTATTTTGAAGTAGTTTAGGACCATGGCACAAGGGGAGGAAAATATTAATTTCAAAGCTAAACACAAAAGCCAATATAGGACAGAGTTGGCACCCTACCAAAGCACAGATGCTTGGAGACATAAGATGCCCAGGAAGTCACTTTGTCAAACAAGGCAGGCATGTTTACACAAACAGGTGTGTGAAAAGTTCACACACAGAGCTATTAAAGGAGGGGTCCTGCTCCTGCTGCTTGTCCTAATCATGAGTACAAAGCCCTGCTCACACTGTGTATTGCTGAGGGTGGGGTATGGCAATACCCAATCCTCTCCCCATAATAACCTACAGAGACCCATTAAAGCCTTTTAAGCATAACATTCACTTTGGGGAGGGAAGATGGAGACCTGTGGGGGCGTTCTTTCAGCACCTCCATTTGTTACCAACTAAGCATATGTTGTTAAGTGGCTGATAGACTATTCCAAAGTTCTATTGTGATAGTAAAGCAATTTTGTTTTGTTAGCACACAAAACCGAAAATCTAGTAGTTAAAAATTACCACTTAAAGTGCTGCAAAGTGGTGGCCATAAGCACTGGCAACTAAACATGAACATTTTCTCTTTCAAGAAGAAAAACCTTAATTTCCAGGGATTACCTTCTACCATCACAGACTCAGAGCAGCTCAAGAGCGAGGGAACTGGGGGGTTCCAAAGAATGACAAAGCCAGGTATGCAAGATGCAGAAATCTGGTGCAAGCGTAACTGTGACTCCATCTTGTCTGCACACCATGTGCTCCTTCGGATGCAGTGTGCAAACAGCACTTTAACCTAATCACATTGAGACCCAGTTAAAGTATTTTGCCGACAACTCCACCTCCTTGATTGGTGGCGGGAGAACACACGTTGATCTTTGTTTCACCTTTTCCATCCAATACTCGCCAAACAGTAAGAGCCAGAACACAAACTATAATGTATCTCTCTTCCAAATTATCACTGAAACTCAGGTGCAGGTGATAAAAACCTTCTGTACGTGGCCCAAATGCTTTGGTCTGGCTCTTCAGAGCTGGGGTGGAGTAGTGAGAGCCCTGACAGCTCATTAACATGTGCTCCAGAATCTAAGCTTCAATTTTGCAACAAGGGATGGATTCTGAGGCAAATTCTGCAGCCAAAATAGGGGCGTCCCCTTGAGGGAAGGGTTTGGCCCTGGGCTGCATTAGCAACACCAGTTCAACCTGTTCAAGGCAATCTGTTAAAGCCATTGTGTACATTTGAGGTGCTAAGTAATTTGGCAGTCTTAGATGGCAGAGTTCTGAAACAGTGGAGAGTGTTCCGGGGCATGACTGAAGGGCAGTATCAGCTGGGAGGGCCCAGCACTGAAATAGAAGGGTGTCATGAATGGAGGTTGAGATTGAGGTGCACATTAGAAAAGCTATCTGGAAGCCAGGACTTGAACAGGGGGGATGCAGGGTTCAGATGCTTTGGAAGAAACATGCATGTGTCCCTCCTGCTACTACACACTTTCATAAGCACTAAAAGCCACATCAGCCTTTACAGATACTGACAGGTATTCTACACCCAATATTTCTGGGAACATTTTAGAAAACCTAACGACAAGCCAACGTTTTCTTGCCATTGAAAAATACCATGGAAAAAGTTGCAGTATCACTTCAAATGTTTCTACAGTATTGGAGATGTGAACAGTAGTGCCGGATTAAGTATGAGAGAATCAGGTGAGCCTGACTCAGCAAAATTATATTCCAAGATAATGGAAATCCAGAAAATGCATCCGAAGAAGTGGGCTGTAGCCCACGAAAGCTTATGCTCGAATAAATTTGTTAGGGCTTGGCTACACTTACAAGTTGCAGCGCTGGGAGTTACAGCGCTGGTCATGCAGCTGTGTAGGGCCAGCGCTGGAGTGTGGCCACACTGACAGCTACCAGCGCTGCAGTGTGGCCACACTTGCAGCATTTCCAGCGCTGTATTGAGAGGTGCATTGTGGGCAGCTATCCCACAGAGCACCTCGTCCCATTTTGGCGCTGAGTATTGTGGGAAGGGGAAGGAAGTGTGTGGGTCATTCCGCTTCCTGTGCCAACGCCCCGTGGTGCATCGCTTCACATCCCAGCATTCACAGTCTTTCCGGCCATGTTTGGCGCCATTGTGAGTCTCTTTCAGTTTTTTACTCTCTGTCTGTGAATCGTGATTTCTGTGGGAAATGGAGCCTGAGCTGCTGAGGACTGTGCTGATGAGTGTCGCCAGCACAACACGTTTGGCAGTTGAGCTATTCCTTCAGCTCCAAAGTGACAGTGAGGAGTCCGACAATGATATCGAGTCGCCTGCCGCGTGTGACACTACAGTGCTTGTGGCATTCACGGAAATGCTCAGCACCGTTGAACGCCGCTTTTGGGCTCGGGAAACAAGCACTGAGTGGTGGGATCACATCGTCATGGAAGTCTGGGATGATGAGCAGTGGCTGCAGAACTTTCGTATGAGAAAAGCCACTTTCATGGGACTGTGTGCTGAGCTAGCCCCCACCCTGCGGCGCAAGGACACAAGATTGAGAGCTGCCCTGACGGTGGAAAAGCGGGTGGCTATTGCAATCTGGAAGCTGGCAACTCCAGACAGCTACCGGTCGGTCGGGAACCAGTTTGGAGTGGGAAAGTCGACCGTTGGAATCGTGTTGATGCAAGTTTGCAGGGCAATTAATTGCATCCTGCTAAGAAGGACCATGACTCTGGGGAATATGCAGGACATTGTGGATGGCTTTGCACAAATGGGTTTCCCTAACTGTGGAGGGGCAATAGATGGGACGCATATTCCTATTCTGGCACCCCCCCACCTAGCATCAGAGTACGTTAATCAGAAGGGGTATTTCTCTATGGTTCTCCAGGCGCTTGTGGATCACCATGGGCGTTTCATTGACATTTACACAGGCTGGCCTGGAAAGGTGCATGATGCACGCATCTTTCGGAACAGTGGCCTGTTCAGGAAGATGCAGGCAGGGACTTATTTCCCAGACAGGAAGATCACAGTAGGGGACGTCGAAATGCCCATTGTGATCCTTGGAGACCCCGCTTACCCGTTACTGCCTTGGCTCATGAAATCCTATACAGGGAAGCTTGACAGGAGCAAGGACCGGTTCAACTACAGGCTGAGCCGGTGCCGAATGACTATGGAGTGTGCTTTTGGGCGTTTAAAAGCCCACTGGAGGTCCTTGTATGGGAAGCTAGACTTGGGGGAAAGCAGCATCCCAGCGGTTATATCCGCATACTGTACCCTCCATAATATTTGTGAAGGGAAGGGTGAAACATTCAGTCAGGAATGGACCACCGAGGTTCAAGTCCTGGAGGCTGAATTTGCACAGCCAGAGAGCAGGGCTACTAGAGAGGCCCAGCACAGGGCTACAAGGATTAGGGATGCCTTGAGGGAAGAATCTGAGGCTGAAAGCCAACAGTAATGTTTGCTGCCTTGCATGGGAGTTAAGTGCAGTGGTTACACTGTTAGGATTCTATTATTCCGTAACATGATTTGCAGTGACTGTTTCTTTACTGGGATAAGGTATCTTTCACTATCTGCAATAATAAAGACTGTTTTCAAAGCCAAGATTTATTTTATTGAAAAGAAAAAAAACTTCATTGACAGACACACAACATTTCAGGAACCTAAAAGGGCAGGGGGGTGGGTTGGTGAACTGTACAGTCACAATTGTGCATATGTCCTGTCTGCAGTGCTGTGCAATGGCTGCTGCACTTCAGGGTGCATATACTGCATGGTGATGGGGGTTGAGTGCAGAAGGTAAGGGTCGTAGTTCTCAGGGCTGGTTGGTGAACGTACAGGTGTTGGAGGCAGCTGGTGGTGGTAAGAACCTGGATGCTGGGGAAGGGGGTTTGGAGCTGACATTGGGGCAGAAGAGAAAAAAATTTGGGTCGGGGGGGCTGTGGGGCAGCACGGGACTGCTCTGCCTGCATGTCTATGATAGCCTGGAGAGAGTCCGCTTGGCGCGACAGGATGTCTAGCAGCTGGTTTGTGCTTTTCCTCTTTGCCACAGCGTTTCTCTGCCAATGTCTCTGGCGGATCATGCTTTCCCTTTCTCTCCACTGCTGCAGCTGTTTACTCTCTCTAGCAGAGTAATCAATAACTGTTTTCAGCATGTCTTCCCTGGTCTTTCGGGGCTTTTTCCTCAGATTCTGCAGTCTCTGTGCAGTGGTAGATCTGGTCAGTCCAGCAGTCAAGGTCACTTTAGGAAGGCAAAAATGGCAACAGTTAACAGGGTAGCATTGTTTTCATTATCTCATCCAGACAGTAATTCCCACACACTGAAGGAGTTTTCAGTCCTCACCTTAGCATACTTTTCCCACACACATAACACAACAGAAGCCACGAAATGGTGAGTGAGGGGTACTGGGTGCTTCATGGCTGTGCAGGGCTTTCTGTGTGTTGGGGACAGCAAGCAGCTGCAGGGGGGATCTGCACTAAACAGTCTCCCAACATTTTCCACAGGAGTTACTCCTGGAAGATATCTCCCTGCTGCGGGTCACTAGGGAAGAGCGGGAAGGTCTTCTACAGCAATGCGGATTCCGCCCTGGCCCCTATGCAGCTTGCCTGTGTGTAGCAATGGTCCCCCCACCCCTCGCGGCACAGTGGCGCGGACATGTTAGCCTGACTGGGACAAGGACCACAGCGGCTCTCCCTATAAACCTGCACAGGCACATTGCCCACGCTCTGGCTGAAACTTTTGCGGAGATTACTGCAGCCGATTACCGCGATGTGATAGACCACATCAATGGGCTATTCCACATCTAGGCAGGCATGAATGCAGCCCTAACCCCCCCTCCTCTCCCAAAACTTTTCCACCCAGAAAATAAAAGCCGCTTACCGGTAACCCGCTGCTCTGCTTGTCCTTCAGCAACTGCTGGCTGCTGCGATTGGCTTCCTTCCTCCTGGCTTGAGAAGAGCTCCTGGCTGCATGCCTCCTGGGACTCTGGGGTGTCTTCCCCCCATCCCAGTAGCTTCACTCGCGGTTTCCACACCCCCCCGCCTCCTCCTCCTCCTCCTCCTCCTGCTGCTCCTGTCCCCCACCCTGCTCAGAAGTGTCCATCGTGGTCCTCGGATTGGCAGTGGGGTCACCCCCAAGTATCGCGTCCATCTCCCTGTAAAAACGGCAGGTCGTGGGGGCAGCACCGGATCGGCGGTTCCCCTCGCGGGCTTTGTAATAGGCACTCCGCAGTTCCTTTACTTTAACCCTGCATTGCAGCGTGTCCCGATCATGGCCCCTATCCAGCATGGACCTTGATACCTGCTCAAAGATATCATAATTCCTATGGCTGGAGCGCAGCTGGGACTGCACAGCTTCCTCCCCCCAAACACTAATGAGGTCCAGCAACTCGCCATTGCTCCATGCTGGGGCTCGTTTGCCGCATGGAGGCATGGTCACCTGGAAAGATTACCTGATTGCACTCCACACCTGGCTGCAGCAAACAGGAAGGGGATTTTTTTTAAATTCCCAGGGCATTTAAAGGGCGGGTCACCTGAGGCCACAGCAGTAGAGTGCATACTGATGAGCAGAGTGGCTGAACAGGAATTCTGGGATAACGCCTTATTCCCTGGAGGCCAATTAAAGCGCTGGTGAGTGTCCACACCTGATGAGCAGCGCTGGATCACCAGCGCTGCATTCCTTATACCCCAACCCGAACAGGTGCACAGCCAGCGCTGCAGCCAGGGAGTTGCAGCGCTGGTTGTGCCCTGTAAGTGTGGACAGGGTGTAATTGCAGCACTGGAAAGCCTCCACCAGTGCTGCAACTTGTAAGTGTAGCCAAGCCCTAAGTCTCTAAGGGCTTGGCTACACTTACAAGTTGCAGCGCTGGTGGAGGCTTTCCAGCGCTGCAATTACACCCCGTCCACACTTGCAGGGGACAACCAGCGCTGCAACTCCCTGGTTGCAGCGCTGGCTGAAAACCCATCCCAGCAGGGGTATAAGGAGTGCAGCGCTGGTGATCCAGTGCTGCTCAGCAGGTGTGGACACTCACCAGCGCTTTAAGTGTCCTCCAGGGAATAAGGAGTTATCCCAGAATTCCTGTTCAGCCACTCTGCTCATCAGTTTGCACTCTACTGCTCTTGCCTCAGGTGACCAGCCCTTTAAATGCCCCGGGAATTTTAAAAATCTCCTTCCTGTTTGCTGCAGCCAGGTGTGGAGTGCAATCAGTTAATCTTTCCAGGTGACCATGCCTCCACGTGGCAAACGAGCCCCAGCATGGAGCAATGGCGAGCTGATGGACCTCATCAGTGTTTGGGGGGAGGAATCAGTGCAGGCACAGCTGCGCTCCGGCCGTAGGAATTACGATATCTTTGAGCAGATATCAAGGTCCATGCTGGATAGGGGCCATGATCGGGACGCACTACAATGCAGGGTGAAAGTTAAAGAGCTGCGGAGTGCCTATTACAAAGCCCGCGAGGGGAATCGCCGATCCGGAGCTGCCCCCACGACCTGCCGTTTTTACAGGGAGATGGACGAGATACTTGGGGGTGACCCCACTGCCAATCCCAGGATAACGATGGACACTTCTGAGCAGGCTGGGGGACAGGAGGAGGAGGCGGAGGCGGAGGCGGCGGCGGCGGCGGCGGGGGGGAGGAAACCACGAGTGAAGCTACTGGTATGGGGGAAGACACCCCAGAGTGGGCATGCAGCCAGGAGCTCTTCTCAAGCCAGGAGGAAAGTACCCAATCGCAGCAGCCAGCAGTTGCAGAAGGACAAGCAGAGGAGCGGGTTAACGGTAAGCGGCTTTTATTTTCTGGGTGGAAATGTTTCTGGAGAGGAAGGGGGGTTATGGCTGCATGCATGCCAGCCTCTAGATGTGGAATAGCCCGTTGATGTGGTCTATCACGTCGCGGTAATCTGCTTCAGTTATCTCAGCAAAAGTTTCAGCCAGAGCGTGGGCAATATGCCTGCGCAGGTTTATAGGGAGAGCCACTGTGTTTCTTGTCCCAGTCACGCTGACGCGTCCGCGCCACTGTTCCGCGAGTGGGGGGGGGATCATTTCTGAACACAGGCAAGCCGCGTAGGGTCCCGGGCGGAATCCACATTGCTGTAAAAGAGCCTCCCGCTGTCCCCTAGTGACTCGCAGCAGGGAGACATCTTCCAGGATTAACTCCTGTGAAAAATGTTGGGAGACTCTTTAGTGAAGAGATAGGGAGATAGTGAAGATCACCCCTGCAGCTGCATCTTCACTCAACCCCTCTATCACTCCAGATTACCCGAAGCAACCAGCTCCCCTCTATCAATCAAGCCCCACTTCTCCCTCTATAAGCACCCCTAACTCACCATTTCGTGGCTTCTGTCGTGTTATGCGTGTGGTAAAAGAATGCAAAAGTGCGAACTCCCTCAGTGTAACAATTCATGTCTGGAGATAGTGGATACAATGCTGCCCCTGTTAAATGTTTCATTTCTGGGTTTCTACAGTGACCTTGACTCCTGGAGTGAGCAGATGTTCCACAGCACAGAGGCTACAAAATTTGAGAAAAAATCCCCGAAAGAGCAAAGAGGACATGCTGAAGACTGTTCTTCATCACTCTGCTGCAGAGAGAAAGGAATTGAAGGAGTGGCGAGAGAAGGAAAGCATGATCCGCCAGAGACATTGGCGTAGAAACGCTGTGGCAAAGAGGAAAAGCACAAACCAGCTGCTAGACATCCTGTCGAGCCAAGCGGACTCTCTCAAGGCTATCGTAGCCATGCAGGCAGAGCAGTCCCGTGCTGCCCCACAGCCCCCCCCGTCCCAAAGCTTTTTGCCTTGTGCCCCAATGTCAGCTCAAACCGCCTTTCCCCAGCATTCAGGTTCTTACCACCACCAGCTGCCTCCAACACCTGTACGTTCACCAACCAGCCCTGATACCTACCACCACCCTTACCCTCTGCACTCAACCCCCATCACCATGCAGTATATGCACCCTGAAGTGCAGGATTCGTTAAACAGCACTCCAGACAGGACATATGCAAACTTGTGACTGTACAGTTCACCAACCCACACCCCTTCCCTCTTGTGTTCATGAAATGTTGTGTGTCTGTCTGTCAAGGAAGTTTTTTTCTTTTCAATAAAACAATTCTTGGCTTTGAAAACAGTCTTTATTATAGCAGATAGTGAAAGATACCTTAGCCCAGTAAAGAAAGAGGCACTGCAAATCATGTTACGGAATAATAGAATCCTAACAGTGTAACCACTGCACTTCACTCCCATGCAAGGCAGCAAACATTACTGTTGGCTTTCAGCCTCAAATTCTTCCCTCAAGGCATCCCTAATCCTTGAAGCCCTGTGCTGGGCCTCTCTATTAGCCCTGCTCTCTGGCTGTGCATATTCAGCCTCTAGGACTTGAACCTCGGTGGTCCATGCCTCACTGAATGTTTCACCCTTCCCTTCACAAATATTATGGAGGGTACAGCAAGCGGATATAACCGCGGGGATGCTGCTTTCCCTCAAGTCTAGCTTCCCATACAAGCAACGCCAGCGTGCCTTTAAACGGCCAAAAGCACACTCCACAGTCATTCGGCACCGGCTCAGCCTGTAGTTGAACCGGTCCTTGCTCCTGTCAAGCTTCCCTGTATAGGGTTTCATGAGCCAAGGCAGTAATGGGTAAGCGGGGTCTCCAAGGATCACAATGGGAATTTCGACGTCCCCTACTGTGATCTTCCTGTCTGGGAAAAAAGTCCCTGCCTGCATCTTCCTGAACAGGCCACTGTTCCGAAAGATGCGTGCATCATGCACCTTTCCAGGCCAGCCTGTGTAAATGTCAATGAAACGCCCGCGGTGATCCACAAGCGCCTGGAGAACCATAGAGAAATACCCCTTACGATTAACGTACTCTGATGCCAGGTGGGGGGGGCCAGAATAGGAATATGCGTCCCATCTATTGCCCCTGCACAGTTAGGGAAACCCATTTGTGCAAAGCCATCCACAATGTCCTGCACGCTCCCCAGAGTCACGGTCTTTCTTAGCAGGATGCGATTAATTGCCTTGCAAACTTGCATCAAAACGATTCCAACGGTCGACTTTCCCACTCCAAACTGGTTCCCGACCGACCGGTAGCTGTCTGGATTTGCCAGCTTCCAGATTGCAATAGCCACCCGCTTTTCCACCGTTAGGGCAGCTCTCAATCTTGTGTCCTTGCGCCGCAGGGTGGGGGCGAGCTCAGCACACAGTCCCATGAAAGTGGCTTTTCTCATACGAAAGTTCTGCAGCCACTGCTCGTCATCCCAGACTTCCATGACGATGTGATCCCACCACTCAGTGCTTGTTTCCCGAGCCCAAAAGCGGCGTTCAACGGTGCTGAGCATTTCCGTGAATGCCACAAGCACTTTAGTGTCACACGCGGCAGGAGAATCAATATCGATATCATCGTCGGACTCCTCACTGTCACTTTGGAGCTGAAGGAATAGCTCGACTGCCAAACGTGTTGTGCTAGCGACACTCATCAGCACAGTCCTCAGCAGCTCGGGCTCCATTTCCCACAGAAATCGCTATTCACACACAGAGCAGAAAGACACTCACAATGGCGCCAAACGTTGCCAGAAAGACAGAATGCTGGGATGTGAAGCGATGCACCACGGGGCGTTGGAACAGGAAGCGGAATGACCCACACACTTCCTTCCCCTTCCCACAATACTCAGCGCCAAAACGGCGCCAAAACGGGACGAGGTGCTCTGTGGGATAGCTGCCCACAATGCACCTCTCAATACAGCGCTGGAAAGTGCTGCAAGTGTGGCCACACTGCAGCGCTGGTAGCTGTCAGTGTGGCCACACTCCAGCGGTGGCCCTACACAGCTGCATGACCAGCGCTGTAACTCCCAGCGCTGCAACTTGTAAGTGTAGCCAAGCCCTAAGGTGCCATAAGTACTCCTGTTCTTTTTGCAGAAAAAGTATGTTTGTTGCACACAAAATATGGCACTAAAATGTGACTTGACTGAAGCACATTTTTTAAAAAATAACCTCCATTTTAATCAATCAGTAAAATGATTTTTGTACATTTAAGTGATTTGAGTAAAATTTGCCATTGAGCTAATTTTCTGCTGCAGAAGAATGTAAAAAAATTTGACCGAATTATCAAGAGTATGTTGTGCAAACATGTAGTAGGTGCACAAACATCCCAATCTACATGTGCAGTATGCAAACATCCTGGTGTACATGCACAATTTGAGTGCCAAAATTATGCCTAGTATCAGAGGGGTAGCCGTGTTAGTCTGGTTCTGTAGAAGCAGCAAAGAATCCTGTGGCACCTTATAGACTAACAGACGTTTTGCAGCATGAGCTTTCGTGGGTGAATACCCACTTCTTCAGATGCAACATCTGAAGAAGTGGGTATTCACCCACGAAAGCTCATGCTGCAAAACGTCTGTTAGTCTATAAGGTGCCACAGGATTCTTTGCTGCTTCTACAAAATTATGCCTGTGTGGTATGCATGCAGTTATGAAGACTGAGTTAAGGTTGTACCCAAACTGAAGAGACTGGGAAGTTTATATTGTCAGTAATTGGAAGTTTATTCTGCAAAATTTAGACATATTTTTAAAAATATCCCAAACAAGTTACAGTTAGAAGTAAAAAACACAGCATTAAGCATCGGTTGATCAAATAATAAACAGAAGGCATATAAAAGCAATTTTCATAAGCTAGCGATAACATACCTTTCCCAAAAGGTAAACAGCATACATCATCCACTTGTCACCAAGTATTGCACAATGCCAAAAAAATAAATAAATACACACATTCTGATCTTAGAAAATGTCAACTGAACATGAAAAGTCCTTCATACTTTATGTTGTATGGATTGATTAGAGCTGATTACAGTCACTTCCCCCATTTTGTGCGACTGGCAAATGCCACAGTCTGATCTTTTCTCATTGCAGCCTTAGGCATTGATTTTTATGTTCTCTTCAGAATTGTAGCAAACTATATTTTGCTTCAAACTTTCATAAGCTGGGCAGAGCTCATAGGGGGATGAGCCTGCATTCACTGAAGTCCCTGGCTAAATCTTCCACTGACATCAGTAGAATCAGGATTGGGCCCGTTGAGTGGTTTTTGACAAACATTTCAGTCCAAACAGCTTTATGTTTACTTTTTCGAAAGAGGGGGTTGGAGAAGGATACAGCTTGGGCTGAAGCAACTCAAGATCCCCCCCACATCACTCAGTCAGTGCATCCCAGTCCAGATTTGGACTGCCTGCCTCTTGGGAATGAGCGGAGAGTTCAGTCTCCACAGTTTGTTGGCAGACAGACTTAGAACTGAATAACAGGGCTAGGTAGTCTCATCTGCTCTGGTGGGTTTTGAATGCACACTGGACTGAGAGCAAATGCATTTCACTGACCAGCCATCACATGGTCACTGCTGACCCAGCCTCACTTGAATCAGTGTTTTGGAGGTGAAAGACCATTAGTGGTCTCCCTGGGCTTCCATCTTAAAACAGGCGCCTTTTTTTAATGCTTCAATTACAAACTTAATTACAAAGCATTTCTTCTTCCTCTCTTTTCCTACTATTTCAGCACACTTTGTTGCATACGCAGAGACAATCTGCATTATATGCTCATCCAACACAAGAGCCTAAAGATGAAAGGAGACTGTTAAAGCACTGAGCCCTAAATAGTTTTTAATGACCAGCTGCAGACTAGTCAGGGCAAACTGAGGGCCAAATCTCTGGCATCCAATAGGGTGTGCTCAGGTTTTATGACACCCCAGCTTGCCTGGGGTTTGAAAGCCATGCCCAATTCCCATGTTTACATGAAACAGGCATACGAAGCCATGATATCTTCTGCTCTTCTTGGTAGACTAAAAACAGTTCCTTGTTCTAGATTGCCAGGCATACAGACCTGCAGCTGATCCGCTTTGTCCTCCCAAGGGCAGAGTTACAGGGAGAATATCACCAGTGGCTGCATTTGGCTCTAGCTACATAGTGGCACACCTGCACTAGACTGTAGGGTGACATGTTTCCTCAGAGTGTAAGTGGGGCCTGAACAGACCATGTTTGTAATGAACCTTGATGCCACTGTCCCAGTTGTGGTCTCAGAGCAACACAGTTGCACAATAGGCTTTGGAAAGTACAGAAGAACGCAACAGACACTTGTTTAAATGGACACTTTGGTATGAGGAAAGTTCTGAGCAGCAAAAGAGGGAGGCTGGCTGGGCAGAGATGTGAGGGTTGTTTTTAGATGCCAGTTAAGCAGCTGAAACAAGTGAGGCGCAGCTCACTGCTGAGCTCAACCATAAGGTCTTAATCATTCCAGTAAAATTCCACCGCGGAGATGCCATCAGAACATGTCCCTCTGACCAAACTCACATTAGAGGAAACGTGTGTGACAGTGTCCTCTAGTGGTACAGAGTCAGAGTTAGCCAGGGTTGAATGGACAGAGTGCAGGCAGTCTCTCCCCCTCACCCCCAGCCTGCATGCCTGCTTTAACACAGGGGTTCTCAAACTTCATTGCACCCCGACCCCCTTCTGACAACAAAAATTACTATATGACCCCAGGGGGCGGGGGAACCGAAGCCTGACCCTGCCCAAGCCACCCAAGGGCTTCAGCAGCAGGCAGGGGGCCTGTAACCTGAGCCCCACCACCCAGGGCTGAAGCCCTCGGGTTTCGGGGCCAGGTGGTGGGGCTAGGGCTTCAGCCCCAGACCTCAGCAAGTCTAAGCCAACCCTGGCAACCCCATTAAAACAGGGTTGCAACCCATTTTGGGGTCCCAACCCACATTTTGAGAACGACTGCAAGTTTAACATACAATGGCTACAGGTTTATCTGGAAAGGAAATGTTCTGAAATTGGGAGAGGGGCGTCTTCATGCTTTGCTCTTTTCCTTCTGCCCCACATTCCTCAGTTCATATACCCTGGGAGATAGGAAAGCAGTTAATTCCTGCAATGCTGCAGCACAGAACTGACCTTAGGGGCAGAGCACGAGAGAGCTACAGAGGCAAAGGAGCTGCAGGTTGCACAGGGATAAACCAAAGGGCAGAACCCACCAAGATGTGTGCAACGTAAAATAGAAGTGAGCACTGAACAGGATCTGGCCCCTGAATTAACTCTCCTCTTCAGTTTTATTTCCTTTAACTCATTCCTTCCATTTGCAGTTTCATTTTCTCCTCGATTAGGTAAAGAAACTTTTTTTCAGTTCAATGGAAAAGTGCTGGGGACTGCGCCCGCTAGGGAAAGGGACACAAACCCAACTCCTGCTCTCTGCATCTCAACCCTTCCCCCCGCCTAAAGCGAGTCACCAGCAAGCTACGGCAAGCCAGCATTCAGAGCCTGTAGTGTTCCGAGTAACACCTGGTTAGTGGAGGAGAACACTCATGTACTTTTAAAGGAGCACCCATGGCGCTTGCTTGCAGTATATGAGACGAGGAGGGTGAGGTAATATTGTTTATTGGAGCAGCTTCTGTTGGTAGAAGGGATGAGCTTCTGAGCTACGTAGAGCTGCACTGAAAAGAGAGTTTGCCCTTGATTGTGAACTGAAGATGCATTTCACAAGTGCCACCCTGAACTGTTTGAATGACCCACATCTCTACAAAGCAACAGTAGGAGACACCCAGTGGATTCCTTCTTCAGCAACTCCCTCCATTGGCCACTTTCTGTATTGCAGGGGATAGGGAACTGCAACTCTGGTTGCTCTGTTGCCTGCTTACCTGAGCTCTCTCTGAGACTAGAGGGCTGGGTTCAGCTAGAAAGGGATGGCTCCTCTCCCCCACACAGCTACCACAGGGAGAGAAGCTGAGAACCAACACGTTATTGTTACCCAATTCTCTACCCTGGGCAGGGGCAGAGTAGCCTCTAACTTGTGCCAGCCATCAAAGGTTCCCTGTGAGCCATGTCAGCCAGGGATTGCTGGAGCTCCTTGTGTTTTCCTCACCCCAGGCCTGAAAGCCAGCTACCCCAACTCTCTGTGATGACGACTTTAGCAGTGGTTTTTGCTCCTTGTGCCATCTGAGTGGCACAAGGGGGGGAGCAGAACGAAGAAGCCCTTTGACCTTTTTGAAAACACTCAGCCCTCAGGTGGATTTGGTTGGACACGGCTACTGTAGGTGCAGGTTTGCTAAACAGGATGCTAAACAGGTTAAGCAAGCAAAACCCAACCACTGAATGGGATGTCTGTGCCCAGTGAAGTAAGCAACAATTAAATCCATATTTGAGCCACAAAATACATACACCTTATCAACACACGCTATTACAGGGCATAAACAGCCTTAACACAGATATGATACTCAAACGCGTACAGGGAAGGGGGAAGGTCAAAGGACTGCTAAAAATTTCTTCCCCTAATGCAAGAGGTCAGCTATTTGGATTTAAAGTAACAAGGCCCCTAGAAGGCATGTATATAGAGCTGTTTCATGTGACAGAGCAATTCCCTCACCAGCTGTTAGGGAGTCTTGCATCCAATGCAGTGTATATAGCACCTCACTAGTGTCTTTCCCCATCCAAAGACAATGGGGTGGGCAGAGAAAAGGGCTGTATAAAAATGACTTTTGCTTGAATAAGGAAGTCTTCACATAGCCCTTTTTGCAAAACCATCATGTCCAATAACTATTAAAGGAAGATCCGTTACAGGAGATTTGGTGGGAATGAGCCAGTGTTCAAATGTTACACTACCAAACTACTGAGATCCACTCTTTCGATGAAGCTCATGATAAGCATTCTTTGAAGACAGTCTCTGAAAGGAGCTTTTACATTTTCTTTTTTTCACATTTTCCAGTGATTCTCTTTAGTTGTTTTTACAACTCTCGGGGTGTAGGGTTCCAATGAGGACAGCATGTTCTTGATGAGAGGTGTAACCCCATATGAGGTGTAAAACTGTCAGAAGACTCGTCCAAATTCTCTTTGCCACCTTGGCTAGTTTTTCCTTAAAATCTAGAAGTCCCAAGACACTCCACAAAAAGAAAAAATGTCACAAAAAGCTGGGCGATTTCTCAGTGAAATGTTACTACAAAATGCACCAGAGCTGGGGGGCAGGGAGGGGGAAATCATCAGGCTTCCATCTATAAATAGTAAAAAAGATCCTTTAAAATGTCTGTATATATATATTTTTTTCTATATATATCTGTACACATAACACACTAGAATATCTCATATTCCAATGATCTCAGGATTCAGCGACCTCGTGGGGGCACAGGTGGAGGAAAAAAGTTTTCGCTGCTTACAGGCCTGCAACAAGACACAGAAGCATATTAGAAACCCGAGAACAGGGGTGTGGAACATTTCATTCTTACACTAAATAGAACATTGTATTTGATATTTAAGTTTGCATAAGAAGGGCAGAGTCTTATGCATTTAAGTTTACCTAAGAAGGTGAGCAGGAACTGGCAATCAGTAATTCATCAACAGATGGGAATAGAACCCAAGAGTCCTGTGTAATGCTGGACAAATCACTTTAACCTCTCTGTCTTGGTTCCTTCATCTATAAATGGCTACACCAGTATAGTAGCTGCCTGCCTCACAGGGCTGTTGGAAGATTTAATGTCTGTAGAATTCTGTGTTATATTAACGCTCTGAACTTGCAGAATCTTTCTTCTGAGGCTCTCAGAATGAGAGCAAGGGGAGGGATATAGCTGGCAGCTGCAAGCTTCAAAAGCTGATTCACACCTACTTTAGGGGGGTTAGTTATACAGTTGCAAGAGCCAAGGAAACATGGAATTCACTGCTTCTGGACATGGCTGGCAACTGTATCTGGACTTATTGTAACAGCTGGAGAAGTTTAACAACATCTGTAATTATACAAGCTAGGATTCTAAAGCCTGGATTACACAGAGTGGCACTGGTTTAATTAAAGGGATTTTGTTTTAACTGAGTTTGCAGCAATGTTAAAACACACCTTTAGTTAAGCTAGTGCAGTTTTAGGGCTGAGAAAAGTCCTAAAGGTAAACAAATCTACTTCCAAGTGTAAAACCAGATTGTTCAGTGGGAGGGAGTCCCCCTCCACACATATACAGCATTGCCTGTGGGTGTATTGTGAGGGGTTCTTCTCCAAAGGATCATGTATTGAACCTCTGCCAAAGGCATACTGGATTAGATGGATCAATCTAATTCAGCATGGCAAACACCATGTTCCAGTAACACAGTACCTTTTAGCATGTAAGCTGTACTAATAGGATTGCCAGTCAGGTTACTAACCAGGAAATTAATTCCACTAAGTACTATGTGAGTGTAAAATGGATTCCAGAATTTACACAAAATTTGTTTATTTTGTTAACAGCCTTGTCATTCTGGTGAAAGGGATGCATTACATCTGCAGCCTTCTAGCTGTTTGCATTGTGCTACAAACACCAACCCCTCAGACACTTGTGTTCAAGGTCAAGTTACATGCTTTACCTGCTTGCACCTCGGGGAGGTATTCTTGGAGGCCTTTCAGGTAGCGTGAGGGGAAACCTCTCCACTTGCTGGGGTATTGGGCTGCGGCTTCTGGTAGCTTCCAGGATTTCATTATCCTACGAAAAGCAAAGACAGAAGGGGAGTGAAGTTTTGCCAAAACATCCATAATACACTAGTATCTCAGATCCTCGTAAGGCTCTCCCTCAAATAAGCATATTTCCTTTAGTGTCATTATGGGAGCATAACCTCTTGACTGGACAAGTCAGTGTATGAAGATTGATCCACTTACAGTATAACCAAGAATACAGTTAGATGAACTATGAATAATATCCTGCACAGGAGGTGTGCCAGGGGCCTTGTGGAACAGAACAGTAGGAAAGGCTCCTGCCTCAGAGAGATTGCATACAGACTATAGACATGAGGGCGAGACAGAAGGGGAGGAATTGGGCTACAGGGTTACATACATAAAGCTATGAGGAGGCTCTTTAGCAACCACATTTTAAAGTCATTTGTTTCTCGTAAGTTTCACAGTAGAAATGGGTTTTCTTTGATTTAAAGCATTTGGCTTTTTTGCCATTTATGCATTTTCAAGGGAAATATTTAAGAACTAATGCAAAAACCAGGCCCAGGTTTGTCAACAGCCAGCATAGGATAAAGATGAAGGCTTACCTCGCTGTCACCTTCCATCCCACTACTAACACTCAATGTACTTCGAGTACTCGATCGGTTACTGGCACTACCTAGTTAGAAGACAAGAGACGAGCACGTCATTAAATCTTGTCAATTTCTAAAGATATTAGCAACACAGAAGTCATTCTGAACTCCTATTTACCTCTTAATGCCTATTACTTAACACTCATTTTAATAAACTCACTTACTTTTTAATGCTTCCTTCACTCGCAATCATTTGCATTTCACTCATCTTGGGCAGCAAAACCGGGCTCATTTACTTCACTTTGTTTTTAGCAAGTTTCTCATGCAAAGCCCTGCATGTGAACTGGGGTTTCCAACACCCTATTTCATTGAAAGTTTGTGACTCTGACACTGGCTTATTTTTACATTGGATACACACCTTATTTTCATGCGTATTTAAATTGACACTCCCATGGCAGTTCCATTAGTTACACTGCTACAGCAGTATCTAGAGGTCTGTGCAGTATTGGCATAATATGCTACAAGATTAGAAAGCTCAAGAATCTTTTTTAAACCAAATGGGGTGTTTAGAGGTCCCCAGAGCCCCCATATTTAAACATAATGGCACTGGAGCCAAGGCTACCGTATATTCCGGCGTATAAGGCGACGGGGCGTATAAGACGACCCCCTAATTTTTTCATTAAAAAATTAGTTTTGCCATATACTTGCCGTATAAGATGACCCCCCCCCCCTTCTGCGGGGGGAAGTCAGAGGGCTCTGGGCTGCCCGCCGCGGCGGGGAGCCCAGAGCCTTTTAAATCCTAGCCACGGCGGGGAGTCAGAGGGCTCTGCGCTGCCCGCCGCAGTGGACAGCCCAGAGCCTTTTACACCCCAGCCGTGGCTAGGATTTAAAAGGCTCTGGGCTCCCCGCCGCAGCGGGCAGCCCAGAGCCCTCTGACTCCCGGCCGCGGCTGGGGTGTAAAAGGCTCTGCGCTGCCTGCTGCGGCGGGGAGCCCAGAGCCTTTTAAATCCTAGCCGCGGTCGGGAGTTTATACCCGGCGTATAAGACGACCCCCGATTTTTGGGGGTTGTTTTTTAGCCCAAAAACCCGTCTTATACGCCGGAAAATACGGTAGTCCTTTTGCCACAGGAGGAACTCCCAGCTTTTGGGGAGCTGCCCAGGCCCAGCTGGTATGAATGGATGGCACCTTCAGAGATCCCCACTCTCCCTCCCAACACAGTTCTGGGACAGCCAGCCCACTCTTCGAGGAACCAGGACCACAGCCAGATTGTGCTGGGGTAAGGGGTAGCTATTGGAGGAATCCCTATAAAATTGGTACCCTGCCTAACTCCCATCTCATATAATGATCTATACAAGAGTCATTGGCGAGCCCACCACAGTTGGCCTCCACCCCAGAGATGTGCCAAACATACCCAGTCAAGGTGACAGTGGCAACCTGCTGGGGCCCAGTTCTGCCTTCACAGGCAGCAAATAACCCCTGCTGATTTCTATCAGAGTTACTCAGCCTGCAGTGAAAATCAGGAGCTGCATGCATCATTTGCATGAAATGGAGCAGATTACAAGCAAACTTCAATAACATATTCAAGCGTGTCTGAGTCACTGAGGAGCCCAAGTCCCATTGGCTATCACTTCTGAAAGCGTGAGCCCTTATCTATAATAGCAGAGGGAATGGCCCATAGAGACTACTGAGTGTTCGGTTCCCTGCATGCAATGTTCCTAGGCTCTTCAAATCAAGTTGATGCGTGCACTGCATACTGGGAAATTAGGGATTGTAGCCAGGGGCCAATTTCCTTTCTATTTAAAACAGCTGCTACTGAAGTCACTGGGAGGTGTGTTTTTTACTTCAATGGGAGCAGGATCAGCCTGACACATTCCAGGGCTAATGCTGCAGTGTTTGCCTTGGAGAGTTCTGAGGGCTAACTTTGCTCCTGCTGATTCCAAAGGCAGGCAGAGGAGATGATTTCAGGCCAGCTTTCCTGTATGGGATGCCTGAGATGCATGGCTTGCTTACTTGCAGTGCTAGAGGTGCTTTCTGTTTTCCACTCTCCTCGCTTTATCTCCTTTCTTGGTGGGAAAACATTTTTCCTGGGGCCAAATTCATAAATGCCACATTCCAGTTTCCCGGGAGCATTATGAGACGGTCGTATAGGCACTGTGATTTCCAAGTCTAGAAGGGAAAATAGCCATGAACAAGTCAGTGGCAGCCTCTCTCAGGTACTACAGGCTACTTATACATCCAAACAGAGGATTAAACATGAATTACTCAAGCACTGATTCCCACAGGGGCTTTGCTTCCATTGCTCAATATCCATCAACATTCAGATGGACTGGGCAGATCGACCACACTGCTACTGCTTGCAAGGGGAAGGCCACAGGACTTAGTCATATTAATCTGGTTTAGTGCAAAGAGAGGACACTTATCCACAGGAGCATCCCCATGGATGATTAGCAGACACAACCACCTCTGGGCTGGAGCAACATTTAGCGTTACTATTCTCTATGCACAAAAGAAGTGCACCCATTAGAATGACTCAGTTAACACTTGGCTCCTCCAGCTCTCTTGCCCAGCTGTAGCAGTAGGTAGAGCAGCCGAAGGGTTGATGTTAAGGTTCTCATGCCCTATTCCAGACTGCCACTAATTTGCTGGGTGCCCCTGGGTGAGTCAGCAAATCGCTCTGCTCAGGGACGGGATGTCATTGCTGCAGGCAGGAGGAGATGAAGGAGTCGGCACTTGTAAAGCTCTTAGCCCACGAGAAGCACAACAGGAATGGTGAGGGGTGGGTAGGCTAGAGGCTATGGGCCGTGTACATGCGTCTACCAATTCAGCTCCACTCCTGTCTGTCAGACAACCTGTCAGAATCAACTTTTTACCACAGTTGGCCTTCCTGGTCTCCAAAATGGAACAGAAAGAAGATCCAGGAGTCCAGATCCAGTAAGATCACACAGGGCAGCCCAGGCGCTGACCCAAACCTTTCCCTCACTCAAGCCAAGGGGGAGCCATGCTGCCCAGCAGCTATGTGGCCCAACCTCAGAACAAGGAAGCTGGCAGGCTGAGGGGTTGCTGAGCACTAGGACAGCCTGAGTCTAAGGAGGAGGTGGTCAATGCACTGCACTAGCCTGCAGGCCAGGGGGTTTAGGCACCATCTAACTGAGGCTGTGGGAGAGGAGATCCCACTTGTACACCTCACCAGCAGCAGTCCCACTTCTTAGTAAGACATGGGTGAGGCCCCAAGAGTGCAAAGCCTTCCCCAGTCCCACTGAGCTGAGGTGGGTCTCTGCAGCCATCCGAGTCAGCTGCAGACATCTTGGAAGGGGTAAAAGAGGGCTACCAGCTCTGGAACAGAATCTTCAGCCCAGGGGCACTTTGCTGCCTCATCCCTGCTCTTCCTCACACTCCCCTGGCAGCTCCAGGTGTGTGACTCTAGCAGCCTCTTGTAGGGGCAGCATTTCTCCAGAAGGTCTATGGGGCAGGCAGTGTCAGCAGCCAGGCAGAGCTCTTTCAGAGACCCTGCAGATCTTTCCACACCAGCCTGACTGTCCAGAATCTTGGGCAGACCAGCACAGAGCTCCTCATCCACAGGAGTAAGGGGCCTACATGAAGGGGAAAGAATTGGCTCTGAACGCTCAATCTTTAGAAGGCTGGTAGCTTCCAGGGCAGCTGGTTTTACCAGTCCTTAGTATGATCTCTCCTGCCCCCACGATCTCTTGCATCATGGAACAGTTACAGGACCAGGTGCTTGGCCCTTCAGCACAGTCTTTGATTCCTGGATCTCCAGGGGCTTCCATTCATGGCCTAAGGTTCACCCCTGGAGATGGGTAGCATCCTCATTTACAGACAGGGAAACTGAGGCACAGGCAGTTAAGTAGCTTGCCCATGTTTTAACTGCTGATATATCATACAGGTGTGTATTTTATGTGTATATATTACACACAGATGGTGTAACGGGTTGGACTCACCCCGGCAGTGCCTCCTACTGGTGGCTCTCCGAATTTAGCTCAGTCCAGCTCCGGAGCGCCCTCTGCAGGCCAGTGATCCACCTGTTCTTCTGGCCCCTGTGTCCCTTCCTAGACCCGGTGCCCCTTTCTCTGGGGTGCTGCCCCCTGGCAATAACCCCTGTCTTACTCTGTCTGGGTTTCCCCTTCCTTGGGAACCCCCCACCCTACTATCCCCACTTCGCCTCAGTAGTGGCTACTGCCCAGTCTCTATTTAGCCCCCGTTCGCTGGGGCAGACTGCAGTATCCAGTACTCATCATTGGCAAAGGGGGTTTGGACCTGCTGCCTTGGCCTAACCTTAAGTTGCCCTCTGCAACCTCCCAGTACCTTCTGCTCTCTGCTAGGCCGCAGCCTGGGGCTTTCCAGGCCAGAGCTCCCCAGCTCCTTAGCCTGTCCCCAGCCCTGCTTCACCCTAGGTACCTTGTCTCATCTACCAAGCAGCCAGGCCCATCTCTCTCTATCACCAGAGAGAGACTGTGTGGGCTCCTGTCTTCCCTGCCTTTTATAAGGCCCTGCTCCTCAGTTTGGGGCGTGGCCCCCAGCTGCAGCCACTTCTCTAATCAGCTCAGCTTGAGAGCAGCCGCTCTCAAGCCCTGCCAAGCTGTTTCTAACCCCTTAAAACCCTGGAGCAGGGGTCCACCCTGCTACAGATGGGTATATTAATATATTACACAGAGTTAATAAAATACACGCAGACAAGTTCCAGCCTACAAAGGCCCCACAGATGAGTGTGGGATTGGCAGACACTCTGCAAGTGACCCCATTAGTAGCTTCGTTACTGGAGAGAGAGTTTGAGTAAATTTGTTACCTGAACGTTTTCCTGTTTTTTGCTTCTCAATTTGCCTCCGGGTGATGCTGTCTCGTAGCCGTTTCAGATTTTCCTAGAATGTCACAATACATTCTTTTCAGTGCTTGGGATAAATGAACACATGCAGTTTTATGATAGCACCAAGAATGTACTCAGGCTAAATCTGTCTCCGAGCTGCATCACCGGCAACAAAATCTGTCTGGAGTTCAATCTGTGCGACCAGGTTTTAATCTATTCCCGGGAGAAGTCCACATGGTGTGCGTATGGCTCTTCAGGAACCAAGCGATTTGAAGATGCTCATGGCATATGTTCTGAATCAGGCTCAGAGACCCACCAATATCTTGTGGAAAAGATCTGGAGAACATTCTGTCTGGAGAGGATTCTGCTGATCTTATATACCCTGGTTTCCTATATTTCTATTCCCCCTATTATGGACACTAGCACAGAAAGAGGATTTGTGCTGCTGCTCACTGCCCACCTGACGTCACCACCAGCCATTTCAATGGGTCAAGCAGGAGACGGTGAGTGCAGGAGGGGAATGGGCCGCCACACATCCCAATTTCTGAGGCTCAGTCCTAGTGGAATTCAAAACCTCCCTGCTGAAACAAGGGGGGAACTGCAGTCCAGAAACACAGGTGAGGCTGATGAGACATCCCCACAGCATGACAGTGCCTGGTGACGTTGCTGTCTTATGGGGATGCAAGTGTTGCACTGTGGAGAGAGGACAGTCTCAGATCACACAGCCTTAAAAAGGAGGCAACCCTATACAAGTGGAGACACAGCAGTTGCACCTGCTAGGCAACTGAGTCGAGTTTAAAATCAGAGCAGCAACTGTGCTCCAGCCCAGGGAGAGAGGATAACAGGGTGGAAGGAGGAAGACTTGACCCTTAGGAGCTGTTCTTGTCTCCAAACATCTGCTGGAACGATGGCAGCTGGCCCAGAACCTGCCCCCAGCAGGCCTTTAATCTAAGGAGAAGTGAGGGGTTCTCATGAGTCCCTCTGGATAAAGAAGACCGCCTCTGGGCGAGAATGAGGTGGAGGAAGTGGCTTGCTTTTGTCCTGCCAGCACCTACAGGAGTCTTAATCGCCATCAGCCCTCCACAGCGCTCTCGCGGACGCCAGGGCCGGCTCCGTTGCAGCGCGAATAAGAGGCTATGCTAGGAGCTGGTGCCACATTTAAGGTGGGAATATGAAAAATTAAGACTTGGATGCTCATTTCCAGACCCCCACTACAAACTGCTGAGTGACAGTAACCCTATGACTCCCTCATGGACTAGTCACAAGTTAGGTGCTTTTTCCAAAAGCAGGTTCTCCTGAACACCCGGAGAGTCATCATTAGGAAGTCTCTGGAGGCCGTAGGTGGGGGAAGCCTTCTCTTATTCTGGCTTGCAAAGTGCCAGGGGAGGATCATCCCCCCATTTCAGCACAGTACAAGTGCTTGCAGCTGGTATACTGTTCCTGATCCGAGGTGGACAGGAACTGACAGCCTACAGGGATTAGGCACAAAGTCATAACCTTCTGACGGGTGTGGGGTAGCTTGTCTGATCTTAGCTGGGTGGGGCTCAGTCCAGTTCCTGGTAAGCAGGGATCCACATTACAAAAGTCACCCCCGCTGTCACTGGTCCTTCATTAGGCCATGTCAGAAGGGAGGCCAGTGATTGAGCAGGACTGGGGACCCCCACAGGGACAGCCAATCCAGCTCAGAGGTGAGACCTGCTGGTGGGGCAATTTCAGAGACACTAGCAATGCTGGCTGCATTGCACCTATTCTGTAAGCAGAGAATGGAATTCACCAGCCCCGAACTAGCTAAGAAGGTGTTTTTAACCGTGGTTGATGCCTGTACCTGTTGGAACCGGAATGATTCCGATCTCTTCTTCTGGTTCAGTTGCCACTCCTTAAAATGGAGCACGGCTTCATCAACATTGAGTATCCCCATCTTGACTTGTTCCTGTAGCGTAATTAACTGCCGCTGACCTGGGGTTTTCATCCCAGCGAATGGGTCGTATATGCTTGATTGTGACTGGTCCCTGACAAGCCTGACTGCAGGCTCTGAAAAGAGAAAGTTAAACACGTACTGAGCTTGGGGTTGTTTTTTATACTCAGGGACACAGAGCTTAGGTGCCCCACACCATTATGGTACTGCAGGGGTATAGCAGAGATTCTTAACAGACAAATCAGGAAATGCCAGTGTCTGGTTCCAACAACCTAGGTCTCCTGTCCCAAGTGCTTTCTGTGACATGCAGCTATGTAGTGGTATTCCCATAAAATCTAGAGACCCTGGCCAAAATCAGGAGCCCTTGTTTGCAAACACATAGTAGAGACTGTCCCTGTCCTTAACAGCTTGGAGTTTAAATAGATGGCACACAGGATACGAGGGGAAACTGAGGCACAAAGCAGGGCAGTGACTTGCCCAAGGTCTCCCAGCAAGTCAGTGGCAGAGTCAGATCTCCTGATACCCAGCCCAGGTAACTAGAATAAGCCGCTTCTCAACCACTAAGAGCACAGACCTGCCACTGCTAGCCTGAAGATCTCGAACACCGTGGTTTACTGGATTCACCACTGAACTGAGACTCAGGCCTGAGTTTTAGTCTCAGCTCTGCCACTGGCCTACTAAGGTGACCTGGACAAGACACTTCCTCTCTGCCTCAGTTTCCCCATATATAAAATGGGAATAAGTATACTGACCTTCTTTGTAAAGCATTCTAAGAACACTCGATGAAAAGCCACCATGACAGAGCCATGTATGACTATTAAGGCCCCAATTTTGAAATCCAGGAAATTGTGGGTGGCTCAGAACCAGGGGTGAGCTGCAGCGGGTTCGCACAGGTTCGCGGGAACCCGTTGTTAAATTTTAGCAGCCATTTTAGAACCGGTTGTTAAGGGCTGCTAAATTTAACAAAAGTTCCCGCCCACTCCTCTCCTGCTCTGCCCCCTTCTCCTCCCCCTCCCCTGCTTCCCGCGAATCAGATGTTCGCGGGAAGCCTGAACAAGCAGCATGGAGGCAGCCAGCAGGTAAGCTGGGGCGTGGAGGGGGAGGGGAGGTGCGGCTGGCTCAGCAGCTCCCAGTCCCAGACCGCGGCTCCCTCCAGCCCAGCGCCGGCCCGGGGAGTCGGGCCCCACGGCTGCCGCCGAGCGGCCGGGCCCCGGTGCCGGCCCGGGGAGTCGGGCCGAGCGGCCGGGCCCTGGTGCCGGCCCGGCCCGGGGAGTCGTGCCGAGCGGCCGGGCCCCGGAGTCGGGCCGGCCCGGGGAGTCGGGCCCTGGAGTCGGGCCGGCCCGGGGAGTCGGGCCCCAGTGCCGGGCCGGCCCGGGGAGTCGGGCCGGGCCGGGCCGAGCGGCCGGGCCCCGGTGCCGGCCCGGCCCGGGAAGTCGGGCCGAGCGGCCGGGCCCCGGTGCCGGCCCGGCCCGGGGAGTCGGGCCCCGGTGCCGGGCCGGCCCGGGGAGTCGGGCCCCGGTGCCGGGCCGGCCCGGGGAGTCGGGCCCCGGTGCCGGCCCGGCCCGGGGAGTCGGGCCCCGGTGCCGGGCCGGCCCGGGGAGTCGGGCCCCGCGGCGCCGGTCGTGGTCGTGGCAGAGTGGACCCGGTCCCCAGGCAGTGTGGTAAGGGAGGGGGGTGGGTTGTGGGGGGGTGGATAGGGGTCAGGGCAGTCAGAGGGCAGGGAACAGGGGGATTGAATGGGGGCAAGGGTCCCGGGGAGCAGTCAGGAAAGAGCAGGGTTGGATGAGGTGGTGGGGGCACTCAGGGACAGAGAGAAGGGGTAGTTGTATCGGGTAGGAGTTCTGGGGGGCCATTGAGAATGAGAGGAGGGGTTGGGTGGGGCGGCAAGGGGCAGTCAGGGGACAGGGAAGGGGGGGATGGGTCACGGGTCTCGGAGTGTGTGTGTTAAGGAACATGAGGGGTTGGATGGGGCACGACCCCCCCCCCCCCCACGGAGGGGGGGGAAGGAGGGAACCCGTTGTTAAAATTTTGGAGGGAGGAGGGAACCCGTTGTTAAAAATTTGGCAGCTCATCACTGCTCAGGACCTATCAGGATCAGACCCCTGAGGTTTGGGTAAAACACTAGCAGCATTATGTAATGAACACTGTCAATCTAATGGGACAAACCCTGAATACAGGGTTTGGCTGCTAGAAAAACACCAGCTCTATAAATGGAGCATCCTTCCCCGACTTGGGGCAGGCCAACTTCACTTTTCACTGAAAAAGCTGGATTATTTTCTGTTTACACTTCTCTGTTTTCACTGATTATAACAGCAATAGTGACCCCTGAGTCCGACACTTCCTGACAGCTAGTGAGTGGCAACTGATAAAGCTGGTTGTTAACTACCAGGAAACCACACCCTGTCTTAAGGCACTCCCCTGAATGTCTTATAGCACTTTAGTCTAAAAGCTACACAATGAACTACTGATGTATGGCCCAACAATCATACCGGTACTGGCATGCCTCATTGGCGACAAATACAGCCCCACTCCTATTACCAGCATAGAGGGGTGAATAAACCACCTCCCAGTGACAATCCATAAACAAAGCAAATAGCTAGCCTTGCAGTCACAAAGCTAGGATCCTCCCTGGCACTCTGTCCTAGGGAGCCAAAAGACCGATGGGTGAGGAGTCATGCGAGCACTAGTGGAGCTGGTCAGCTGTCTGGCACATACACACAGTTCATTCACATTAAATTAGCTTGCCAGCTTTCCTCTTGCATTATTGGAGAGTTCTCTGAAACAGACACCTGACTTACCTTTCTTAACCTTCCCTGCAGAGACATACAGATTCCCAGGTCTTTCGTGAGCTTTCCCTGCAAATACTATAAAACAGGTATTCCTTAGACACCTCATCACATCACAGACAGGACAGAAATGGTAAGGTTATACACAGGAAATCGAGCAAACCCACTGAAGTCAAGGAAGAAAATAAGACAAGGGACAGCATGGTAGAAACACCCTTCCCGTGGACAGAATTCAACCATGCAATCCATCCCTAACACAGGACTGAATACACTTTTCCAGAGATGTTTTCGTGTCAGGCCTGCTGCTGGATGCCCCTTTAGATGACGCTCCAGAATTTGGTTATAATTTGTTTTTTAAAGAATTGCAATGTGTGTATTTATACAAAACATTATGATGGAGCGTTCCAAAGCTGCCTAGAAGATAATTGCACAACTCGCTTTAATTTCAATGGAGATTGTGCATCTAAGCCCCCTAGGTAGCTTTGAAAATTTCAGCCATAATGGATGGTTTTGTCTACATAAGAATGGCCGTACTGGGTTGGACCAATGGTTCTTATGTAGATAAAACCTTTTACATTTCGTCTTACCTTTTCAGAGCAACTGAAATAAAATTATTTTCATGGTAGGGAGTGTTATCTAGTAGTTAGAGAAAGGGATTGGAGTTAGGGGGGAGGGATAGCTCAGTGGTTTGAGCATTGGCCTGCTAAACACAGGGTTGTGAGTTCAATCCTTGAGGGGGCCACTTAGGGATCTGGGGCAAAAATTGGTCCTACTAGTGGAGGCTGGACTCAATGACCTTTCAAGGTCCCTTCCAGTTCTAGGAGATTGGTATATCTCCAATTATTATTATAGGACTACCAGGCTCTATTTCCAGCTCTACAGATTCAGTGACACCTTTACATAGTTTCTGTGCCTGAATTTGCCCATCAGCACAACAGCCATACCATTATCTACTTTGTAACTTTAGGCACTTCCCAACAAAACTGGGTCTGTCCAGAGCAGACCATAGCTGATCCTGGCTTTGGAAGCCTGCAGTCCAACTGCTTACACTCAAGCCAAGACCTCAGGATGCAAACACCAGTGTTTAGGGAGAGGGAAGAAGGGTGAAATCCAGATCTGGATCCCAACAGGAGGCCCATCTCTTATGGAATGAACCAAGAAGCTAAAGGTGAATAATCTAAACTCTGGGGATTTTGGAAGCCAGATGAGGATTCTGATCAAGGTCTGGGAGGTGGGCCCATCGCTGTCCCACTTCTACAACAGGTACTCCATGCAGTGTCTGCTCTGCTGTGTACTGCTGGGCACAGAAATACAGATGGTTCTGGTACAGGACTCACCTTTGGAAATGTACAGCTCCTTGTCTTGATGAAGGGAGCTGGAGTCAGGCCTCGGAACAGGAACTGGAGGTCTGTTGACCATTTCCTGAGGGAAGTCATCCTGCTCCACAGTGTAGTAAAGTTCATCCTCACCGCACTGCTGGTAGGGATCATCCTCTGAATCTGGCACTTCTTTGCTACTGCCTAGAAAGCAACTAAAATCAGTGAGACACCAAGCCACCCAAAGCTGTGCTGCCATCGGCACTGTAGCTCTCATCAATCACACAGCACACTGTGCCTGATAACATTGGCCATAATTGAATGGAAATAGACACTCTATTTTTAAAGTGGTTCTTAAGTGCCTAGGACAGTTCTTTATCTGGTCACCGATGTTTAGTAGTGGGTTAAGTGCCTGAAGCAGGTACCACCTTGTTTGGTGCGGGTATTTTCAACAGTGCCTATTCTTCCTGGATCATGAAGGACTGTGGTGAAAAGCTGTAGGGCTGTAAAAAATTTAGGATGTTAACAGTGTTTGTTGCTTATATTAGTCATCTGCCATCTACTGGATCCCAGCTGCTAGTGAACCTATCACAGCACTAGGTTTCAAAGGCCAGCATCTTGGCGGGGTTAGTATATTTACCAGCTGCTGAAACTGACCAAAAGTTGTGTTATCTGAGGAGCATTATTCCTTTCTCTGCTGCAGCCACTGGCTGCTGCCAGGTGGAATACTGGCCAAGAGGACTATGGGTCTCTTCTGATAGGAAGTAATTCCTGTGTTCCTGTCTGCGTATTCACTAATTGGAATGCTGACGTCTTGGCGTGGGAGCTGCACCAAATAATATAATAAATAATAATTGGAGATATACCAATTTCCTAGAACTGGAAGGGACCTTGAAAGGTCATTGAGTCCAGCCCCCTGCCTTCACTAGCAGGACCAATTTTTGCCCCAGATCCCTAAGTGGCCCCCTCAAGGATTGAACTCACAATGCTGGGTTTAGCAAGCCAATGCTCAAACCACTGAACTATCCCTCCCCCCTAACCACTTAGATCCTCTCAGTGGAAGTAACCCACTCTGGTACTCACATGTGGCCCACCCTGAGCACCTTGCTGTCTTTAACCTATTTATCCTCAGCACCCCAGTGAGGTAGGGGAGTGCCATTGTCCCCAGGGGGAACTGAGGCTCAGAGAGGTTTAAATAACTCACACAAGGTCACAGCATGGAACTGAACCTGGGTTTCCTGAGGCCCAGGCCCAGGCCCAGGCCCAGGCCCTAGTCACTGGGTCACCCCTCCCCCTGGAGTGAGGCAGGTGACCTAGGGCTACTCTGCATGGCTGGCAAGGGCAGAGGAATGCGCAGAGCAGCTGGGGGATTAGTGTTAGCAGGGGCAGTTCAGTCTTGTTCTGCTTCTGAGCTGGGGACGTGGGGAAGCAGAAGAGGAGCCACCAGGAATCTGAAGAGGCAGAGAGGCAGTAAGGGCTGGGGACTCAGACCATGTCGGAGCGGGTGGCGGCACAGAGCTGAGGGCTGAATTGAGTCGGAGAATGCAGAGGGGCAGGGATCAGAGCAGGAAGCCAGGTAGGCAGCAGCAGAGGGGCATTTGCATTTAGCCAGGGCATCCCAGAAGGCAGCAAATCAGGTTTTCCACTTGAATTTTGTTCCCTTCAGCCATGCAGTAAGAATCACATTTTCACACTGGCATGGAATCCACAGGCCCACTGTGGCCTGGCCAACCCACGTTCATTTAATCCTCCTGACTTCACCTAATGGCCAGTTCTTCCACTAGGCCCATGTGCCCTCACGAAGGCTCAGAGCAGCACAGGCAGGTACCAGCCTGCGGCAGGTTTTCCCAAAGAAACACTCATGCCTAGTCTATACTTATAAGGTTTTCCGGTATAGCTCTCCTGACAAAACCCACCTAGTGCAGACCCAGCTTATACCAGCAAAAAGTTGTGTTTGCTAGTATAGCTTAGCACACCTTGTTTTGCTTGCCAAACAATATAAATTCTACCAACAAAAATGCCGGTATAAGCCCTGGCCTCAGACACCTGTTGCTCTCCAGAAAGCAACAGCACCTGGTTCACCCAAGCAACTCCCTCAATACTTCCTAGCTGATCAGCAGCACAGTCTCCTGAAAATGATTCCTTGCCATCAACCGCAGACTAGCAGCAGAGAGTGATTAAGATACTTAGTGCAGGGGCGGCTCTAGAAATCAGGCTGCCCCAAGCAGCGCGGTGCGCTGCGCCGCCCTTCCCCGGTCCTGCGGCGGGTCCCCTCTTCCCGCGGCTCCGGTTAAGCTCCCGCAGGCATGACTGCGGCAGGTCAACCGGAGCCCGGGACGAGCGGACCTGCCGCAGGCATGACTGCGGCGGGTGCCGTGGTCCCGCGGCTCCGGTTGACCTGCCGCAGGCATGCCTGCGGGAGCTCAACCGGAGCCGCGGGAAGAGGGGACCCGCCGCAGTCATGCCTGCGGCAGGTCCGCTCGTCCCGGGCTCCGGTGGACCTGCCGCAGTCATGCCTGCGGGAGGTCCAGCCGAGCCGCGGGACGAGCGCCCCCTCCGCAGTCATGCCTGCAGCAGGTCCACTCGTCCCGGGGCTCCGGTGGACCTCCCGCAGGCATGACTGCGGCAGGTCCGCCAGCCCAGCCTCCCGCCCTCCCCGGCGGCAGGGGACGCCCCCTACATTTTGCCGCCCTAGGCACCAGCTTGTTTTGCTGGTGCCTAGAGCCGCCCCTGCTTAGTGGCTGGAATTCAAAGAAGGCCTCATAGCTGCATGGCTGTTAATTATCTGGCCTGCACAAGCAAAGAATAAGAGGAATCCAACCTCACACAGTTTTATTTCTCCTTTCTAGGCCGCTATTTTCCACAGCGGTCTTTATGCCTACGCATCCCCAGTTTCCTGTGGTATGGAGAAATGCCCCAGCTTTCCATAATTAAGGTTTAAGATAGCCTCCCCGTACAGGCTGGAATTTGAACAAACACCCTACTAACTTCATCAAGCGAACCATCCGAAGTTATGTGAAATGTTTTACCCAAGGGCAGATCTTGGATGTTCAGCATTTGGTACAAGCAGGATAAGCCGTATTAGAAGCAGTGTTGCCAAAACATGGTTTTAGCATGAGTGTCACAGCATGTGGTGTTGGGCAATCAAGAACCTCTGCTTTCATTTAAATAAAAAGCCAGCTGCTAGCCCTCGTAGTTCTGGAGAAAAGTGTGAAAACCTGACCTGAGCATACAGTAAAGGCTCACAAAGCAGAATGCAAAGAAAAATCCCTCAGTCTCATGATCTTTGATCACTTACGGCTGCCCACACTGGAGACAATGGGTTCAAGAGAAGAACTGTTCTCAGTTCTGAAAGTTAATATTTGCCTCCTCCTCTCCGCAAAGAAACTTGGTCTATGGATGCCAACTTTGTCATTAGGTTGTCTGGCCCAGGAGGTGTGTACAGTCAAATCTGCTGACTTCAGTGACAAGAAATGTTTGATTGTTACCTCTTAACCCAACAGAAACACACCTAGCAGAGAGAGCTGGATTAGATTCCTTCTTGTGCAGCCACCGGATTGTTCACTAAATTCTATGAGTTGCACCTACAGACAGTGTGCTTGCACAGCATCACTAAAGGCCTAGTTTGACTTGCAGAAACTTGGGCTTGTCGACATAAACATTTAGTTCTCAGCAAGCGGGGGTGTGAATCTACCCCACGCTAGCCTGCCATGGACTAACTGTCTGCATGGACTCTGCTGACGCATTTGTTAATGGACTTTGATCTAGTATTTTTTGAAACGGGACTAGATTAAATGTGCATTAACAGTTTGTTAATGTGTCCATGTGGACAGCTGGTCTGTGGCAAGTTAGTGCAGAGTACATTCACACCCCTGCTTGCCACAAACTAACTGTCAGCATAGAAAGACCCTTAGTTGCTGGTGATGTGAGAGAGGGCTATAATCCAGACTGGCTCTCAGGGCCCAGGCAGAGTTCGCAGGGATGCTAGTTAGGAAAACCTGAGCATGTTTGATATGAAACCTAGAGCCCCATTATGCCATTTCCACAGAGTAGAACCCCTTCTGGAGCATCGTACATGCAGAAACCAACTGGGCCAAAAGCCTTCAAGACAGGTACCTCAATTAAGCACCTAGCAGAGGTCTGGTCTGAGAGATTCTGGGCACTATTCTTTCCCACTGAAGTCAATGCAGAGGCCACATCCCTATCTACACAACCAGGTAGTTGAAGATAATAATTAGCCACCTCTTAGTCAGAACTCAAACTCCTCCCCCAGGCAGATCTGCACTCAGGCAGCTTCAGGGGGGCTGACGTCCTCTTAACATGGAGACAGAAGGCCACAGAAAGGTGAGTGTATACAGGAGAACCTCCCTGTCTGAATATTCATGTCACCTAATAAGGGGGGAGCGGATAGAACCAGAACTGGATCTTACTCTGAGTTAAAACACAAATCGAGCTGGTTGTGTGACTATGCAGATACTTGAACCACCTTCCCTGCCGTACTGAACACTTTGCAGCAGATGGGGAAAATACCCAGTGCAGTGGAGCTGTTCACCTTGAGCACTGGGGATTTGCTTCTATCCTTACAGAGCAGGACAAAATCTCAAACAGAATTTATTTTAATTAACCCTAACCCATCCACCCCCCACCACTTCCACTCTCCACCCCCACCCCTGCAGCTCTCACCTTCTAAAAATTTGCGGATCATAGAGTCTTTTATATTCAGAGAAAGCTGGTCTTTAGCGACTGGGGCTTTGGGTTTTGATTGAAGCATCTCGACATCTGGAAGAACAATTGGGAAGAGTAATCCGTTAACTATGTCTTCAACCACACCGTGTTTTCCATTAGCTGTTCACAAACCCAATATGATTAGCGGACCTGAGATTTCTGAAACACCCAGGCCCACTGACCAGTCACTCAACTTTAGGATGGACAATTTGGACAATTCCAAGCACAAGTATTTGCCTCAAGAGATGATTGTGGGGCTAAGTCCCAGTAAGACTGGTGAGAGTTCCATGCCTACTCTGAAAGGAGAATGTACTGCATTGTATCCAGTCTAAAACCATGTCTACACTACAGGGACCCTAGCACCATAGCTACATGGTGTAGACCCAGCCTGTGGCAATGGAAGGGGCTTTTCCATCACTGTAAGAACACCACCTCCCCGAGCGACTGTAGCTAGCACAACAGAAGTTAGGTCGGCATAGCTATGGTGCTCTGGGGTGTGGATTTTTCACACCTCTAAGCACCGTAGCTATGACAACCTCTTTTTTAAGTACGGACGAAACCTAAAACCCAGCACTGGAACAGTAGAGCAGTAACACTACAATTACGTCTAAATTTTAACCCTGTCTTTATTTGCCCATAACTTCCCAACACTTTCACCTTTCAGACTGAAATTTCCAGGTGTTGTCCCTGTCTGGAGGAGACTAGTGTATAGAAAGGTTCAGCTGTTTAACATGAAGGCAGATATGCTATTCCCACCAAACAAGTTTTTTGTGATGCTCTGCAGCTGAAATGGCTGGAGAGGAAATTAAGATTGTAAACTGTTTAGGATAGATAGAGACTGTCTTTACTACAAATCTATACAGCAGTTAGTACAATGGACCCCCAATGTGGTTGGAGCCTCTAGCTGCTAGCAAACCTGCAGGGGATGGGGGCAGTGCCAGGGAGTAAGGAACTAGAGGGTCCCTGAACTGGAACCTGGAGTAAAGGGTGGATCAGGGTTCTCCTGCTAGCCACTGAGGAAGTGGCACTCTGCGGCAGTGAATGGGAAGACTGCCCAGGATTGCTGAAGGAAGGGGAAAACATGTAGTGTGACCTGGCTGGTAAGCCAAGTCACAAAGAGGCAGCAGCAATTCATGGAGCAAGAGTGGGGCTTCTGACCCAGAGAGAGAGGTGGAGACACGGTGTGCAACCATAGGAAGGGTGTTCACCTTGCATGCTATACCCCTGAGTGACCAGGAGGAGGCACCATCCTAGCAGGGAGTGGAGCACCCTGCCACAGAACCCTATTTAGGGAAGCATGTGAGCACATTCTTCCGGGTTTTGCTGATCAGGGATGAACTTTAAGAATGTTAAGCAAGTGCTTTAACTATTACAGGCCCCATCTGTGGAAATGCATGTTTTGGTCAAGGTTGGTTTTACTGTGGCCAGGTTATAAGCCACTGAAAGTCGCTATGCTCAGTACGTTTTGCACAGGGTTTCTGCCAAGTTCCTCAAGTGCGCAGCCAAGGAAGGCCATTGCTGTACAGGCAGAGGCAAACAACAGAGCTGAGTAGTGGAGAGTTCAGTGAAGGTGCCAGCAGGGCATTGAGAATTAGCTACTGTTTGGAAGACACTTTGGGCTGCTCAGCTGGAGTTGGCTATCCACGTCCAATGTTTCAGCATTAGAGGGCATGTCTTTGTACAGAAACTTGTCATTTTTATCCAAGTAATCAATAATTAACAGACTGGTATTTACAACTTATACAATCAGGCATGAATCAAGCCACTGATGTATGGATTTCGGAGTGGAGCAAACAGCGTTGGGAGTGCAAAATTCCTTTCCTTCTCTGCATAGAAAACAAAGAGACAGTCTCATGTTCCCCTTTTTTTTCAGTGCTCTGCAGAATCATTAGACCAGAACAGTAACAGGAAGTTGGGGAGTTTTCTGTTGCGTAGCCAAATCTTTTCACCACGTAGTGTCAACTACCAGGGATAACTACTGCATAAGAAGGCTACTGCTTTTCTGGGTAAAATTGATCTATCTAGCCAATAAGTTGTCAATCTATTTCAGGCAGAGAAAATCTTAAACCAAGGGATCACTGTTACACTTGATTAGTGAGTGACCCATGGCAGAGACCAGATCTGCTTTATAGGGCATTAGCCAGGATTAGTTAACAACTCACTAATCCCACCAACTGCCTGTAGGGTATGTGTGCCGTTTATGGGGTTTTCTGTTTTTTTCCTTTCCCAGGAGAAGGCCAAGCTGGTTTTGCCAAGGAAGAGTGAAAACTATAACAGGGATCCCAGACTTTGCCCAGCTGAGAGCTACACTGGAAACTTGCCAGGAGTCAAAGGACAATACCCAATTGGTATGAAATACAGCAGCTTATATATTAGACACTGCTATACTGCAGACTCCAAATGGACAAAAATAAGAGGCCGAAACACCAGAGGTAGGTTATCCTCATGCACTGTCCCAAATACCTGACTCTGTAGGAGGATGAGCTAGAAGTATAAATAAAATATCAAGTATGTGACATTACTCAGTGAAGTAGGCGAAGAGGTTAGTGGCAGATCACAGGGAACTGCAGACACTGACTCAGCGGGAGAGAGATTAGCCTCCCCGATGTAGGCAGGATTTTAGGCTTGCCTGACAGGCAATTACCACATCACTGTCTCCTGGCACACAGATCTGCCTTGTATACAGATGACACCTATTAATGTCCTACCCATGTCACCAGATCGAGCTGAAGTCTTGGACATCCCCCAGATTGATTATCTATTCCCCTTACCTCATCAGAAATGAGACTCTGGGGCAGGGATTAGGGAGAGAAGAGTCACCCACAAAGTCTGGACCTCACAGCCAGGTGCCCAGCAATAGTTTGCAAGTGACCCCAGGTTTGCTTGAGCTAATCAGGGGACCTAGGGTGAAAGATCTTGTGGTGTGAAGGCAGCAGGCAGAGGAGAAGCCATGCTGGAATCTCAGGTGTCATGCTACCTAGGATTTAAGATAAAAGATAGACCTCCAATTTCCCTTCCTATTCTGTCTGGAGACTTCATGTGGGTTAACGGCTTCTCATTCAGCCAGTAGAGCCTTGGACCTTCTGGAAGTTCAGTCACTGCCCCTTGGTCTTAGAGACACCAACTATACACACAGGCTGCCTCAGTGTGTGGCTGCACCTTCCTTTTATGTTAGCATGTAAAGAAACCCCTGCCCGCTTCTCCATTAAGTCTTCAGAGACAGTTGTGGTCGGCTATTACAGAGCACACACAAAGCCAGCTGTGTTCAGAGGTCAGTTCTCTATTACTTAACACAAAGACTTCAGTGTTTTGCCATAATCCCACCCTGGATTTTTAAAGCAGTTACATTTTGTGCATGATTCCCTTTGTTCACCTGAGGAAGACAAGAAGGCTGCAGTTCTGTGCACTACCTACAATCCATAGACACGGGTTAGAAAAACCTTGTCTATGCGGGGGAAGGGAGTGGGAATAACACAGCTCACTAACATGGGAAAAGACATGAACAGCTAACAAAATCCACTCTTAGTAAGGATTCAGGGGTTCTGAAACCTCATTCTGCACTTCATGGCACAATCGTTTAAAAGCTGCTGTTCCAGCAGTGTCCCTTCCAGAGGGGGCTTGTGAGACTAACTATTTAACTCTTTAAAGCAGGGGTTGGCAACCTTTCAGAAGTGCTGTGCCGAGTCTTCATTTATTCACTCTAATTTAAGGTTTCGCGTGCCGGTAATACATTTTAACGTTTTTAGAAGGTCTCTTTCTATAAGTCTAATACATAACTAAACTATTGTTGTATGTAAAATAAATAAGGGTTTTAAAATGTTTAAGAAGCTTCATTTAAAATTAAATTAAAATGCAGAGCCCCCCAGACTGGTGGCCAAGACCCCGGCAGTGTGAGTGCTACTGAAAATCAGCTCGCATGCTACGCATGCCATAGGTTGCCTACCCCTGCTCTAAAGCATGAAGCTCCAGCTCCATTAGTTCCTGCACCTGGATGCTCTACAGTTAAGGTAACAGGGCTGGGAATCAGGCAGGCAATCTGGTGCCCCAGATCTTTGTCCAAGGTCACATGCACACAGCAGCAGAGGGAAAGTGACATGGTTATTTCCCCATCTAAAATGGAGTTAATGCTCCTCAGGTGGCCGGAAGCAGGGGTGCCAGAACAAGGAGGACCAGGGGGTCATGGTCCCTCCACTTTTTACTGGACGTAAGGAAGATGGTGCGGAGAGGAGTGAGTGCTGGGTGGAGCCTCGGGGGGAGAGGCAGTGCAGGGGCAGGATCTTGGGGAAAGGAGTGGGGCAGGGGTGGGATCCCTGGGTGGATGGGTGACATGGGGGTGGGGCCACAGTTCGGGCGCCTGTGGTCCCCCCACTTTTAGGGTGCTTTGGCTGCTCCTGGCTGGAAGATTGCAGTTTGTTAAATGCACTGAAGTCAGTGGATGCCAGGCCCTAGAGAGGGGCAGAGTGTTATTTGAGTAATTGCTGGAGGGGCGAAAGGGGGCTTTATGGCTGCAGACAGTAGCGTTAAAACAATTTGTATATTGGGGGTACTGAAAGCCATTGAACCAAACTGTAAACTCTGTTTATGATGGAAACCACTTCAAGCCAGGGGGTGCTCCCACACCCCCAGCACTCCTAGTTCCAGCACCCTTGGCTGCAAATAAGAATAACTCTCATAATTAGCAAGTCAAAATGTGGGTCACAGAACCATCTAGCCAAGGAAGGAAATGCCTTCCCCTGGCTGGGACCAGAGTGAACAGAGTCAAGAAACACATAGCCTTGGAGGAGGGCAGAAGTTCCCCATAGCTTCCTCCTACAAGTATATCATTGGTCTCCTTATTGGTTCAGAGACTGGATAAAAACATAACAAATCTGCACCTTCACGCTCCAGTCGATCATCACTGAGCTGCATGTGCTAAGGCCTTAATACATGGAGCCTTCTGCAGTGTAAGAAAGAGACGGGAACAATGGCAATCTACAGACATGGGGACTTTGGCCAGTTCCTTGACACTGTCTGGTACTTCACTGCATGATAGGATGTGTTCTGCTCCATGCTTTAAGGAGAATGTTCCATTGTTCCCTCCAGCACGCTTCACTACACGCCCTCGCTAATCAGGCACATCAGACCCTACCCTCTGGCATCTTCTTAGGAAAAGCACCTTCAATTCCAGGCACGGAAGTTTGCCCTGCACTTAGATCAAAAACAACCCACTGGTTAAAGATTAGTCAACCCTCAAGAGTTCGGAGGTGGAAGTTGGGAGAACAGCTCTGGCACACAGACTCATTCAAAAGGCCACATTTCCGAGATCCAGAGTTTGGAACTGAGCAGGAGAGGTTGGTGGAGGAAAAGAGTTCACACTGGTTAAGACAAAACGGTCCCTTTGTCCACAATGCAGAAGTGAGGTGAAAAGGATAACTCCCCCGTCATACCTCTCAGCTGCTGTTTGTAACAGCTACCTGCAACCCACACAAGCCTGCTGCAATTTCCTTATACCTGGAAGTTTCAAATACTTGTAAGGTCAAATGTAAGGTGTAATCAGAGGGACAATTCTACTGAAGGGGGAATTCCTACAATTAATGGGATGAAATTAACTAAAGGACAATTTAGGCTCAATATCAAAAATATTCTTAACAGTAAGAGCTATTTGGCTGTGTGCTAGTTTGTGAAGGGAAGTAGGTTATGAGCATTTAGAACGACACTGGGGAAGTGGCTGTAGGGAATAACCCTTCACGGGACAGGGCCGGGGACACAGAGTTCTGTATAGGAACAGTTCTTTCCCAGCTCTATGGTTGGGTGGCCCATCTTAAAACTGAGCTTCATGGGACACCATCAGCTTAGACATCACACTGGTGTCTGAATCTGTCCTAATCCTAGCACAAGTAACACCTCTTTCTGGAGCTGAACGGTTAGAGAAACTGTCAGACCCACAAAGTAAAAATTCTCTGTGTTCCTTGCACAGAATCCATTTCCCTAGGCCAACAGAGAGAGAAAAAAGCATTGAAAAGACTAAAGAGATCAAGACTAGAGACTGGCTGGGGGACTCAGTACCAGTGTGTAACCTGAAGCTATTTTTAACACTTTGAAACGGATTACATTTCAAACAGCTTCTCATTAAGCTAGGTAACCACTTGGTGCTTTCAAGCTCTCTCAGGTCATTTCTCAAAGTGTGTGGCACGAACTGTGGTCCAATCCTGCCAGGTGGGCATGTTGCTGATATGGTTGTAGCTTAATATGTCCCTTGTTCAGAGAAGCCATTGGAAATACTAGAAATCAGTTCCAACCTGGAGGAAATGTGTCAACAAACATCATGTTTCACTTTTCTATGTAGTCTTTCATTTCCACAGAGCTTTAACTAGGTGCCAAATCTTGAAGTCTATAATCATTAAGTCAGTGCTAACTCAGGCAATACTCCCACCACTTTCAGTAAGGGCTTGTCTTGATATCAGTATAGCTTATTTCAGACACCAGTCAAACACCTGTATGCTGAAATAACTGCATCAACACTAAGTTACCCCACCAGTTGAGCTGTATCTGTCTCTACACCAATACAGTTACATAGGGGCGAAAACTATCTAGGCCTAAGAATTTTCCCAGGTAAAGACTCCGTAAGGCCTTCAAAGATTTATTCTTTATACCACCACCAGCCCCTGGGGTAGAAAGGGATTGCCATGCGGAGTACAGAAAACACAGCACAGCTCTGGACACAAGAGCAAACACACTGTTACAGAAAGTGCGAAAGGCTCTTCAGGGTCGCCCAGAGGATTCCGGGGGCCCGGGGTCTTCGGTGGCGGGGGGCCCTTCCGTTCCGGGACCCGCCGCCAAAGTGCCCCGAAGACCCGCGGCGGGAGCCCCCCGCCGCCGAATTACCGCCGAAGCGGGACCCGCCGCCGACGTGCAGCCCGGTCTTCGGCGGTAATTCGGCGGCGGGGGGCTCCCGCCGTGGGTCTTCGGGGCACTTCGGCGGCGGGTCCCGGAACGGAAGGGCCCCCCGCCACCAAATTACCGCCAAAGACCGGGCTGCACGTTGGCGGCGGGTCCTGCTTCGGCGGTAATTCACCAGTGGAGGGTCCTTCCGCCCCAGAGCGGAAGGACCCCCCGCTGGCGAAGACCGGGAGCGAAGAAGCTCCTGCGCCCTCTTGCCCCGCCCCCTCTGGGCGGCCCTGACCCTATCCACCCCCCCCAGAACACCCACAATCCACCCCCCCCATTCCCTGCCCCCTCCCCCAACCTCTGCCCTGACTGTCTCCAGGGCTCCCTGCCCTTTAGCCAACCCCGCCGGCCCCAGCCTCTTACCCCCGGCTCCCTCCTCACGCGCAGCCTCAGCGCCTCGGCTGAACAGCCGCAGCGTGCCTCCGGCGGCGCCTGAGCTCCGTCCCGCTCAGAGCCGCGTGGGGAGCGGGTGGGGCTGGGAGCTCCGGGCCCAGCGGAGGGAGCAGAGCTCAGCCCGGAGCTCCCAGCCCCGCCCCCTCACCACGCGGCTCTGAGCGGGGTGGGGCTCGGGCCCCGCTGGAGACAGGGCGCTTGATGCGCTAAGGCTCCAGGAGAGGGGCGGAGGCGGGAGCCTCCGCTCTTCTCTTGGGGGCCCCTGCGGAACCCGGGGCCCGGGGCAAATTGCCCCCTTTGCCCCCCCCTCTGGGCGGCCCTGAGGCTCTTTGCCCATGCAGACAGACCAAACCTCAGATTTAAAGAACAGCTCTGTTCTGCAGAGTTTTTAAGATGTCACCCTCTTGTTCAGATCTGCTCCTTGTGCGAATTCAGAGCCAAGATGCCCATTTGTGACAGAACTTTTTGTTCTTTACTTCCGCCAGCACTGCAGAGCCCATACAGCAGCGTGTAAGCTGGATTCAGTTACTTTTTGTGCCCCAAGAGAATCACTTCATTCTAGTCTTTCAGACCTCTGCAAAGCCACCAAAGTCACTGGCCTTGTGTACGTGTCGCGAGAGCACATTGGGGCCTACAGAACCTTTGCCACTGGTGAGGTTCAGGAAGTGCAGCCCGACTCAGACCCCAAGTTTGCAGGACTGGCAATCAGCCCACTTTTACTCATCAACTGAGCACATTTGAGCTGAAGTCGGAGAACACAGTACGGAATCTCATGAGGCCATTTTGACAGCATAGCTGCAGTCTACATTCCAATTCAAAAGTCTCAGAGAGTAAGTTATAGGAAACCCTACATCAAAAGAATGAGTAAGTTACTGCGTTTCTGTAGAGTCTCGGCATTTCAACCCACTAAACTCAACTAGTTTTTCCTCCAAGTTTTTTGCCCTGCCCATATTAAATACCTTACACAGAGATCCACCCAGTCTCCATAGAACTATCCAAACCAACATCTAGAAACCAATTCTACGCAGACTACTTCTGAAACAGCACACGCTAGCCACAGCTCCCCAGCCCTCACTCAAGTACTAGGGACAACAGGATCTTTGTGGCTGAGGTATTCAATTGCTCCTGCTGCTTATTCTCCACCTGAAATCCTAACCACCTGGTTTTGTAGCAACATAACCATCTCCACAGCAACCAAATGAGACATCACAAAGACGGGATTATGAATTCAGGTGAAGAACAAACAGCAGTGGCAAATGAACCCTAAGCAACACAGATCTTGTTTTATAGTTTCCTTCAAATTCATATGGGGAGGGGGGAGCAATCCAAGATATATTGTCTATACGCAGAAGTGTTTCAGTAGGAGAAGTCTCCTCTAAGGCAGTGAATTTTTTTAAGTGTCAGTACCCTCCCCTCCCCTCCACTGACAGCTGATTTTCTCACAAGCAGTTAAACAGTGGCAACCCACACTTTTTAACTTGTCCTGCCTCCCCTCAAGTCACTACATTGGCTTCTCAGCTTCTACATCAGATTGTAGTTCTTTGACCTTCCTCTTAAGAGATCAACCCTACCGTACAGGAGGTGCCTTTTTTTAACATACTCCTTTCATGCAGAGCAAGATCTGCAGTCTAATGATGAAAGTGTTACTTCTTTTTATGCCTGTTATCTCAAAGCCGACAGTAGCCCAACCATCTTTTAGTGTTGCTGGTGTGGACAGAGCAGAAATGTTACAATCAAAACACATTATAAATGCAGTCAGGGAACTGCTATGTGTAAACACTCATCAAACTAAATCTCTTATTTTGTTAAGCCAAGGCCTGCAACACTCCACACAACTTAAAGTCTATACATACACAGATCATCTGTGGCATCAGGGGCAAAGTTGGCCATGGATTCATAGAGCTCATCATCACAGCCAGGATTCAGGGAGCATTTCATCAGCAGGTCGGTGGAGAGGTGAGCCATGGACTCATAAACAGAGTCATCTTCCTCGCCCTGCATCAGCTCCTCCTTAATGTGACTCTTCAGCATATCAGCAGTTTCCTGGAGGAGGGAGTGTAAGCAAAAGAATCAGTAAAGAGAGGATCTGAGAAATAAAGCTGCTCTTGCTGTGTGAAGTGCAGTGTATTAGCATGTTCAGATTTACTGAGTGATGTGCAAAATGTTTTTAAAAGTTGCCTGCATCCCGTGTCCAGAGTTAGGAGATTTAATTGCTGCCCATGCTATAAGCAAGCAGAGGACGTAAGTCTCCAGGGACATCAGTCTGGTATTTTTCACCAGCACATCCATCCTCCGAGCCCACAACTGCATCTGCAAGTCTCCCCTTCTGGAAAATCAGTGCCAATATCAGGATAAGTCTGCCATGCACTTGTTATGGAAAAAGCCTTCCAGTGTAAACCGATATCTAAGGTGGTGATGGCTCAACAGAAGCTGCCGTTGGAGCCTTTAGCTGGAGATGTGGGTCGAAGAAACAGTTCCTTACACCCCAAGCACTGTGAGAAAGGGCCACCCCCTGCTTCACTCTGGATTTAGTTTCCTCTTTTTTTGACAGCTGTACCAGAACATGAAGCTACGTGTTCTGGAAGTGCACAGCCCGCCTCCTCCGAGAGACCAATAGGAAACCTCACAGCTGATCATCGCTTGTGTAATACCAGCAACTTTCATTTCTCAGGGCAATGGAATTCTTTGTGCAGCTGCTGCGCTAGAGAGCAGCACTAACTTTACAAGGCCTGTGCTGGTAAGGCAGAACACTTCCCAAGCTGCTCTCCCCAAAACCCAGCACTGACTATGCTCCAGGCCCAGCCACTAGCTCTCTGCCATACAGCTGGAAGGAGCCGTCTCACCTCACCTCCTCTAGCTATTGCTACAGTGCCTTTTTAGTTGTTAGCATCTCTGGCTCTCGCCCCGACCAGTGGCTGCACTAACGCAGACCACTGACCTGTGCTTACAGTAAACGGGACATGGGGGATAGCGCATTGGGGCTGCTATTTCAAGCCTGACTAGCTCTCTCACCACAACAGGCGTGAGAGAAACAGCTAGCACAGGTCAGGCCAGGCCTGTGACGCTCGTGGTATATTTACCAAAGAATAGGGCTGGAGGCAGCTGGATTTTCTCAGCCTCCTGCACTTCTCCCGGAAGTACACAGGTTTTAATGAAAGAGAGGCGATTCACAGCCTTGTAACCCCACTGATTTCGGGGCAAGGCCACACAACCTAGCTAGTAGCTTCCCATCAGAAGCCTGCACAGTCCATTTTAGTCTGTCACTTGCCTTTGTGCAGAAAACCATCACAAGACCTAAGCAGCACCCAAGTCTTCAAAACAGGGCTTCACCTCTACTGGGCAGGGCCAACGTCCCCCTCCATCGTCTCATTAAGTCCCTCCACTTTTGACCATGTAACCCCCAAGCTAACAAGTGCAGGACCTTCTGCACAGAGATCTAAACCCAAGGCGTCACCCTTGTGCTTGCAACGTGCTTGTCACTTTCAGAGCACTTCCCCTCAGCTCCTTTTCCTGCTGCTTTGAAGTGACAACCGTGCAAAGACTTTGAAGTGCAGGCAATCAGAGAGAGTTCTGGGGCCCCAATGTCCCAGCACACTCTGAGTCAGTGCCGTGGCACTTCTCTGGACAGAACAGGATGGAGGGGCTGCAGCTTTGGCAGCATTAGGGTTTATCTCAGGGGCTTCACACCAGGGGTCGGATGCTACGGACGCATCGGTAGCAGCATGCTGGTCCCGAGGGTTGTGAGTGAAGGGGACCAGAAGTACATACTCTGTTTCTATCTCTTCTGCTCCTCTCTAAGAGCCCTCTACCCATCTTCCCCAGTCTCCCATGCTGCACCCAGCTGCTAGCCCCATCTTACAGCAGAGAGGAGCCATGGTATGCCAACTTCCCCTCCACCCTTCTCCACTGCTTGCCATCCCAGTGCGCAGCACCATCCTCAGTGACAGGTTACCAGCCTGACGGACAGCAATCTGGGGCAGCTTTCACTGTACAAAGTGCATGCCCTCCAGCCCCCTCCAGCAGCACCTTGCTCCCTCTTACCACGTATTCGTCAATGAACTGCCGCAGGTCCTTAAAGCCATGGTTTTCGGCAATGTTGTTTGGGTAGTACCCATACTTGTTGGCTACGCTGTAGGCTTGCAGGGCTCCTGGGCAAGTAAGCAGCAGCGCTGTAAGGTTCTTCAGACCATATTTTGCAGCGAAGTGAAGTAGCGTCGGCAGCTCTTCGTCCCTCTGATCTGAGAGAACAAAGGCTTTTAGAAATCAAGCTCCTCTCTGGCATCAACACACCCGGTGGGTGATGAATGCAGTGGCTAGTAAAGGGGGAGGCACACAAAAGCAGCACATTAAATAGCCCTGGAAGAGCTCCACCATGTCAGAATGGAGAGGAGCTCGGCTTGTAGAGCTGAGCCAGCCAGAGCTATCTAGGACATTCAGATGCCCAGTTCCCATTGGTTTTCCTGGGAGTTTGGCATCCAAATCCCTTAAGGCATTTCAAAGCTGCAACTTAGCCATGAAAATCTCAGCTTCAAAGACACTTAGATCCTCTCATGAAAAATGCTGCAGGAAGGCACACCTGCCTGGCACACTGGGGCACCACTGGCGCTGCAGCTGGAAGGGCAGGGAGAAGAGAGTGAAAATGGGAAAAGCTGTTCTCTGGTGAATGCATCAGCAACATGACGTAGGGGAGCACATCAGGTGTTGGGGGCGGGGTAGTGAACCCTCAAGAAACTAGATGGCAGAGTTAGCAACGAACAAGGTGCATTCTCACTAAACAGTGGAAGACACATGACGTCATGGTGAAGAAGCACATGGCTAATTTCAGCCTGAGCAAAGTTCGTAAACTCGCCTCCCAGAGTGCCTGTGCATGTGCTGGTTCCATGCCAAGGAGCATGCTTTGCTCATGAATACTGGTGAAGCAGATGTGCACAGCCCATGTCAGGCACTGCCCAGGACAGAGGCTGAGGAAGGCTCCATCTGGCATGGGGGAAAAGGGAGCTGCCTGGTTTACTGGGGCTCTTTCTGGATATTCAAGGAGCAGCACTGTTCAGCCAATCCCGGCTGGGTGTCAGCAAAGTGAGGATCAGGAGATTAAACACAGAGGCAGGCAATACAGAAGAGGGATAGGGGAAAATACTGCCAAAAAAGGGGTCCTGGGGTGCTGGCCAAGATCCCCAAAAGCCATGTGCTAATCCCGGGGAATTCGGCAGCACTCTGCCCACAACAACAAGGTACCGCACCTGGAAAGGCTGCTCTGATCCAGGCATTTAAAATCAAATCTCCCACTACCATACTGGGCCTGTTTTCAGAGACATTGCTGTGTCTCACTGCTGAGACTGTAAGCGCTGCCCAGGCACGTCCTAAGGCACATGGTCAAGGTGGTCTTCACTGCACTCATTACTTTTACAAAAACAGTTGGCCAAGACTTTCAGGAGTGACAAGTGATTTCAGGCCCTGGGCCTCCCAATTTACTCTAATTGTGAGCTCAACGGGAACAAGGAAGTGAAAATGCATAAACTATCACAATCACCTAGAATAACCAATGTTGATGGGAAAAGGTACAAAAAGGAGACAGAAGATTGAATTAGTCCAAACATAAAGGCCTCCTGATACAATTCAAGGACTGTGTTAAGAACATGCCTGTGAACAAGAGGGACTGAGGACCAAAAATGACTAAAGCAAAATGGGTATGTTGGATATTAGGCCTAACTGAGGGAGAAAATAATGAGGGGATGGGCTATTGCACCCGGCACTCCCTTTTGGGGTCATTAAGAGACTTTGGGGAGAAAAATTGGCTATTGGCGCAAGTTTCACCATCATGGCTGCCACCTCCAGCATCTACTGGGATCTTTTTTGTCCTAAGCTTGAGGGATGCGTGACCAGACTGGGTCAGAGAGAGGGACCCAGATACCATCACCACCCTACCAGCTCCATCTGAATGCCAACCACCACCAGGGATGCAAGACTGTGTCTCGCCCCCCCCCCCCTTGGTGTGATCTTTTCCTTCCCTGCCTTACCTCTTGTCTTTCCTATCTCCTTTTTCCTTTTGTCTAAGAACAGTCCAGCTTAGTCAGCCAACACTGCTGTAAGCCTGTCACCAGAAAGGCAGCTAAAGGCTACGCCCTAGACAGCCCAGTGCTGGAACAAGTTTGCCAGTCTCGCTGTGGCTGATCAGACCGTGTGCTGTGCCTGTGTTTTTCCAAGAGTGGGGCTGCAAGTGAGAGTCAGCATCAGTGAGAAGCTACATTTGCTCTCTTTGCTGCTCTTTCCTCTCCCCTGGTGTCTGTGTTTATCTCAACTTGTCTTCTAAGAAATGGGATCGGCTTTAACAAGTACAGCAACAATGACAGCTCCAGTCCAGCTTATCTCATTTCTTTCCCCCCCCGCACCCAAAAGAACAGTTATTACCAAATACCAACTAAAGACTGTCAAATGCAGGGGGAGGGGGTGTCCTTCTAAAAACTCTCTCCAGCTAAAGGAAAGGGAACAAGGGATGTTGTTAAAATGAAAACTGGATTTAATACCCTACATTTCAAATGCTATTAACTGTTTTTCCTTCTTTTCTGTATCTTTCAATAAAGAGTTTAATGGGTTTCTTTGTTTGTTTGTTTTTTGCATTGCTGAGGTCTCTAGATACCAAACCCCAAACCTTGTTTAATGTTGGACAGTGACTAGGTTATGTTAATGCCTTTGTCTCTTCGGGCCCCTTTATTCCATCTAAATTAATACAACAGCACCCAGTTTAACACCTTGAAAGGGAGCTCATTTTCATAGAGCAGGGGCTCAATTTTCTTTTAAAGATGGCCCATGTTGGGTGCCCAACATCACTAGGCACTTTTGAAAATCTTGGCCGTAGATTATTGTCCACCCTGCCCCAGGCCTGCCAAGATAATGGTTCTTTACTCCATTCTTTGTGTGTTAAAACCCTGTAGTTCCATTTTACATGGTGCTGCAGGCGACTCATTTTACAGCCACTGATTACAGGCAGAGAGTTGTAACAAGGACATTTTTTAAAGACTTACTTGTTGTCATATCTTCTTCCTCCAGCTGGTTGATTCCAAACAGGTGCAAGCCACTTGCAGGAATGTTGTTCTTCAATGACTCAGTCAACAGTTTGTCCAGAGCTTCTATGTTATATGGTACTATTTTAAAGGCCTGAACAGAAGTGAAAAGTAATTTATCTTGTGGGCATTTTCAGGCCAGACATTCAGTTCAGTTTGGATGTATAAAGTAAGTTAAAAACAAAAAACTAAGTCAAAAGAAGAGAATGCTAAACACTCAAAGACCAGAAGGGCCAAAGTTAAGGTTGTATGTGCAATTTTAACTGCTTCCCGATGCATATTCATGATACTATATTTAGTTACATGATTAGTTGCTACTATTCTCAGTGACTGAGTATGCAGGTTGGCAAGCACAGTGAGTGAGTCTGGAATGCAAAAATTACGGTAAGTCGTTTCCTGAAACAGAAGTGAAAAATGAAGGAGTTACTTTACTTTTTGTGATATGCTCAACTAGCCTGGTCAGTTTCGCATGTTGCACAAGGCTTTTATGTTTGGCTTTCCAAATGATTTGTTATTTCTTGAAGACTTATTCCAGGTTCTGTAAAATCCAGTTTCTCAAGTTAGCAAAGTCTAAACTGGGGGGGTTAAATTACTGCATTTTCCTTGAGCTGCCAATAGATCTAAGAGTTACCATAGCTCCTCATAGGGAGAGAGCACACTCTGCTTTCTGCAGATGGGAAACATTAGGCCTAATTAATATTGACTGCGATAAAACAATGAGATTACATTTCTATCCTTCCAGCAAGCTCTTTCCTTCCGAGCGCTTTGGATATCTTTTTTGCTCACCTCCTGCCCCAGAAAGAGCTGATTTCAAAAGTTGCCTTTTGTCCATTGTCATTACCTGGCACATGAACTCCACTGGATTAGCTGCATTGGCCAACAAGTTGCCGATCTCTTCCATGTCACTGTAATAGCTGATGTTCGCTTCCCCCACCATCAAGTCACCTGAATATATCCGCAGAGATGCTGCTCCAGATGTTAAGTCTTTCAAAGGAAAGGAAAACAATCCCCAGTAAAAACAGGCAATGAGCGTGAGCACCCAGAAGCAGCACTGACATTAGGAGGGGTTTCACTCAACTCCATCAGCATAAGCGTTTCAATTGTGGGTGAATCTGGCATGTGTCAGTAGGGTTGCCAATTTTGGTTGGATGTATTCCTGGAGATTTCATCACATGACATAATCTTTAATTCCTATCTATCTCATAGAGCTGGAAGGGACCCTGAAAGGTCATTGAGTCCAGCCCCCTGCCTTCACTAGCAGGACCAAGTACTGATTTTGCCCCAGATCCCTAAGTGGCCCCCTCAAGGACTGAACTCACAACCCTGGATTTGGCAGGCCAATGCTTAAACCACTGAGCTATCACAGTTTTAATCACATTGTTAAACAATAGAATACCAATTGAAATGTGTTAAATATTTTGGATGTTTTTTCCCACATTTTCATACATATTGTATTCTGTACTGTAATTGAAATCAAAGTGTATATTATTTTTATTACAAATATTTGCACTGTAAAAATGATAAACAAAAGAAATAGTAATTTTCAGTTCACCTCATACAAGTACTGTAGTGCAATCTTTTTAAGTGCAACTTACAAGTGTAGGGTTTTTTTGTTACATAACTGCACTCAAAAACAAAATAATATAAAACTTCAGAGCCCACAAGTCCACTCAGTCCTACTTCTTGGTCAGCCAATCACTAAGACAAACAAGTTTGTTTACATTTAAAGGAGATAATGCTGACCTCTTTTTATTTACAATGTCACCAGAAAGTGAGAACAGGCATTTGCATGGCACTTTTGTAGCTGGCATTGCAAGGTATTTATGTGCCAGATATGCTAAACATTTGTATGCTCCTTTATGCTTTGGCCACCATTCCAGAGGACATGCGTCCATGATGATAACGCTCGTTAAAAAAACAATGTATTAATTAAATTTGTGACTGAACTCCTTGGCGGAGAATTGATTTTCCCCTGCTCTGTTTTACCCACATTCCGCCATATATTTCTTGTCGTAGCCATCTTGGACCCAGCACATGTTGTTCATTTTAAGAACACTTTCACTGCAGATTTCACGAAACACAAAGAAGGTACCAATGTGAGATTTCTAAAGATAGCTACAGCACTTGACCAAAGGTTTAAGAATCTGAAGTGCCTTCCAAAATCTGAGGGGACAAGGTGGGGAGCATGCTTTCAGAAGTCTTAAAACAGAAACATTCCAATGCGGAAACTACAGAACCCGAACCACCAAAAAAGAAAATCAACCTTCTGCTTGTGGCATCTGACTCAGATGATGAAAATGAATGGTGTGCACTGCTTTGGATTGTTATCGAGCAGAACTCATCATCGGCATGGACGCATGTCCTCTGGAATGGTGGTTGAAGCATGAAGGGATATAGGAATCTTTAGCATATCTGGCATGTAAATATCTTGCAATGCCAGCTACAACAGTGCCATGAGAACGCCTGTTCTCGCTTTCAGGTGACATTGTGAACAAGAAACGGTCAGCATTATCTCCTGGAAATGTAAATGAACTGTTTGTCTGAGCGATTGGCTTCACAAGAAGTGGACTTGCAGGATCTAAAATTTTACATTGTTTTATTTTTGAATGCAGTTTTTTTGTACATAATTCTACATTTGTAAGTTCAACTTTCATGATAAAGAGATTGCACTACAGTACTCGTATTAGGTGAACTGAAAAATACTATTTCTTTTGTTTTTTACAGTGCAAATATTTGTAATAAAAATAACTATAAAGCGAGCACTGTACATTTTGTATTGTGTTGTAATTGAAATCAATATTTTTGAAAATGTAGAAAACATCCCAAAATATTTAAATAGTATTCTATTGTTATTTAACAGTGGGATTAATCGCGTGATTAATCGTGATTAATTTTTTTAATCGCTTGACAGCCTTAGTATTTACATTAACAGTCTTGTTTTAGACACACTACCTTAACCGTTTGCTGGGCCAAGTTCTCCTCATTCTACCCACTGACTTCTGGGAGGCTGAAGAGGTGTAATGGTTTGGCCCTCTATTCCTCAGACTGTCACATTATGACATTATGTGCAAATAATGATTTTTTGATTTGCTGTCTGTTCCAGGAAAAAAAGATTTTGTTTCTAGTCAAAACTAACATTTTTCAGAAAACCAAAAAGTTGGGGAAAAAAGTTGTTTCATTTGAGGTTTTTTAATTTTTTTAAAAATAAAATTGAAGGAACTTTCTTAATGAAAAATCATTTCAAATTGAACAATCAAAACATTTTGTTTTGACTTTTTCGGAGGGGAAAATTAAGATTTTTATTTTTCAACCGAAACCATTCATGACTTTGACATGAATTCACAAAATGTTTTGGTCAACATGAATTTGCATTTTGTGCTGAAAAAACTTTCAGATGAAAAATGTTGCCCAGTTCTAATTATGACTTTTTCTCAAATGAAGCAACAGAGCCACTTGACTCAAGAAATCTAAATGAATGTGGATTAACTAACACTATAGGGAAGCTACCACAAATTTATAAGACACCTCGGAAACCCCACTGCTAAACTTTGGGCCAAAAATCTAAGTTTAGGTTCGTAATTTTCAGTCTGGTTGTTTTACAAACCCAGAGCGAATAAATGGGTTTGCATGAATTAAAGAGCAAGCTACACTAATCAGTTTGTTAGAGACTTGTGTAATGAATTATGTACCACAAATATATATTAAATAATGATTGTATATATTACTGTTAGGAAATAAAAAGGTCTGTTTGCTTTTTGTATGTGTTTTGGGGGATGCAGCAGTTCAGATTGTGCTGATAAGAAAAGTGGTTTGCATATCTTATCAGTAAAATTATTGGCCTATGCAGACAGGAAGGTGAAGAAGAGGGAGCTGGTAGCTTTGGAGTAAATCCGGTGCACACCCTCTCCCTCCCAGCAAGACAAGCTAAATGTATAAAAACCCAGAGCTACAAAATCATACCAGTAAGAAGAATAAACAACTACTGTAAGACAAGAATGACTGGATGGAGTCAATGGGGTTGAAAGCAGAGAATAGATGTGTTGGAAACCAGACAGAAAAAAGTAAGTTTTAGCAGGATAAGCACGAATGTATTATTTGAGGTTAGTTATTGTGATTTATATATGATAAACTAGTGGTTTAGACTAGATAAGGACACAGATTAGGTAACTTGGTAAACTGAGTCTGCACAAAGTTAAGGAACAGGGAATAAAAGATAGAGACTGACAATAAGAAAGTGGAGAAGACACAGGGGAAGAAGAGTTGAACATAGCAGAGACAAAACTGCTTAAATGTCAAACTTTCCTAGTATTTATATTTTGTGCCTATACTACCCAGCTGTGTCCTTTGAAGCCATTCCGTACAAAGAAGGCCATTTCTGGCATCAATCTTTTTCTGATGCCCTGGTGGTGGTGATAATATTTTGCACTTCTATGGGTTCATTCAGCTTCCAAGTGCTTCACAAGTGATAACTGTTCTTCAAAACGCCCAATGAGGAGAGCAAGCATTACAATCCTGACCTTACTGATTGGAGACACAAACGCACAGGGGACAATCCCACACTAAGGGTACGTCTATGCTACCTGCTGGATCGGCGGGTAGTGTTCGATGTATTGAGGATCGATTTATCGCGTCTCGTCTGGACGCAATAAATCGATCCACTAATCGACGCCCGTACTCCACCTCGGCAGGAGGAGTAAGCAGAGTCGACGGGGGAGCCACGGCAATCGACTCGCTGCCATGAGGACGGCCAGGTAAGTCTAACTAAGATATTTCGACTTCAGCTACGCTATTTGTGTAGCTGAAGTTGCATATCTTAGTTCGAACCCCCCTGCTAGTGTAGCCCAGGCCTCAGACGCAGACCTGGGAGGAAGTAGAAGTTTGTGATTTCCCTGCCTCTAGCTTTTTGTGTTCCAACCTCTAGATTGTTCCCATCTGCAACAGTTTAATTCCCAGAGGGAGAAATTCTACCTACCAGGAGCCTGTACGGAGACAGTGTATTCATTTTCCATCTTGGCTGGCACACGCACAGATTGGGCATTCTCTGGAAAGAATTCAACTTCTGTTCTCACTTGACAATCCAGTTTACATTTCATGATAATATAAAGTGTTGTCTGCACCTAGGAGTAAAGGCATCACAACATGTAGGTTCACAATATCCTGGAGCCGTTCTTCATTGCAACCCCCGCGCTGCTCTCCCCTCTGCTGAATTCAGCTCAGAGCAGTGGGGACACCTTTTCAGGGCTTCTAAACTCCACTTGGAAAAAGTAACCCACTACAAGCGATTGCTTAGAAACTTCATCCCTGTCAGGTTTCAGTATCACACACAGGGCTCTGTATCTGGGTTCTGTGGATGGCTGAATAAAGCTGAAGACAGTGGATTGGGGCAGGCTGTAAAACTGCCAGACATCCTGGTGCTTGCATCTGTGTGTAGGTGACAGGTTTTAATGCCTCAGGGTGCCATTTATATGGTGAAAATATGAAATCGGTGCTTGTGGCACCCACTAGCCAGGAAATGAAATCTCATGAGCACACTAGATCGGTTTCATTAGCATCATAAATGGCTCCCTTAGGCTCAAGAGCATGTGAAGGACAAGCCCTAAAACAAATATTGGACCATGTCTACATCGTGACCTATAATCCACAACGTCTAAGGCTTTGTCTACACTAGCACTTTTGTCAGTAAAACTTCTGTCATTCAGAGGTGTGAAAAACCACACACCCCTGACTGAGCAAAGTTTCACCGACAAAAAAAGGGATGAGGACAGTGCTATGTCTGCGGGAGATACTTTCCCACTGACATAGCTACCGCCACCACTCATTGGGGGTAGTTTAATTATGCTGGCAGGAGAGCTCTCTCCCGCACTGGTACCACTGTGCAGCTGTAAGGTCTGTAGCGTAGACATCAGAAACTGGTTAACTCTCGGGGGAAGGGGCTATATTTTGCGTGTTGGAGCAGCACCTGGCACAACAGGGACCCAATCCCAGCTGCTTCTGCAATCTAAGTTATATGTAATTCCTTTGTGTTGCACAGATGAGGCAGTACCCAGAATGCCTAGTTTTGCTGCTCATGAATGTGATGCTTCTCAATTCCATCATAGCCTTGCACAGATTATAACTCCGTCAACAGCATTCTCTGCTCCAGGTATAAGCAGCAAGATATCTTGTCATGAGCATACACCAGCGCAAACAGAGGAGTTTTGCAGATGGAGTTTGTGGACAGAGCTGGGATCTCTGCTACTTGCTTGTGCAGTTTCAGCTTCATAGCTTCTTACCCTGAAAGTGAGTTTTTCCCGCTATTACTCCAAACAGCACAGCCATCATGATGTTATTGCTCATGCTCAGGAGAGGATCAAAGAAAGCAAATTGGAGCAAATATACATTTACTTTTCAGCCCAAAAAGGCGTATTATGACTTCCTCAGATTATTGGTTACTTCTTGTATCTATTTGTACAGCACCTGTCCAGCGAAAGCTCTATTTGTAATCCAAAGTATTTCAGTGCCACAGAACTATGAACTCTGAGAGGGGAAGTTAAACCAAAAATCACTCTCTCTTACATCATGCTGTAACTCTCACTCAGCTTCGGCTCTGCTGAACTGTGAAGGGGAGTGAATTCCTGGCCCAGACTCTCAGGTGAGGGATCTTACTGCCAGCCCTGGAGAATATTATCCTAGGGACTAATAAAACTCCCAGCCAATCTTAGTCTGCCAACACAGGGTATGGGCATCTAACATTTTATATGCTATAAAGTAAAGATATTGTTACTCTTTTCTCACATAGCCAAGGCTTTAAAGATCACCAGTACCTTAAATGTAATCACTTAAGTGTTTTGTTACACTAGCAGGTCATCTACTACACTGATTGTAATCTACCAGTATCCTGTAGGTCTTTTCATGCTCACAGTCTCTTATGCAGTAGACCAGGATCTCTCTACCATGCCAGTGGGATAGAGCCTATTAAAAGCAGAGAATTCAGCCATTTCTAGGTACCAAAGACGACAGAGAAAGCCTACCTCAGCTTCTGATTTCCCCCTCAGTCTTAGATCATCTATGATTGTATCATGCCATGAGTTCGAGATTCCTAGCCATTGCCAGTGACACCTCGGACAATGCACTTATCCTCATTTTAAACATGAGGAAACAAAGGCAGAAGTGAGTTACCTACAGTACACGTCGTTGTGAGGCTTAATTCATGAAGGCCTGTTATCATCACGTGGAAGGCACTAGAAATGGATAAAGCTTTATAGCACGTATAGTGCTGGTAACACATGAGGCTATGATGTAACCTGGAAATGCCCTGAGATGATGGATTGTCCAGTAAATGCACAGGGGTGGTAGCAGCATCGTTCCCATGGATGTGGCACTTACAGCTGTCCAGGAAGTTCCAAACGTACCCCAGGTTTCTTTTTTCAAGATGCTCAGCCCCACAAGATCTTGAGGCTGCCCAGTGCTCAGCCGACTTCCCAGTTAACTTTGCTCTCTGTGGTGAGGTTGTCTCCACGGTCAGTCATACCGAGGAGAGCACACAAAGATCTTAGGCCTCAGTCACAGGCGAGGATGTTTCACAAAACACAATCAGCTATTTCCTTTGAATCTATTCCCGACCCCGTTCCGTCCCACTAAGGAATGCTTCTGCCACACAGGGCACCACTTCAGTTCAACAGCAGCATTCGTTCTCCTATGTTCCAGCGTGTTCAGATGCCACCACACACAGCCTTGTGCTACAGGTAGGTAAAGCTTAGAACTCCATTAGAAGCTCAAATTCAGTTACACATAGTGACCAGTAGGGGTCATGGCTGCTACAGTTAAACAAACCCTTGTCCCAGCCACAGGAGTTGCGAGTTTCACCTCTGTCACTCTCAGCACCTGCAGATCTGGAAGCAAAGACCTAAGAGTATGTTTCAGACCCACCACCCTCTCCGCCCCTCTCTGAACATGGGAGCATATTTTGCTACTGTGCATCTGAGCCAGAAATGCCCAGTATGGTAAAGCCATTTTAGACGAGGTGACAACAATACCGCCAACCTCTAGCATCCAAAAATCAAGGGTCGGTTGCAAAAATATTATGAATGGCTTAAAAATTCTTGTTAAATGGATTTTGGATTCTCAATTGCCTAGTAATCTATGCTTTTATGGCTCATGTTTTCAAGCTTCTCTGCAACCATGAAGCCTAGAAACTCTAAATAAAAGCTGAGTGTCCCATGGTCACATGACTCCAGGAGCTGGGGCTTTAAAACAGACTCCAAATATGGAGAAACTATAAAAGCCTTGGAGTTGGCCACACCATGACAAGTATGGAAACATATCGAGTTGCTGCCCTTGTTTCATTGCACTAAAAGGCTAAGCTGGCGCCTTTTCCACAATGCACGAAAAGGAAATAACGTAAACTGGTGGTCACATTGCAACACTGCAGTGCTGCTTAGCTGTTGGGTTTTTCAAGTCTCCTGTAACAGTCAGTACCTTAAGTTGTATGGACATCAGATCTCAAACTGAGCAGTATCAGGCTGGGTCAGACCAGAACATATACCCCCAGATACGGAGGGAAGTGAAGTTGGTGCTCCATTAGGTGGTGCTCTTGTGACAGAGTTTGCTGGGGCATATGTACAGTACTCTCCATTTGGGGGGAGAGGCGGGGGAGATGAGCTGTGCTGACAGAGATGCTGTCTTTCAGAAGAGACAGGAAACTGATCCAGAAAATTTGCAGGAAGTGCTTTGGGACCCTTACAAAATGGTGTGTTAACCCCAGAACATATATAGTCCACCACGACTTATTATATCCCACCAACTTGAATAAGCTCATAAAAGCCTGAGCCTCTTCCACAACCTTCAGGTTGGGTGGCAACCCTGTTTAAGTCTTCATCGGAGGAGTTACAGTGCAGCCAGGACAACCGTAGGACACTGAGTGTCACGGTATTGCTCCTGGGCTGCGGGAAGGAATCTCAGGAGATGGAGACACTGGGGGTGGGGCTGAAGGAAAAGAACAGAGCTTGGGTATCCAGCATGGCAATGCAGAGCACTAGCCACTAGTGCACAGTACAATCCCATGTCAAGAACTCTAGAGGAAATGGACATACTGTACCCCACAGTGTATGCGGTCAGGCTGCACCACCAGGTCTCCCAGGGTGCTCTCGGATGTCCCGTGCTGCTGACTCATTGCAAGTTTCCTGGAATAAACTGGGTTTTTCTCGTCTTCTGCCTCTGTATCAGTCACAGAATCGCAGCCAGAGTCTAAACAAAGCAGACAGAATCCCGTTAGGCCATTCTCATGCACCAATAATACATGGATGCATGGAGAAACACATAAACCTCAAAGTATTCTAAAAGAGAACCTGCTGAAATTCTTAAACAAGAACTCAGAAAAGGAGATCTAGTTGAAAAAAGGGGAATCAACCAAGTTTCCTCATTTATTCCTGTAACGGGACGTCTGGGGTTGGTTTGCATTTGGCCACAGAGACATACAGCTCCACAGACCTGCTGTAGTGGCACTGAATATGCTTATTCAACAGCCCCATTCATATGAAAATGAAACTATAGTAAACATCAATTACAGGAATTTGGTCATCAGCTGGGCTGATTCTAACAGTCCACACTCCTCTCCCAAAGCTATTAAAGGATAATTGATCCCCCTTAGCGCCAATGATGAGCCTGCTTTTGAGGGCCTACTTGTATTGCTCACCACAGAGAGTTATATCAGACTATTGGATCCACTCTTTCTACTCCAACCCAATCAGTCTCTGTTAGGGTTCCCCCCCAACTCTGAACTCTGGGCTACAGATGTGGGGACCCGTGTGGAGACCCCTAAGCTTATATTCTACCAACTTAGGTTAAAAACTTCCCCAAGGTACAAATTCCTTTCCTTGTCCTTGCTGACACCAACAAGTGATTTACACAAAAATTCAGGGGATGGTCACTTGGAATCCCTATCCCCCCAAAATATCCCCCCAAGCTCCTTCACCCCCTTTCCTGGGGAGGCTTGAGAATAATATACCAACTAATTCCCTTAGCAATGTGAGTACAGACCAGACCCTTTATCTTTAGAACACTATATGCAGAAAAACAGTTGTTATGGCACAAGTGGGCCGTGGAGTTTTTATAGCATGTTGTGGGGAGGCCTCAGAAAGAAAACGGTTGACAGCCCCTGGTCTAGAAAACATGAACTATGAGGGAAGATTGAAAAAAATGGGTTTGTTTAGTCTGGAAAAGTGAAGACTGTGATGGGGGAGTGGGGGAGACATAACAGTTTTCAAGTACATAAAAGGTTGTTGCAAGGAGGAGGGAGAAAAATTGTTCTTCTTAACCTCTGAGGGTAGGACAAAAAGCACATTGGGCTTAAATTGCAGGAAGGGAGGTTTAGATTGGACATTAGGAAAAACTTCCTAATTCTCTGGGTGGTTAAGTGCTGATATAAATTGCCAAGGGAGGTTGTGGAATCTTCGTCCTTGGAAATTTTTAAGAGCAGGTTAGACAAACACCTGTCAGGAATGGTCTAGCTAATACTTAATCCGGCCATGAGTGCAGGGGACTGGCCTAGATGACCTTGCGAGGTCCCTTCCAGCCCTATGATTCTATGTAAATAGTGGTCAAGGAGAGCCATCTGACAATATATTTGGGATTTATTAAAGCTTCTGAATGGTTTGATCTTGTAGGACATTTCCTCATAGTCCTAGTCCTGTCACCTGACTGGAGGCTATGGAAACAGAGCTATTAGGTAGAGTGAAAACAGTGAGCCATGTTAATCAGTTACTGGATTAACTGCTGATGGAGCAGCCAGCTGGGGGAACTTTGGATATGAATTATTCAACTGCTCTTTCTTTCAGAAAACCCTGACCCTTGCCTTACTAACTTCCCCTCCAAGCAACTGGGCAACACTGAGGGGGCTATATTGAGAGACTGAGTTCCCCCGTCACCGATACCTGAACATGAATGCACCAGAGCACAGTCTACTTTACTATTCCTGGCAGCACAAAGACCCAAAGGGACAGGCAGAGTTGGCCTCATTACACCATCCAGGCACCTGAAGAGTGACCCAATCCTCTCTATGCCACCATCTATATTTGCAAAATGGGTATAAGTGAAAACATCCAGATAAGAGAGACCACAACTGAGAGGGTCTGATCCCTTGATCAGTAAGGTAATACCTGATTTGAGCTTCCTCTGTCAGTAATTATTGTATTCATCGGTGAAACATTAATCTCTGTCTTGGTAGGGAAGGACCCTTTCTGCTCCCCTTCAAATAAACTACCCCAAAACCAGGCCTGACTGCTTCTGAAGTACCCATGAGAACAGCAGTCAGGCAAGGAACTATGGTCCTACAAACCCCACTGCATTTCCTTTTGAAGGATGGACATCCAGGCAGTGCTAGTAGCTGAATGTCTCAGAGAGCAACTCCATGCAGTGTCTCTCCCATCCCAGCCAAGCCCTCCCCCTCAGTTTCACAGCCAGCTGGGCTGTGTGATTTCAGTGTGCATCTGTAGCCCCCAGTTAAAAACCCGAGAAAAACTTGATCTGGCCACCTGCTATGCTAACTGTTTACTAGAAATATAAGCCAATGGGAAGCATTGAGTTATTTTAATATACTGAATATTGTTACGCACAGAACATACATCCGGTCTGTCATCCATTTCCTCCTGACTTCACTGATTTTATCTGCATGGAACTGACAGCTGTGGTTTCTTAGTACTTAGAATTTAGGCATGTGAGCTGACTGAAAGAGTCTGCAACTTGTCCAGAGTACTTCAGCATCTGGATATTAATACGGTTCACAGGACTTAGCATTAACCAGCCCGACAGGCTGAGTAATTAATTCGCTAAGTTTGTGCCCTTATGGGTGATCTTTGGACACATTTTTCTCCATACAGTGCTTCTTTCCCAGCTGAGGTAGCATGATTTAAGAGCAGACAAATTTAGTGTCAATACTCCAAGGATGAGTGTGAAAGCCTACATGTGGACCAGCACCTCCACTTGGACACTGAGTTCAGATCTAACTGGGCAAACTCATCTGTATTTGCCAGAAACTTGGTAAAATCCTAGAAGTGACAAGGAACTTTGGCAAAATTACAGCTGGAAAAGCAAGGCCCTGACCTCTGCTGTACTCACCTCCAGGACGAAGAGAGAAGAACAGTAACACAGGGCAGACTAGTTAGCAGAAAAGCACAGCATAACGGTGAGGTTGTGGAGGAGTTTGGAAACCACACACACATACACACATACAAATGTATATCTGGATTGGGAGAAGATAATTTTTATCTTATAGGTGAGATAGGTGGTTACCCACAGCTGGTTAATAAATACTTTGAGAGTCTCAGATTAAACATGCTGTCCAAGTGCAAAGCCCTCTGCAAACATTTCATTGATCCCCGTGAGGTAACATTTCACGGGTGGAAAAACTAGACACAGAGGCAGTATCTCCAGTAGACTTTCCTTAAATTTTCTATCACTACTCTCACCACTGAAACGCCACAGCTTGTGGCTATGGTAGGAGCTCTAGCACAGGCCATGTCATTGGCACTTTAGCTTCTGTCACGCAGGGTACGAGTATAACAGGTAAACACACCACTGGCATGCTCCATGCTCATGCTCCCAGAGTGGTTGCTACAGTGAGACATTTTTAAGAAAGTCTCTAGTATAGACACCACTAGAGACAGAATTTCAAACCTCAATACCTCAATGTAAGAGGTTCTTACTTGGCAGCGATGGGATACCTTAGCTCCTTTGTGCTCCTGTAGCTAGGCCCTTTGATGTGGTTCAGCCCTCCAGGCAAGCCACAAGTCCTCCTAATCAGGGCAAACAGGAGTTCAAACTCAGAACATGTCCTGGGCCCTCAGACCTCTGCCTTCACCCCTGTCGATGCAGGGCTGGCACCAGTTTCCGTCCTGAGGCTAGTTCAATAGCCATTTCTCCCCGAACCTGTCCTGATCTTCCCCACTATTGATACAAGGGAGGAAGAGGGCTGGCTTCGTCCCCCGGAATCTCCAGCTACAGGCCTCGAGACAGAAGCTAGTGCTCCATCTGCATTCCCTTCCCCAGCCCCCGTGCCCACAGTCACCTACTATACCCTGCCTCTCTCCAGGCCTCATCCAAGGTCCTCCTAGATCAGGGATGGGCAAACTATGGCCCGCGGGCCGGATCCGGCCCTTCAGGGCTTTGGATCCGGCCCGCAGGATTACCCCTGGTGGTGCTGCGGGCCCGGCGCTGCTCTCAGAAGCAGCCCCCAGGCCGGGAGGCAAAGGGCTCCATGTGCGCACGCAGAGCCCTCTGCCCCCCCCCACCCAGGGGCCGCAGCACTTCCTGGAGTGGCGTGGGGACAGGGTAGGCATGCAGGGAGCCTGCCCTGGCCCTGGTGTGCGCCACTGCCACCCCGGAGCCACTTTAGGTAAGCGGCACCGGGCTGGAGCTCAAACCCCTCCTGCCCCCCGCCCCCCAACTTCCTGCCCTAAGCCCTCTGCCTGTACCTCGCACCCCTCCTGCACCCAACTCCCTGCCCTGAGCCCCTTTCTGCACTCCTGTGCATTCCAACCACCTGCCCTGAGCTCCCTGCTGCACCCCGTGCACCCCAACTCCCTGCCCTGAGCCCCATCCTGCACTCCGTACCCCTCCTGTACCCCAACCCCCTTCCCTGAGCCCCCTCTTACACTCTGCACCCCTTCTCTGCCCCAATCCCTTGTCCTGAGCCCCTTCCTCCACATCCCGCACTCCACCCGCCCTGCCCCGGCCCTGCATACAATTTCCTCACCCAGATGTGGCCCTCGCCCCAAAAAGTTTGCCCACCCCTGTCCTAGATGGTTTCCCAGCCTTGGAGAGCCCACACCAGGTCCTGCCTCATCCTAGTCTCTTCCAATTCTGAGGGAAGTCTGTTCCTTATGTTCTTTGGCATTCCTTCCCAGCACGCTTTAGCATGGTTCCTGAACTACAACTCCCCTCAATCAAAAACTCTCTAAAAGTGGGAGGGCCACTGGCGCCCACACCATGGCCCCTCCCCCCATGCCACCCCTTCCCCCGCACCACCCACTTTCCCCCCGATCCCCCACGCCACCCATTCCCCCAGGGCCCTGCTCCTGTGCTGCCTCTTCCACCTAAGACCCTGCCCCCCTGCTCACTCCTCTTTGCCCCCTCTTCCTCATCGCTCACCCTTTTGGAGGGCATAGCCTATCCACTTTTAAAAGTGATGAGGCCATGGCCCCCTGAACCTCCCCCCCATTCTGGTGCCCCTGCCCTCAGTCCCACCATAGTTCTCCCCCCTCACTCCGAATGCCTTTGTGTGAGGATGAACCATCGCCCTACAAACGTGCAAACTTGCAAATGCTGCATTTCCGAGACCAGTGAGATCAACAAAAAGCCAGCCAGAAAAACCAGGAGGTCTAGGGACAGGAGAAGAGAAAGCGAGGAGGAAAACATGGACTGGAATAAAGAGAAGCAGAAGATACTGGTAAAATGAGCAGCCACAAGTGGAAGGGGAAGCAGCAGGGTATTTACCAAGTTTCCACTCAAAAAAATCTTGGTTTTACCAATTTTTGCTCTAACTGTGCTTTTTTTGGACCTGGGAATTTTTCACAGGGGAAGCAGATGGGCCGCGGTGAAAGGCTGGGGGCAGGAGGGAGCCATTGTTCAAGGGTCGCAGCCTTCCACTCCACTTCTGAGCCCAGCCCTTCAGCGTGGCCCTCTCCACTACCCCCACGAAGTGGGGGAGCAAAATGGGCAGGGAGCCAGGTCCCAGCAGCCAAGGTCCCCTGACTGCTGCTGCAGGGAGTAGAATGCTTCCTCAACTGCTATGTGGGGAGTATCACCCATCCCCCTCCCTCATAAGTACTGGGCTCCCTTCCCCTATCACCCACTCTTGTCCCAATTTTCTCCCATTTTTTAATAAAACCCAATAAATTCCTGGGAAATTAAAAAAAAAAAACACACAAAGGGCCTTATCCATCCCTTACTCACCTTACCCGAGAGGAGGAATTAACGTCTTCAGACCTAGTAGGTCACATAGGCACCGCCTCCATGGGTGCTCCCAAGGTCCCACCAGCTTAGCGCCCGGCAGCCACAGCTGTTTGGCGGGGCCGCCGATCAGCTGTTTGGAAGCTGGGGGAGGCGCTTGCGGGTGGGCGGAGAGCAGTGAGTGGCAGGCACGCATGGGGCCTTGGGGGAGGGGTTGGAGCAGGGATGGGGTGGGGTGGAGCACCCTGGGGGAAAATAAATCGGTACTTATAGTAGGTCAGCACACAAAGTGACTGCGTAAACCGAGTCATGCATTTGCCCAAAAATACAGGCCTCTCCTACACTTTCTCCACACAGCTTATAGTCTAAACATGCACCAGTCTCTGCTTATAAACCAAATAAAGGGGAATTGAGAGGACAAGTTAACCTCATCAGGATTGTTTCACTGCTTATCGAGTAGTTGTTGGCAGCACACCCACAGTGGCGACAGAGGAATTTGTAGACCTGTCACAGCCCACACACTAAGGCCATGGCTACACTTGCAAATTTGCAGCGCTGCAGCAGGGTGTGAAAACACACCCTCTCCAGCACTGCAAATTGCGGCGCTGCAAAGCGGCAGTGTGGTCAAAGCCCCAGCGCTGGGAGCGCGGCTCCCAGCGCTGTACGTTATTCCCCACAGGGAGGTGGAGTATAGACAGCGCTGGGAGAGCTCTCTCCCAGCGCTGGCGCTTTGACTACACTTAGCGCTTCAAAGCGCTGCCGTGGCAGCGCTTTGAAGTGCAAGTGTAGCCATAGCCTAAGCCTGTATCTGCACAGGCGGCTTGGTAGGGATGGCAGAGTGCCTGAGGAGAGAGTCCTCTCTGCACAAACAGTGGACCAATGTGAGGGAGCTGGATTAAGCCAGTGACTAAATTCTTCTCACAGACCTCGCCAGAGCCTTTCACTGCAGTGGGGAAAGGCTCTGGCAACAGGGAAGGAGCAGGGCACTACACTGCTAAAAATAGTAGATGGGGAGGCCTGGCTTGGGAGTGCAGAGAGCCATGTAGGATATATAACCTAGGTTCTGGCATGTCTGTACTCTACCCACCTATGCCATACCTCACTGACTGCACTGCTATTTATATCCATGCTAGCTGGGCATGCAGTGTTTGTACTCTATGCACTACCGTAAGTGCTGATATAGCCAAAGAAGTTCAGCAGGTTTCCTAACAAAGCACAGGAATATTGACAGCCTCTTCTTCTGGAAAAGGAGGCTGAATGAAAAGTAAATTGAGAACACTGCTATTTTCCAAAATCCTTATGAAGTTGCAGTTCTCACTGGTAAATTAGCAATTTTGGAACAAATTGACAAATTAAACAGTAATAAGTCACCAGGACCAGATGGTATTTACCCAAGAGTTCTGAAGGAACTCAAATATGAAATTGCAGAAGTACTAACAGTGGTATGCAACCTATCATTTAAATCAGCCTCTGTGCCAAATGACTGGAGAATAGCTAATGTGATGCCAATTTTTTAACAAGGGTCTAGAGGTGATCCTGGCAACAACAGGGTGGTAAGCCTAATGTCACTACCAAGCAAATTGGTAGAAACTATAGTGAAGAACAGAATTATCAGACCCGTAGATTAACACAATATGTTGGGGAAGAGTCAATACAGCTTTTGTAAAGGGAAATCAAGCCTCGCCAATCTATTAGAATTCTTTCAGTGTGTCAACAAGCACATGGACAAAGATGATCCAGTAGCTACAGTGTACCTGGACTTTCAGAAAGCCTTTGACAAAGTCCCGCACCAAATGTTCTTAAGTAAAGTAAGGAATCATGGGATAACAGGGAAGGTCCTCTTGTGGATCGGTAACTGGTTAAAAAATAGGAAGCAAAGGATAGGAATAAATGGTCAGTTTTTAGAATGGAGAGAGGTAAAAAGTGGTGTCCCCCAGGGGTCTGTACTGGGACCAGTGCTATTCAACATATTCATAAATGATCTGGAAAAAGGGGTAAACAGTGAGGTGGCAAAGATTGCAGAGGATACAAAATTACTCAAGATAGTTAAGTCCAGAGCTGACTGAGATTTACAAAGAGATCTCACAAAACTGGGTGACTGGGCAACAAAATGGCTGATGAAATTCAATATTGATAAGTGCAAAGTAATGCACATTGGAAAACATAATCCCAATTCTACATATAAAACAATGGGCTCTACATTAGCTGTTACCACCCAAGAAAAGATCTTGGAGTCATTGTAGACAGTTCTCTAAAAACATCAGCTCAATGTGCAGTGGCAGTCAAAAAAGCAAACAGAATGTTAGGAACCATTAGGAAAGGGATAGATAATAAGACAGAAAATATCGTAAGGCCACTATATAAATCCATGGTTTGCCCACACCTTGAATACCGCACATGCAGTTCCGGTCGTCCCATCTCAAAAAAGATATATTAGAATTGGAAAAAGTACAGAGAAGGGCAACAAAAATGATTAGAGGGATGGAACAGCTTCCATACAAGAAGAGATTAAAGACTGGGGTGTTCAGCTTAGAAAAGGGATGGCTGAGCAGGGATACAATAGAAGTCTATAAAATCGTGAATGGTATGGAGAAAGTGAATAAGGAATTGTTATTTACTCCTTCTCATAACACAAGCACCAGGGGTCACCCAATGAAATTAACAGGCAGCAGGTTTAAAATAAACAAAAGGAAGTATTTCTTCACACAACGCACAGTCAACCTGTGGAACTTGTTGCCAGGGCATGTTGTGAAGGCCAAAGTATAACTAAGTTCAAAACAGAATTAGAGAAGTTCATGGAGGATAGGTCCATCAATGGCTATTAGCCAAGATGGTCAGGGATGCAACCCCATGCTCTGGGTATCCCTAAACCTCTGACTGCTAGAAACTGGGACTGGCTGACAGGGAATAGATCACTCAATAATTGCTGTTCTGTTCATTCCCTCTGAAGTATCTGGCCCTGGTCACTGTCAGAAGACAGGATACTGGGATAGACAGACAGTTGGTCTGACCCATTATGGTCATTTTCATGTTCTTAGTCCTGCTCTTGGAGTAGGGCCACTAGCGTCATTTCAAAGACACCAGCAGTGCAACAGCCTGCCTGAATCCAGCAGGGGCTTCCCTCCAAACCCAACCAAGGTGCACAAACAAGGGGGCTTCCTCCTCCAGACATGACTCCAAGATCATTTATTAAATACTGTTCTTTACAAACCTAGCCATACACTTCCCTTGGTAATGCTGGAGAGCTATCCTCTCCTGTCGCCAGGTAAACACATGTACAGCCCAGATAGGGCTATCCCTATTCATCCATTATTTGTCCAGACAGAATCCTGCTTCGCCTGACACTCAGTTATCCTTACTGCTCCTTTTGGGCAGAGGCCTAGTGTGCTGATCTGGGACAGGGTGCAGTAGCCACATCTGAACACCAGCAGACAGGGAGTTCGCTCCAGTATGTACACCTGTGAGAGCTGAAGAACCAGTAAGGCCCTTGAAGGAAAGCTGAGGCAGAAGAACAGCTCCCTGCATAAGTTCTTCCAGGGAGGATGCAGCTGCAATAGGGCTGGGTTGTAGTCTGCAGTTGGCTTTGTCTATTTGTTTATATCAAAATCTTGTTATGAACCATGTGCCCCAAACTTCAAGAGTGAGGGACAGAAGGTTCACTCTGTCTGCCTCACTTAACCAAGAGCAGGTGACACATCAAAAAGCATGTGCCTGCCTGGGGATTTTTCCCAGTGCCGAAAATCAAGCTATAATCATCACTGATTCAGGGCTTCCTGTTGAGTAACTATGTACAATAAAGGAACATTCAATGCATAGATTAGTTCTTTCCCATCTGTTTAAGATGCAAGTTCTTTGAAGCAAGGGCTGTCATCTTATTTGTTATAATGTTAGCACTACAGAAGAGTTTCCAGACCCCCCCCAAAAAACTCCATTAACCTGAAAGTATTTATCGGATGCTTTTGAAAATCTTGTCACTAAGTGGTTTGGGTGCCAAGACCCCGCGAGGCTGCAAGCAGAGTTCAAATGGGTGCAGCAAAATGGACTTTCTTCGACAAATAGGTCTCACCACCTCCTGCATCTTTGCGCTGAGATAGAGTTCAGGATCTATCCAACCCCTGCACTACCTGTCCTGCTATATGGGTGTGATGGGGTGTATTCCCCACACTCGTCCGGAGAGGGTAAATTAGGCCCAATTAACCTGTAAGCAACACCTGAAGGAGGAGCTAGGGAGCAGGGATTGATTAATCAGACATGGGCAGGAACAGGAGGGGCCATATAAAGCCAGATAGCTGGCAACAGAAGGAGGCTGCAGGGTGGTAGTCTGCAGTCACTCCCTGGCAGAAGGGAGGTGTGTTGGGACCATAGAAGGTAGTCCACAGTTACTCCATGGGAGGAAGGAATTTGGAGGCTGACAAACCCAGAGAGGGGGAAGCCAGGAAGGTAAGAGAAGGCTCAGGGGAAAAGCAACAAGGAATAGGAAGGAGTGCAGATCTTGGCTGCTGATTAGAGGGCCCCTGTGTTGGAACCAGGAGTAGATGGCAGGCCTGGGTTTCCAGGGCTGTCAACCCAGCACTTCTTGCCAGTAATAAATTTAAATAATTGAGGGTTAGGGTAATGCTTTTCCTTAGTCTCATTCTCCCTTTGTCTGCCTTGGAATTCCCTTCTGGAGGGCCCTCAAGTTTGCCTAACTGTTGACATGCATGCCCAGGGTCATCAACATCATGAAAAATCATAGTCAAATTCTGACTTCCTAACAGCCTTTGAAGGTGGGGTTGGTCTGAGCCATATGGTGGGTTACTTGCGACCCACGAAACAAACTATTGTAGCAAATGCCTTGGGAGATTAGCAACAAGCACTAATGGCACAAACTCAGTATATAGTTGCGTGTCATTGTTTCAAAAGGCCTGAGATGCACAGTGTGGCAGGACTATTCCAAGTTATGTAACACCAGGATAATTGCTATTTATTTCTACATAAGCTACAGCATAGGTACCAGTCTCATGCTTTAAGTATAAACTTACCATGAGGGGGCTGATCAGGAGGGAGAATCCCCACTTCCTACACAGTCAGCTTAGTGCATTTTGGGGTTTTGATAATCCAGTAGGTACAGAAGAGCTCTCCAAATGATCGGTCAAGTCCCAGAGTTCTATTCCTGCCTCTGCCAGTGACCATGAGCTTCGGCAAATCATGTAGCTCAAGCTTCTCAAACTTGGGTGCCAAAAGCCTGGCACATATTAGGCATCAAGTATGGCATGAATGGCTCTGTTCATTTCCTGTACTCCAAACGAAGCTAAGAATAGTCTGTCTTGTGAGGATGTCAGCATTGAGATCTTTAGTTGCAGGGTACTCTGACGATTCAGTGTTTCTCTGAAATCTCCCATTGGCTAATGGACTCCTTCTGAAACACTGTCGGTATGTCCTCTTCTGATCATTCCTTGGACTCTGCACATTGCACTTTAACTAACTCAAGATCACCAGCCTTACCTTGCAACATCTTAATGAGAAGCTCTCAGAAGAGCTAAAGTTATATAAAGCACTCTCTTTTTGGTTCAGATATATTTCTAATTGTCCTAAAAAAGAGAAGCAGAGTCCAAGATAGCCTCGATGACTGGACTGTGGCTTTTGTGGATGAGATTTTTAAAAAGCAATAGTTGAGTCAAATTAAATATTTTAAAATGCAAATCTTCACTGCTGCGAACCACAGCAGCCACAACATTGTAACAGAGCCACAGATGTACAGTGTAGATCTTATTGCCTGCTGCAACGCTTTGTACAGGTGTGCTTCGCCATATTTGGTGTTGAGCTCTCCAGCGGACAGTGAATTTGGTAGCATGTCTCTTTGCAGCAGTAGCTGCTTCGCGTCTGTCATGCGGGAAGGACTCTTACTACATCCAGTGTTATGGCTGGATTGTGCCAGCCTCTGACAGCCCAAGCACTGGCCATGGCTGGAGATGGAACGTCAGAAATGACAGATCCATGATGTGTTCTGGCATGACCATTCCTTTGCTCGAGGAGAAGGATGAAGAATCGTGGAGCCATGAAGCAAGAAATTGCTTTCTTACTCTTACTACACAAAAATGGTGCTTTGGGACCTGTGATGCTATTATAGAGTGAATATCTGGAAGGGGGCAGCCACCAGGAGCAGTGCCTCACCAGAGCCCAACACAAGCATCTCTAACTTAATATGGCCCCAGAGACCCCTCCAGCCCTATGGAAGTTTCAAAGTTCCCCTTGCCCGGTTGGGTCTTAGCATCACCCTTGCTCCCTTCCTGGAGTCTTCATACACTGGCTTCCCCTAATTCCTACATGTTCCCAGTGGGGATTTCACTTCAAATAGGCATCCTTATAATCTTTAAAATCCTCAAGAGCTACTGTGGCTCTTAGGAGATCCCCAGAAACTGGGGGCCAGATGTTGACTTCTGCACTAAGCCTATGATTCTTGCTAAGCTCTGCAGCAGGTCGTTTGGACTTCAGGGAGGCATGAAAATAGGCAAATCAGGGACAGGAAGGGGCAGAAATCAAGATATTGAGCTAATGGGGGCAAAGGAACATGGAAACTTAATCTGGCTGGTGAGCCAGGGGCCCTAAGGAGTTCCTAGAGACCATGTAGTGTCTGCTACTTGCCATTTTCTGGCTCTCTCTGCCGTGTGGAGCAACCTGTCTTGCATAGTTCCATTGTTGTATGGAAATACACTGTCCGGGTTCTTAAACTGGCCTTATTAACATGGTATCAGAGTGGCTTCAGAAGTGCATGAAGCGACATGACCAGCATTTGTCATGGGATTCCCTTTTCCTGTCCAAGGGGAAAACTGTGAGTTCTCATGTTAATTTTCTTTGCTGTGTTGTGTTGACCTGCAAGATACACTTCTTTGCCTGGTCCTGGGAACAGAAAGTGGTGATGTTTGAGGCAATTTTGGGGTCCTATGGGAATTTGCCCCATGGGGTAGAAGCTGTGCAGGGTAGCATGCTCCCAAAGCTTGCAGGAAGGTAAAACCCTGAAACTCCTACACAGCTTCATTAAGAGGAGTTGTGATTGGGTGAACATATTAGAAAGAGAAGGATAAACTTTCTTTACAAGCAGTGTGGTTATAAATAACAGATATTAGAAACCCAGGAACTTCAGAGTTCTGTACTGTAAGTGATGGGGGTTATATAAAGGTAAAATGTACAGTTAATGCACACAAAGAACATTAATTATGCCCCACAGAGGCATCCAGAGAAACAGACTAACACCTTATCCATCTGTAACAAATGGGTTTCTTGCAGCCATGACCACAAACTAAGATCTCTTCTTAGACATACACAGTCCACAGAGGCACTTCATAGATTCCTGACTTACACAAACTAAAAGCAATCCTTGACCACTTCTCACTGATTCAGCGTGCCAAGAGCTATATGAGTGTCGGATAGCATTAGTGTCTCCTTGTACAAACTTTCTGAACTCAGATAATGAAATTATAGCACATATTTGAAAAGGGAAAAGGCTAGTGTGGTGAGAAAGCGTAAACCTATAATTGGCTTCATCCCTATCCCTAACAAGAAGTGTGCACTGCAGAGAACTATTCTCGATAGTCCATAGACTGGTGTCTTTACATTTAGGCTGTGCACAGCCATAAACTGCAGACTCTTATGTAAAAAGACTAAGCAAACTGGCCAGTGACAGTCACTGCACCAGTACAGTGGCTTTTTCCAAATATACGCTAGCCACTGGCAGTGGATTTCAGGAAGCTCTTAGGAAAAAACGTTTATTCCAAAATTAGCCTGCTTTACAAAGTAGATATGAAGGGAAGATTGCAGCTGGTATCACAACAGGAGCAGCGCTTAGGTTGTTTGAGAGACGTTAACTGTGGATCTCCACTTTCAAATAATGGGATTTCCTAAGTTTCATTTTTAGCTTTGAGTTTCCTAGGTTTCTAATGACTATTTCATATCTAGATTCCTGTAGAGTTTTTCTGGGTAAAATTTTCAAAAGTAATATAGAACCTTAAGTCCCACTGACTTTCTGTGGTGCACCAACACCACCATCATCACCAAATATACATAGTCTACTGTGGAGCATTGCACCTGCAGAGTGACCATGGTTGATGGCAGAGAGACAAGATGGGTGGGTAATATCTTTTAGTGGCATAGTGTAGTGAAGTTCCCAGATCTGGCTCAATCCTGCAAATCCACAAATCTCTGGGGTGGCTCCCCAGGCTCTGCCAGGTAGAATCCAGATGTGCGCCACTTCATGCGTCAATGCAGAATTTGAGAGCATGGCGTGCTGGGGTATTTTGGTCCATCCTGGGGATGTGGCTGAAGAGCATGCAATGCCGCTTTTGAATATGATGAGCAATTGATTGAAGTCCACACCTCTGCAAGACTGTGACATTTTGCATAAAGTCAAACTACTTTATGCTCAGGATTTGGTGCTCCAAGTCTGCCAGGTTTCTGACCCATTGTCACGGAATCCACTCTCTGCAGATGGCGCCTCCTCCTGGTCACTCTGGGGATTAGCTCTGGTCAGAGTGTTGAGGGAGTGGCTGATGAGATTTCAGAGCCATTGGCCATTATCTTTGAAAACTCGTGGTGATCAGAGGAGGTCCCAGATGATGGAGAAAGGCAAATATAGTGCCCATCTTTAAAAAAGAGAAGAAGGAGAATCTGGGGAACTACAGATCAGTCATCCTCACCTAAGTCCCTGGAAAAATCATGGAGCAAGTCCTCAAAGAATCCATTTTGAAACACTTGGAGCAGAGGAAGGTGATCAGGAACAGTCAGCATGGATTCACCAAGGGCAAGTTATGCCTGACCAACCTGATTGCCTTCTATGATGAGATAACTGGCTCTGTGGATATGGGGAAAGCGATGGACGTGATATATCTTGAGTTTAGCAAAGCTTCTGATACAGTCTCCCACATTGTTCTCACTAGTAAGTTAAAGTATTAATTGGATGAATGGACTAAGGTAGATAGAAAGCTGGCTAGATTATCGGGCTCAACAGGTAGTGATCAACAGCTTGATGTCTAGTTGGCAACCGGTATCAAGCAGAGTGCCCCAGGGATTGATCCTGGGGCTAGTTTTGTTCAACATCTTCATTAACAATTTGGATGATGGGATGGATTGTACCCTCAGCAATTTCACAGATGACACTAAGCTGGGGGGAGAGGAAGAATCATAGAATATCAGGGTTGGAAGGGACCTCAGGAGGTCACCTAGTCCAACCCCCTGCTCAAAGCAGGACCAATCCCCAACTAAGTCCCCAAATGGCTCCCTCAAGGAGGGAACTCACAACCCTGGATTTAGCAGGCCAATGCTCAAACCACTGAGCTATCCCTTCCCCCAGGTAGATATGTGGAGAGTAGGATAGGGTCCAGAGTGACCTAGACAAATTGGAGGATTGGGCTAAAAGAAATCTGATGAGGTTCAACAATGACAAGTGCAGAGTCCTGCACTGAGGATGGAAGAAACCCAGGCACTGCTATAGGCTGGGGACCGACTGGCGAAGCAGCAGTTCTGCAGAAAAGGACCTGGGAATTACAGTGGACAAGAAGCTGTATGAGAGTCAACAGTGTGCCTTTGTTGCCAAGAAGGCTAATGGCATATTGGGCTGCATTAGTAGGAGCACTGCCAGCAGATCGAGGGAAGTGATTATTCCCCTCTATTCGGCACTGGTGAGGCCACACCTGGAGTATACATCCAGTTTTGGGCCCCCAACTACAGAAGGGATGTGGACAAATTGGAGAGAATCCAGCAGAGGGCAACAAAAATGATTAGGGGCCTGGGGCACATGGCTTACGAGGAGAGTCTGAGGGAACTGGGCTTATTTAGTATGCAGAAGAGAAGAGTGAGGGGGGATTTGATAGCAGCCTTCAACTACCTGAAGGGGGGATTCCAAGAGGATGGAGCTTGGCTGTTCTCAGTGGTGGCAGATGACAGAAAAAGGAACAATGGTCTCAAGTTGCAGTGGGGGAGGTCTAGGTTAGATATTACGAAAAACTATTTTACTAGGAGGGTGGTGAAGAACTGGAATGGGTTACCTAGGGAGGTGGTGGAATCTCCATCCTTAGAGGTTTTTAAGGCCCCACTTGACAAAGTTCTGGCTGAGATGATTTAGTTGGGGTTGGTCCTGCTTTGAGCAGGGAGTTAGACTAAATGACCTCCTGAGGTCACTTGCTGGAGGATTCTCTGCAGCTTGAGGTCTTCAATCCACAATTTGAGGACTTCAATAACTCAGACATAGGTTAGGGGTTTGTTATAGAAGTGGATGGGTGAGATTGTATTGCCTGCGTTGTGCAGGAGGTCAGACTAGATTATCATAATGGTCCCTTCTGACCTTAAAGTCTATGAGTCCATGAGGTCTCTTCCAACCCTGATATTCTATGACAGATCCGTCCCTATGCTGGAGAGCGATGTGGTACAATACAACAACAAAGCACCAGACTGACAAGTGACCATAAGAGGAGAAGGCTGTGGGCTTCAGAAATCAGGAGAATGCTTGGAGCTCATGCATGACTCCCAGCCCTAGGGACAGGCTATCAGTGTTTCTCAAATGCGGCCACCAGGGGCTTTTCTTGAGGCCACAGCCTCCTGGGCAGTGACTGGAGGGGGGTGCAAAGCAGCCTCTCCCCCAAGGCCACTAGAAGGGCGGCAAGTGGCAGGCTCCAGGTGGCAGGCTCCTGTGGTGGGACTTTGGGCTCTTGCCCTGGATCCCAGCCTCGCAGCAGCGGATGCCAGCTCTGAGCTCACACACACACACCTCATTGTCCCTGGCCCCTGCAGCCTCGCCCAGCCCCAGGTTCCAGACGTGCAGTGGTGAGCTCCGGCCCCCAGCCACAGTCTTCAGGCTCCAGCCTTGGACCCTGGACTCACTGCCCCCCCATTGCCCCTGGCCCCCACTCCTTCCCCAGCCCCCCATCCTTCCCCACCATCGCCCCTATGTCCCTACTCATCTCCCCATCCAGGACTTAATTTGTACTCTGGCTTGGCAGGGCTGAGTAAGTCTGCTGTGAAAACTGTTATTCGTACAGTTGTTAATATCACTTTTCACAGCCTCCCAGCTAGCTAGTAAGTCTGCTATGAAAAATTATATGAACAAACATTACCTTTCGCAGCAGCAGACTTACTAACTAGCAAGTTTTTTAAAAAATGCAATCAAATACAAAAGAAACAACAACAAAAGACAAGAATGTGCAAAGCACCTTATTTGTGTTTCTATTCTGTTTAGGTCCAGTAAAGAATAGAGAACTGTACATTATTTTTATTATTGAGTCTGCAAAAAAACCCTACATAAATAAATTATAATGGATTTGGAGGTGGATATATGCATATTTATTTGTTTTCCTAAAGTTAATTAAGTATTTTAAGAAAAATTGTCATAGCGGCCACCAGCCACCAAAAAATGTATTCGGAGAACCCCTGGGCTAGATACTACTGTCTCCATGGATTTTCTTCAAGGGTTACAGCTCCATTTCTCACTCAAGGAGCATCTTTCCTATTTGCAGGGTCAACCCAGTGCTCTAAATGTCAGGCCCCCTGGGGGAGGCAGGCTCAGGCAGCTTGCTTGGCTTGGCATTCTCAGGCCAGCAGGACCTTGAGACACAGCCACAGGAGAGGACGAAGAACCATCTCTCCCTACTATAAGGAGCGGGCCAACAGCACTGTGCATTGCCCTCTAGCAATCTCCGGCTAGTGAATGGTCGTTGCAACAGCTTCTCTGGCAGGAGGGTCAGTGCAACATAGAATCTTCCTGGAAGCAGCAGCTGCATAACAGGCTTGTTCGCTAGCCATTGGATGATTTTGAAGGAGTCATGGACACAGTGTGCTCAGTCACTCTGACCCCATTTGTCACTCATGGCGGCAGCTGAGCACACACCGATCAATGCATCTGTTTGAGTTTTCTGGTTGCAATGTTTATGGCAATTGGCAAGGGGTTTGTTCGTCACACATATTAACACTGCTAGGCCCATCTGCCCCGGGATGTTAGAAGGGATCGCTCACTTGAGACAGGGAGGGTAGGAGATAATCCAGCACTTTGGATGTGCATCAAACTGTTTTCTGTAACTCTCCTCCCAGTGGCAAAGAGTAGGTAGAGTTACTGGTTAGCTGCTCCATTAGTCTCACGTTTAAAGAGTTGGTTTTGGATAGTCCTAGACATCCTAAATTAAAGCTGGTTAAGAGCACTCCAACTGAAGGGCTCCATTTTCTACACAATAGAGAGAACATAAGTCCCTTACATTGCTGCTGTACTCCTTTGCCTTGACCCAAATATCCACCGGGTGTAGAGAAAGGGATAGCCTCTACGACCCATTCATTCCTCAGCCTTCTGAACTAAGCCTGCCAACAGGGTGCCAGTTAGGTACCAATGGTGGGTGGGCTGGGGTGGACTTTCTACCAGGAAGTGGAGTGAAGCGTGAAACTCAAGTTTGGCCATTACCGGCCTCTGCATGATTGCAAGTGGTGACCAGTGCCAATGAAAGAGCAGGAACTGCCGAAGCCAGCTGGTGGTCAGTTGAAGCACTGAAGTCTAAGGGTTGAGAGCTTCACTATAACAAATGTTTATGAATAAAACCTGGACTAGATACCTTCTTTGCATTTTGTCAAATCTGCTGTGAAAGTGTTCTTAAAAAGAACATGTGCTGAGTCATCATCTGAGACTGCTATAACATGAAATACATGGCAGAATGTGGGTAAAACAGAACAGGAGACATACAGTTCTCCCCCCAAGTTGTTCAGTCACAAATTTAATTAACACTTTTTTTTTAACGAGCGTCATCAGCATGGATGCATTCCTCTGGAATGGTGGCCGAAGCATAAAGGGACATACGAATGTTTAGCATATCTGGCATGTAAATACCTTGCAACGCCAGCTACAGAAGTGCCATGCGAACACCTGTTCTCACTTTCAGGTGACATTATAAGTAAGAAGCAGGCAGAATTATCCCCCATAAATGTAAACAAATTTGTTTGTCTTGGCGATTGGCTGAACAAGAAGTAGGACTGAGTGGACTTGTAGGCTCTAAAGTTTTACGTTGTTTTATTTTTGAATGCAGTTATTTTTTGTACATAATTCTACATTTGCAAATATTGTAATAAAAAATAATAATATAAAGTGAGCACTGCCCACTTTGTATTCTGTGTTGTAATAGAAATCAATATATTTGAATGTAGAAAAACGTCCAAAAATATTTAATAAATTTCAATCGGTATTCTATTGCTTAACAGTGCGATTAATCATGATTAATTTTTTTTAGTTAATCACGTGAGTTAACTGCGATTAATTGACAGCCCTAATAAAAGTATAACCACTTTGAAACTTCGGCAATGTGCTAAGTAGAAACAAATCCATTTGGATAAGCGGACCAGTTGCTCTGACATTTCATTCATAGTTTCACCCACCCATCAAAAAAGAACCAGGAAGGCCACGCACTTCCTCGCTGTCCTTCCTGCACATGACATGGTTTATGTGGTTTCTGCTACTTTATTTCCCACCCACAACTAAATCGAGCAATTTATAGCACATCAGCCTGTTTCCTGTAATTTAAGTCTGATGAGGCCTTTAGCTCATGGGAAGCTTGTAAACTAGTCCACTGTCCAGGTTTGTGATCATAAGAAGGTAAGCAAACCCAGTACTGAGTGAGACCCCGGAGTAAGACAGATTGTCAGTACTATTTCATAGCCTGCTAGGATTAAAAGTTTCATAGACCGTTTTCCCACAGCTTTCAAATGGCACAAATTCATTTCTGGCCCTTGTGGTCCAATGTGTGACTCCTTAAAGGCTTTCCTAGTCTCTTAAATGATCAGTGATTCCTGCTGTGGTCCACAACTGCACACAGCATGTCCCAGACCTTGGAACAGTTTAACTTTCAGTTCATTCACTAGCTTTCTGAACCATGTTCAAGTTCTTCACCTTCAAGTTTCTGCAGAACTCTTGCCCAATCTGCATCTCTGCTCATTTCCTCCTGCTCACCAACTCCTCTCCAGCCTTCCTCCTAGCCTCCTCACTGTATTTCTCCCACACTCCTTTTGTCCGTGCAAGGCTTCCTTGGAAACACCCAGCAGACACCCTCACCTACATTCTCTTGGAAGAGTACTTTGTGTGGTATCTCAGCACTGCCACAGGATTCTTTGCTGATCTCCCCAGATACCTGCACTACATCTCAGTTCCACTCCTCCTCCACGTCTGAAGTGTATTGTTGGAGAACTTTAATTAATTTTTAAGCAACTTTGGGCAGAGTCCCTATTCCAGGCAAGAAGCCACTAAACCTCTGGCTACAGTTGACTTCCCCAGGTTTTGACCTCTGAACTTTCACTTGGCTTACAGAAAGTTTTGTAGAATGAGCTAATCAGTAGGTGTTGTGGGGAACAGAGCTCTGAAAGTAACTGGAATGCTCCAAATCTCCTTTAGTTAATGTTTGTCAGTATTGAGGAGCCATACCATTCTAACTACACACATCACCTTGCTCCCACCAGCCTCTGCAAGCATGCGTCATTAGCCACAGGCAGCGTTGTTGTAGCCGTGCTGGTCCCAGGATATTAGACAGACAAGGTGGGTGAGGTAATATTTTTATTGGACCAATTGCTGTTGGAGAGAGAGAGAAAAGCTTCTGAGTTTACACAGACCAGAAGAGCTCGGTGTAAGCTCAAAAGCTTCCCTCTCTTCAATACAAGCAGTGCACAGTTTACCATCAGAAAGGCAAAACAAGAGTTTCTCCTTTTCTGACTTTCTACAGAACTAGCAGAGCAGTTAAAGTAGCTCACGGCCTGTGATGATACAGGTGGTGGTCTGCAGCACTGTCCAAACGGAATCACATTCTGACAGCTGCACTTGAAGCAATAGTGCAATCCCCAAAACACAACATGAACATGCTGACAGACCTTCTTACCCAAGCACAGTGTTTCTCAACAACCGGTCCATGGACTGGTGCCGGTCCCTGAAATCTCCCTGACACAGGTTAGGAAGGCAGCAAAATGGTCCCTGGTATCAAAAAGGTAGAGAAAACTGCCCTGGAGCCGACAGATAGTTTGCTGCCAGTTACTTGTCATTGTGAGGCTCATTATTATATGTGCCAGTCAATCCCTCACAAATTCTCAGTTAACAGACAGTTCAAGCTTTCCCTAATTACTCTGCCATGGTTTTAGTTTTCCATTTTATGCTGATGCTCCCATTGCCAGTGCTGTGAGCATGTGCAGGCGTGTCAGAGACATGGGTACATTTCTAGTGCGCCCGTAACTATAGCAATAGCACCTACAGGCCTCAACCAACATCAGAGCCCATTCTTCTAGGGCAAACTGCGAGTCCCTGCCCTGAAAAGCTTTCAATTTGAATAGAAGACAGGGTAGGGAAAGAGACAAAACAGTAGTAAAAAATTGTAGGCCATGGCACGGAATGGTTAAGTGACCTACTCAGGATCATACAGGAAGCATGTTGCAGAGACTGGAGTCAAAGCCAGCTCTCCTAAGGCCCAGCCAATGCCTTAACCACAAGGCCACCCTTTCTGCTAGGTAGTGTGGCATCTAGCACTAAGGGCATGGACTATGTATCTACACCATGTTTCGCTAGGGAAGATGTCGGTTCTCAAAATGCACTTTAAATCAATTACCTAAGAACTGACTTCACCTAAACCTCATGGCAGGTTCTATTGTGACACTGTCGAATCAACTGAAAGGCAGTTCTTCACCATTTCACCCAAAGAGGAACTATGTACTATTGTACACCTGGGGAGCTCTTCCCTTTTTAAATAAACATCAGAGCAGCTGGTCTCCTGGTAATTCACAGACTTTACGTGAGATAAACATTTCTTGCCCTGAAACAATCACACCTTGGACAGATTTACAATTCGTACTATCAGGCTGACAGGAACCCAGTCTTGAGTCCTTTAGAACTGTGTCCCACCATGCGCCCCAAACAGCCCCAAATTCCATCACTCAAGTTAGAACTCAGTGGAGTAGGGTTTCTGTAACTTCTTACAAACTGTTAAAATGAACCCAGTAAAGCCAGCTTAACAGATACTATACTGCTTTGAGAAAACTAGGAAAGACTCCCTGATGAGAGCTGTATAAATAAAATACTTGATAGTTAAAACTATCTTTTCTTCTGACAAAATATTTAGCAAAGGTAGAATAAAGCCAATTGGTGGTATATGCATTTGAGTTCAAGTAAGGCAACTGAAGAAAGCATGGACCATTTTGATTATGTAAAAAAGTCAGTTAAAACATGATCTGCCTTAAAAATCATCATTAAATTGTACTAAAGGCTGCAGGCAAGTATCAGTGATTTCAGTACATTTGCCTGTCATACTGAAAGGTAATCTGTGGAGCAAGAATTAAGGTTGAACTTGAAAAAGTCAGACTCCTAGTATTTTATCAACAAGAAATGTACTTGTATAGCAATTGCTACTTTATGGTCATAGACCCCACAAAGCATTGTACAAGTTCCCCATTAGATAGTGCAGAATACAGAAAGGAATCATTTACCTCATCATAGAGGCTGGTCCTGAAAGGTGTCAAGGGCATTTGGCATTTCCCAACAGGTTCTCGGCACCTTGCAAGATCATCCCTAGTTCCCCATGCCAGCCAGGTATCCAACTAATTAGATAGCGCTAGCATGTCTCCACATGTGTCCTGTGTGTGCCCAGATGATTACATTAGAGTGCTTGCTTGGAGAGCGAGAGTTAGGGTAGTGAGATTCCCGCATTGTATGAGACAAGGCCATTGGCACACACTTTCAACACTCTACATGCACCAAGGTTGGTGTCTCTGGGACACAGTTCCAGTAGGTGAGTCCCTTCTTTGAAGAACCATAACCTGAATAGTTTCCAGCAAAACGGGGGTATTTAAAACCTTCTCCACAAAGTTAAAATCCGTAGTTTGCACTCGATTGATTCAAGCATCTTTAACCTTAATTCCACCTTGATTGCTAGTGAGCATTCCCTGGGGTTTTTATAGCTGCTATAATGTGAGACCAAGGAGTGCGGAAGAGGCTGTGGACTTCCCTCTTCCTCAGAGCTGTAGGAGGGCAGCCTCACTAGAGCACACTTCCTACGTTCCTGGTGATGGGAGCCTGTCTCCCAATGACCTTGGGAGGCGCATGGGAATAGGGCTCCACCAGGGTGAGTGGATCTGCCTCAACCCACTCAGCACATCTGCTTCTCCCCATCCCCACATCCCTCTTTGCACCCACAGCCTGCACCTCCCCTTGAGTCCTTATGCCCCACTCCCAAGACTTAATGCCTGGGTACTGTCCAAAGTGAGACAACTCCAGGGTGTGAGGAAGAGAAGGCAGATGCCTCAGAGGAGGATGTTGGCCTCCTGTTCTCCCTTTGGGTGTCTCCATATATATGCTATGTGCCAAGAGGATTAAAAAAGAGCGCTTGCATGGTCCTGCTTTGAGCAGGGGGTTGGACTAGATGACCTCCTGAGGTCTCTTCCAACCCATATCTTCTATGATTTGACAAGAGGGAGTCCCACTGCTAAGAATCACAGGTTTGTCTGCTACAGAAGCCACCTCTTCCCCCATCACCTTGCCACTCCTCAAAATGCTGGAAGCCAGAGGGTCTGGGGGAAGAATGAGGAGAACTGGGCACTTGGAAGGAAGAAGAGAGAAGTAGGAGTAACTCCTTCCCCTTCCTGTTTGCTTCTGCACATTTGCGGGACAGGAGAAACCCCAGCAAGTCTTTTGAGAGCTATTAATCCCCTTACAGGCCTTGTAATTAATACTGTCCCCTTCACGCCCCCCCCATAAACATTCTACCCCATCAGTCAGGTTGCACCTTGAGATCAATCTCTGCATAACAGAATCTAGAGGCTCCTGCTTGCCCCCATTCAGAGGTCATTGGTCTCCAGCTCTGACATGCTAATGTAAGATTGCTGGAGCTAACAATCTGTACTGACAGTCCAAAACCCACTGAGATAGTGACTTTGGAAATCAATTTCATCAGCTAAATATTGGTGCTGCACTCAGCCAGGGGAAGGCACTACACTAAATTCTGTCTCCTGCTTTTCTTTGCTGCAGAATGGCAAAACAATTGGTAACGTCTCTAATTTCAGGGTGCAATAATTTAGCTGCCTTTGACCCCATTCACATCAAGTTTAGAAGAACAACTTCTACCTTGGCCCCATATCTAGCCTGTGGCAGGGCAGGGGTAAAACCCCTTTAAAGCTCTCCCAAAAGGCTGGCCACAGCCTGCTCTCTGGCCAGGTGGCCTGGTGTAGAGATGCAGGTACTCAGCAGGGAGCCCAGCTGCAAGCCCTAACGAGGGCTGGCTCAGACGCTCAGATGAACCTGCTGGGCTAAGTAGTGACGGCTGGGCTGGGGCAGGAGAAGGCTATAAAAGCCCTGGGCAAACCTCAGTGGGGAGGCTAGCCTGGGAGGAGACAGGAGGGCAGTATCGCTGTCTCTGTGCCAATAAGGAAGCCTCAAGGGCCAGGAGACCCTGGGGAGGGTCTGTGGGGCACTAACTGTTGGGGGATCTGGGAACTGCACAAGCACTGTAAATAAAGACACCGGGGTGATTCTACAAAAGAGGGAGCGAATACTCTTTATTAAACCAGCCTAAACACAGGGTGCAGGCACAAAAGTGGGAGAGCCTGTGCTCACCCTGTGACATAGCCTATCAATTTTGAATCCAAAGTGATTTCTGTGGATTTCAACAAAGGGTCCAAAACTGGGCTTGTGTGTGCACTCCACTGTGGCCTGAGCAGTGGTCTGAGGAACGCAGTCTGTGACTATGGCTTTGGCTATGGTTATACCTGTGTAAAGATGACTTATACTGGTATAGTTACTCTCCTTGCTGTATGGGATACCTGTACACTAGTATCACCGTCTACACTAGGAGGTTGTACTGCTTGAATTATAACTTTAACCACTATAATCAAAGAGACAGAACTTTTTGGTGTAGATAAGCCCTACGATCCTATGATGTGCCAATGACGCTCAACAGCCATGGAGATTACTGGGAGAGAAGGGTGCTTAGCACCTTGTACCACTGGGCCTGAGCTGGCCACCATGTGGCACAGTCCTTGACTTTAAGCCATAGACTGACCACAAAAGCCCACAATAGTTCCCATGATTTGGGTCCATAAAAACTTGTTCAGGGCTCTCTCCTGACAAGACCCCCAGAGTCTGGGGAAGTTTAGACCTAGTCAGAACTTTGTGGCTCAGGCCTCTCTAGTTTAGAGTCCATTACCACTTCTGCACTTCAAGAATCTCTAGCTCTTGTGAACTGAAAGGGGGGTTGGTCATTTCAGACTGCTTGGCTCAATGTAGTGCCAGAGGCATCAAGGTGCAATTTTGAACTGCTATGACTATGCTAAATATACCTGCAGTGGATTTGTAGCAAGTGCTGGTGTCTTTTCTATTGCCCAGATTTTCCAATGCTGTTGCACCTATGATTTAAAGGAGAGAGCTGGACAATATAGTGTAGAGCAGGGGTGCCCAACCTACAGCCCACGGGCCACACACAGGGTCTCTCATAAGGCCCCTGGCCTGCTTCAACACAATATACTAACGGCCGATTCATTAACTTTTTCTTGGCACATTTACATCATTTTAGTTTACTTAAGTGTGTAAACAGACAACACTGTACATAGAAACAACCTATCTAAATACATAGAAAAAAAGCTGAACTTAAAATATAAATCAATGCAGGTGACTTTAAATCTTATTAAAATATATAGAACCCGTTTGGCCCACACAAGATCGTGCTTAGGTTTATGTGGCCCTCCTATGTAATAAGGTTGGGCACCACTGCTGTAGAGGACAATCATACATTGGCTCCTGTAGGGGGGACAAGATAACCTAGAAGAACAGCCTCCTATTTTTTATGAGCCTGGGTCAGTATCAGTGCAGTGAAGAATGGACAGAGCTCTGAAGACGCGCTAGCTTCCCAGACATTCAACAGCACATCCCATTATACAGGTACCCCTCAAATATTAATAGCTAACATGCCATCCAGATTCCCAAATGCTTTGCAGATTGTTGACATGGAGCTGGTGGGTGGGGTGGAGGAAAAGGGGTCCGGAGAGCTCCCGAAATTATAGAGGATTATAGACCAGGCTTTATTTTTATATTTCAGAAGAATATGTGAACAGCTCCAAAGAGGGATCAGTAATAACATGCACCCTTCCCCCAACCAAAGAGACACGAATCCCAGCCTGCCACCTTACCTTCTGAAATAGTCTTCTTGACTGTTGCAATGTAGGCATCTGGCTCATCATCATAGGTGAGCTCTTTCCACTGGGCCCAGTCCCTGAAAAACCCTAAATAGTCATCACAATCCTCCACTCCACAGAACAGCTTGACCACTTTGTGTGGGGGCCTCAAAGCTTCCTGCAGGCTCCCAAGGACGTCAGGGAGGTAAAAGTTCTGCACCAGCTCGGCAGACAGCAACACGATGATGCATCGGCTGCTGCTGAATCGATCAAACTCCTCCCAGGGAATGGCAGTCCCGTACTCCACTTCGTAGCTCAGAACCCGCTGCTTTCGGACTTGCCGGCACGAGAAGAAGAGGTTCTGAAGGTACTGACACCATTCACTGGCATCCCTGGCATACACAATCAGCACATCGCATCCCCCAGGGGCCCCTGTGCAGATGCAAGGTGAAAGCAGAGAGAAGTATTAAGCTCTGCAGCCAGAATCTTACCTCAATTTTGGAGCAGAGAAGCAAATTCTCGTGTCTTCTAATTTGTGAAACGAGCAGAACCTGATGGGACATTAGGAGAGCAGATGCAGAGAGAATGAACAAGTGGCATTTGCATTCACAGAACAGCTGTAAGGATAGCTAAACTTGTACTTGCATTTCCTGTTCTAAAATCCGAGTAGTAGCTCTTCCATTCTCTCAAGCCACCCTTGCAGGGGAGAGGGGGATTTCCTGCTCTGTTTTGAGTGAGACAAGTCACAGGTGGAAATTTTCAGATTGTGTGTGTTTGGGGGGGGGGAGGGATAAAGAGTCTAATGGGGGGAAAAAGTCCCCTCTATGGTGAAAACTGAATTCAAATTGATGACAGGGACATTGCAGATTTATAAGGGTGTCCTAGAAATTAAATGCTCAGGAGAAGGAGTCAGCGCTAAATATAGCACACCTGGGAAAAGAAAGATCTTTATTTAGACAAGGTGTCTCAAGTCTTACGGGAAGCTACCGTGGTCTTCATGGGGGCCAGGCGTCTGCTCACTTCTTAGCACCATGCAAACTGCCTGGGCGGCATGTGTGTGTGTGTATAGCTGAAATGAGTCAGCTCAGTCCTCCAGAGCCTGCAGTATGGAGCCACAACAGCAACCCCGTAGTTCAGGCATCAGATCCTCTCCTCTGCAAGCCCAGTTTTGACCTCCTCTCCTTTAACTTCCATGAAGGAAGCTTTTTGCCTGAAGTTTAGCAGATTGTGCTTGGAGAGAAGGAATCAACAAAGCAAACACTAAAACTCAGCCTTCTGGCAGCACCAAAGCATCTGTCAGTATTACAGCCAGAGCCTCCTATTCCAGGAGAGACCCATGCCTCTCCACTATTTATTCCATACTCGTGTTCTAGAATATAAGCACTCCTGGTTGTGAGGAAAGCCTTGAAGGGTGAGCCAAAGTGAACTGATGCAGTGTTATATCCGCATGTCTAAAGAGATCCTTAAAGTAAGAACTTCCCCATTCACCAAAATGGGACATTGACTCTAAAACCTGAAGATTACAGTTCAGTTTTCATTGTTAATTTCAGTGCTGTTCATTTTAGCTGGATATTTCTCCTAATCTGCCTTTCCTATGCTCCCAACCTGCCTCTCAATGTGTCCAAACCCCCAGAGCACCCACCCCCATCAAGAAAAAATAAAAAAGCTTTTATAAGAAAAATAGGTATCAATCTCTGGTTTAGTATAGCAAAACTTCTGGTAATCTGGGGACAGCGTAAGTGTTGATTTATCAAGACAGGTGACTGCACAAGTTAAATGTCCACATTTAATTCATTAATATCAAATCAAAATTAAGCAGCCTCAAAAGATTCCATTGTGCTGCTGAACCCAGGAGCCTTGCAACGGAAATTAGGTTCAGCTAGCCAAAGTATGCAGGGCCTTCATCGTGGCTTGTGTGGAGGGCTGAATTAAGGCAGACAAGTGCCTGGGTCTGTGGGTCCCAGTCATGTAATGACAGACAAACCATTATTTTTCTTCTATATTGAAGCTGATTCTAACCCTTATGGCTGAGAAATGAGGCGTGACAGTGTGACCCAGGTGTAACCAAAGCAGTTATGGTTTCCTGAGTCTGCAGACAGGCTCTAGCAGTGGCTGAAGCAGCAGTCGCCATTAGACTCCAACAATTAATGGATCATACCCCAGATACAGTGAAGACAGAGTTATAAATGAACTACTAGGACAGCTGTATTTCTCTGGGAAGATGCAGATCCCAAAGCATATGAGAGCTGGGGACATTCTTAGTTGATAGGATCTAACTTTGGAACAAACTCCTAGATGAGCAAAACCAGAATCTGACTGTCTTTAGGAAACACTGCAAAACCTTCCTGTGAATTTTAAGTTGTGTGAGCATTTTGAGGCTGCACCAGTGCAAGGACACAAGGGAACAGGGAGCCTCCTTCCTCTAGCACTTGTGCACAAGATGAAGCCATAGTTTGATAGCCTGTAGATCCAGGCTACTAGCTCTGTTAGTACCATTACCTCTACAGAGGGGGCATAGCCAGAGCCCTGTGACCACTGCACTGTGGTGAGCAGCTATGCAGGGAGGCACGGCACTGTTGGTGAGTACATGTCAACTGTGCCCTCCACAGCCATAATTCTCCTAGCCAGCCTCTCTTTCCCCCTAACAGACCTGTGCTAGGGTAACGAATGTATGGATTCCACAAGTTCTCCACCTCTGAACCAAGGCTGCAAAACGTTAGCTTGTTTAGAGTCAGTGGGATGGAGGTGTTGAACATGTGAGTGTTGGTCCACAGAGAAACAGAACCAAGGAAATCCCCTCGTGTTATCAAATGCTTTAGCACTCTGTTTATACAGATATTCTTAAGTCTAAGAGTCAGGAGTTTTGACTATTTTAAAGAAAACTAAACCTCAAGCAGTCTAGAAATAGTCAGTTAAGACGTCAGCAGCAACCATGCCTACTCTTCACCCACTTCCCCTTCTTGCCAGTGGGAGGGCACAGAACTACACTTGATCCTGGTTCTGAAGCATCAAGCACATAAGAACAGCCATACTGGGTCAAACCAAAGGTCCATCTAGCCCAGTATCCTGTCTTCTGACAGTGTCCCAGAGGGAATGAACAGAACAGGTAATCACCAAGTGATCCATTCCTTGTCGCTCATTCCCAGCTTCTGGCAAACAGAGGTTAGGGACACCATTCCTACCCATCCTGGCTAATAGCCATTGACAGGGCCGGCTCCAGACCCCAGCGCGCCAAGCGCGTGCTTGGGGCGGCATGCCGCGGGGGGCGCTCTGCCTGTCGCCGGGAAGGTGGCAGGCGGCTCCGGTGGACCTCCCGCAGGCATGCCTGCGGATGCTCCACCGGAGCCGCGGGACCAGCGGACCCTCCGCAGGCACATCTGCAGGAGGTCCACCGGAGCCGCGGGACCGGCGACCGTCAGAGCGCCCCCCGCGGCATGCCGCCGTGCTTGGGGCGGCGAAATTGCTAGAGCCGCCCCTGGCCATTGAAAAGCACCAGCCAGTGCCGGAGAAAAGTGCAACGAATGGGAAGTTATGGCATAACCCTGATCATAAGGTGAGTGTCTTCCTAACACGCCCAATGTCTGTTAAAGTAAACACTCAAGGAATATAAACCCTCATGCTTCCAGGTACATGGCAACAATTATCAGCTGTGGCTGAATAAGGAAATCCACAGTTACAGATTACCTCTTTTCTCCTAGTAAGCTCCTATCCTCAGTTATATGTGTTGGCAGTAAATTCCACAGGTTAGTTTACATGATGTAAAAAGAGAGTAGACAGCAAATATTTTTAATTCTCATTTGGCAGAAACTCATTTCCTTACCTTAATTATGATAAAATTAAAGAACTTTGAAGTGTTGTTTATGCTTCTGGTACTGTTTAATTTCTGCATTGCTCAATTTAGATAATGAAAGGCTGCTTTCTTTTACTTTATAACAAGACACTCTGATGGCTCCAACCCATGTTCAGCAGCAGTGCAATCACTGCAGGAGCATATTAGTTTTCTAAGATTATTTTCATGTCATGGAAAGATGTTCAGGTGTCATAGGTTTTGCAAGAGCTTACAAGTACAAGATATAAGCTATGTGCCAAATTTGAGCTGAAGTTACCCCCTTTAATGTCTACCCTGTAAAACACACTGCATTGCAACATCATTCCATTTGCATGATAAGATTATAAATTAGCCTGAAAGCCCCTTCTGAGATTGGAGACCCATTGTATTAGGCACTATGCAGAGGCAGAATATGTCAACACTGCAAATAAAGGTGTAATTGAAACATGCGTACACATACCCCCACTAGCTTTAATCTAGCTGGCATGGATAAGAGTGGTAGTGAGGACGTGGCAGCACGGGCAAACTGCTCTGTTCGAGCCGAGCAGGGACTCTGGGTACATATACAGTGTCCACACAGGGTCTGTGCTGCCGCATCTTAATTGCTATTGTTACCCATGCTGGCTAGATCAAAGCTGGCACGGGTATGCTGACCCCTGCTCCATCACACCTTCGTTTGTGGTGTAGACATAGAGTCCCTGCCTCAAAGAGCTCCCAGTCTAAACAAAAGCTAGGAGAGGGAACTCCTCAAATTCACCCATGCTATAAGTTGACTAATTTCAGTGGAGCTAGAACAGGGGTCGGCAACCTTTCAGAAGGGGTGTGCTGAGTCTTCATTTATTCACTCTAACTTAAGGTTTTGCGTGCCAGTAATACATGTTAACGTTTTTAGAAGGTCTCTTTCTAGAAGTCCATAATATATAACTAAACTATGTTGTATGTCAAGTAAATAAGGTTTTTAAAATGTTTAAGAAGCTTCATTTAAAATTAAATTAAAACACAGAGCTCCCTGGACCGGTGGCCAGGACCTGGGCGGTGTAGGTGCCACTGAAACTCAGCTCGCGTGCCGCCTTTGGCACCTGTGCCATAAGTTGCCTACCCCTGAGCTAGAGCAATGGCTGCATTTGGCCCATCATATGTACTATCAGTCAATGACGTGCTCTGGAATCTGTCTGGATGGAAAGCATAAATAAAACCATTCTATTTTCCAGGGAATCAAATATTGGTATTTGATAGAGGATCCAATTTTCCTCCTGTTGAAGAGAATAGCCAGTGACTTCAAGTGAAGCCACAGCATATATTATATAAAGACTACACTAATATGAATAGGTCCGAATCCTTCAGAGTGAAAGCATTTCCAAGAGATGCTGACTATCCTCATCTCCCAGTGAGTCAATGGGAATTAAGGTGCTCAGCACCTCCCAGGCCTATTGGGTTTAAGTTATACAGGAATCCTTCATGCATGGAAGTTATACAGGAATCCTAAGCATGCATTCTCTAGCTGAACTGTGTAACAAAGCAACAACCTAATCACCTCAATAATTATTAACTAACATGTTATCAAAGGCTCCCAGGTTTACTGCACCCGGAAACCAGCACTTTATTTAAAGCTTCACAAGCAAAATAAGGGGAAATAGCTGAAAAAATAACCAGATAAAAACCTTGTGAGCAAGATCATCTCTCAGTGATAAGAACACAAGATTTGCATGAGATAGTGTATGACCCTAAAGCAGTTCTGTTTGCCACTTAGAACAAGATTTTGTTTAATGAAGAGAAAGTATTTTTTGGTATCTGCCTGTCCGTCCCTTGAGACCTCAGTCTGAATTATTTTTACATCACAAGGAGACATGCATCAGTAAAACTCTAAAGTTGCTTCACACTATTGAGATGGCACGTTTTTTCCCCTTTTAGAGAAAGAGAAAAAGCACAAACACGTAATTTCCCCTGCAAATGCAATAAGGGGAACTTGCACATTCAGTGCCAGCAATGAAGGTTTACACAACAAAGACCAGATCCTGTTCCCATTGGAGTCAATGGCCCTAAGCCAATGGTATTAAATTTTAGCCATGTCTTCTACCACAGCCTACGATAGGTTATAGGCTGCCTTGAGCTGTTTGGTGCAGAGGATCATGACAGACAAGGCAGCCACGTGGATGGGAGTAGAGTGGCACATAATGGGCACTGAAAGCTTATCAAGACACCTTGGAAGACCCTGCCATGTGGCTGGGCACTGTGGGAGACAAAGCAAGGGGATAGATGTGTTGCCTGGGTGATTTTCCACTTTGAAGTATGCCCTGATGTTAGGAGCATTGAGTCAGCACTATGCACCTCTCCTCTCCCCACCCCATCCCCGCCGGCCGTATTCAGAGTAGGATGTAGCAGGATGAATATTGCTTCTGCTAGCAAAAATTGCATAGCCCCATGACATCAGCCTGAGGGAAGCAGGGTGCCATGGAGGAGCCCAGGGAGCTTTGTGAAGGCCTGGGCTATCTGAGTGTTGCAAGATAGATCCTGAGGACCCCCCATGGGTTATGGGGTGGAACCCTCTCACCCAATTCCACAGGGAAAAACGGGGTGTGCCCCCAACACACTGCATTCTCCCATGTAATGCTGTGGAGGAAACACTGCATATAGGGAACACTGCACCACGGGTACCATTCCATCTTACCCATATCAATATGAATTAACTCATTCTGAGTGATACACATTAACCCCACTTAGGCCCTAGGGTATGTCTATACTGCAGTCAGAGGCAGGACAGGCATGCTCACACAGCACTAGCTTTAATCTAGCTAGCACAGCTAAAACAGCAGGTCTGGCAGAACAGGCTTCAGAGCAACCTGTAGAAGCTTGCCTGGAACCCTGGGTAAGTATTCACATTGCTAGCCCCTGCTGGGGTCCATACTGCCATGTCCGCATGCAATTTTTAGCACTGCTAGCAAGATTAAAGCTAGTACAGGTCTGCCTACCTGCACTGCAGCCTCTAACTTCAGCATAGCTATAGCCTAAGGGTAGGTCTTCATTGCAGGTTCTCTGCTCTCAGTTGTAACCACAGACCCAGGCTTGTGGACTTGGTATTTCCAAGCCTGTGCTTGAGTGTCCACACTGAATGTAAACCTGGGTTTACAATTGCTGGGCTTGAGCCTCACAGCCGTGCTAACACATCCATGCTGCACTACATGGAGGTTTCAGGGCCGTGGCTTGAGCTGCATCCACACTACAAAATAACAGGGCTTGGACATGAGTCTGAGCAGGACTTGGGCTCTGACCCACCCCTCTAGCACGGTCCTTGGACCTGGGTCCTGAGTGCTGGCCGACCCCAGTCAGACTGATTTGTATGTGGATGAAAAGGGGGCTTGGGCGCAAACCTGAGTAAGAGTCTGGGTTAGTGTGCAGTGTAGACATGCCTGAAAAGGCCGAGGAAAAGGAGGCAGGATTACAGTGAGCTAGCTAATAACCTGCACTTATCTTGCTGTGCAAACTTTTTGGAAGTGAAGGCGTAGCCTGAGAAAGAGTTACAGTTAGGTTTCTTCCCCAAGGCAATATCCAATGGGTGCTGTTCCCAGCGGTGCCCCACATGAATTGCACCCTCCATTCCTTCCCTTTGGATAGCATTAACTGTGGCATGCAATGAGACTGCTTAACATGGCTATACTGGGTCAGACCAATGGTCTATCTAGCCTCCTGGCACGTGCCAGATGCTTCTGAGAGCATGAACAGAACAGGCAATTTCAGTCCTTCCCCTGTCACCCAGTCCCAGCTTCTGGCAGTCAGAGTACTGGGGCACCCAGAGAGTGGGGTTGCATCCCTGACCGTGTTGGCTAACAGCCACTGATGGACCTATCCTCAGTGAACTTATCTCATTCTTTCTTGAACCCAGTTATAGTTTTGGCCTTCACAGCATCCCAGGCGGTGAGTCCCACGGTCAATCCACAGCGATCGGGGGCAACTAGACAATAGGCAAGGGCTGAGTGCTAGCCAGTGGACCTTTTGGGTGCAGAGATGGAGTTCACTCACCCTGTATGACCCAGCCCATGGCCTCTGACTCTAACAGCATTGCCAGCTGGGTCCTGTGGCCAGGGGGCCCACTTAGAAGAGCACTGGTGCCCAGGGGCCACCAGCTCACCCCAGGCGGGGGAGAGCCATGGGATGAAGCAGCCACTGGCCCTGGCTTGCACGCAGCAGTTCCCTGGGGCACAGAGGCTGGCCGGAAGGCAGCAGGTGCAGCGGCCAGTCCTGGGCGAGCCAGCTATTCTCTAGAGACTGGGATGACCGGCGCTCACCCGAGGGTCTCACCACGGGAACCTACACACCCATCGCCCCCCGCTTTCCCGCTAGCGGGCACGTGGGGGGCGGCGGTCTCGGAAAGCCCGGGCAGTGGCAGGCGGGTCCCTCTGCGCAGCGAGCGCCCCCGAGCGGGGGGCAGGAGAGGCCGCGGACGCGGAGGGGCGAGAGGCGAGTGCGCCCGGGGAGGGTCCCCGGCATGGGCCGGGCTGGGGGCGCGGCGCCCGGTGGGGGATCCGAGCCGCAGGGGTGGCCGTGCGGGGAACCTACCTGGGCTGGCCATGATCCGGGGCTTGGGCGCCTTCACATCCCCGGCAGCGGCTCCTGGCCGGGGCGCTGGGGCGCTGCCGCCGCGGGACACTGGCTGCAGCCGGCAGCCGAGTGGGAATTTCCTCCTCTGGCCACTTCCGTCGCGAGGCAGCGCCGGGGGCTGCCGCCCTCCCCTCGCTGCGCCCGCCCCGCCTCGCCTGGGGCCGGCTGCAGCCGCGGTCCCCCCCGGGGCAGAACCGCCTGGGCGCCGGCTCCTTCCCTGCGAGCGCGGCCGAGCGCCACTGGCGGCTCCTCCGCCGGCCCACCCCGCCAGCCCCCTAACGCTCCCACCCCCCGCCAGCCACGCTCCACTCGCTGCCTCAGTGCCCCGCTCCCAGCCCCGTCCGGCCCCCTGCGCACCCCCTGCAGGCAGGGCCGCCGCTCCTCTCTGCCTCCCTCCGCAGCCCGGAGCCACCAACAGACCCGGGCCTTTCCCCGCCCTGGCACTACCCTGGCATCGCAGTCGCGCTGGGCCCCCGGAGCTCCCTTGCTGACTCCCCCAAAGTGGGCAGATCCCAGCCTTTGCCATCAGCGATGTTCCTGAGGCCTTGTCTGTACAACGAGGCGAACTAAGGGGACTCAGCTGGTTTAAATTCCCACCCTAGGTGGTGCAGTTCTCATCTGTGTGGGCACATCTCACACAGGGGGGCCCTCTTCCGAAAGCGGGTGCCCACGCATACTTGAACTGAAACAGCCTAAGCCTAAAGCGAAATGCATCCCTGTAATTAAAGGTGGCACTTTAAGCCAGTGTAGTTAAACCAACACATGCCCCTGTTCAGATCCTCTTGTTCTGGGTTAAGAAAGAGTGGCTTATTCTGCTTTTGTTTGAACTGATCTCTATTTCACTTTGACCAAGGTTATATCTACCATACATCTATGCCAGCATAGCCCTACCATGCAGGCACACATACACCAACAGAAGGGGGAATTCAGTGGGTCTAGGAACACCACCTCCCAGAACAATGTGATCTATGCCAACCAGCAGAACCCTCTTCTGCCAGCCTAGCTGCACTATACTGGGGGTTTTGTCAGCTAGGTCACAGAGGGGAGTGGATTTGGGTTTGATTTTTTTCAACCCTCTGACCAACAAGTTTCAAGTGTACATAGGGCCTTAATTTAAGTCAATGAGGGGTCCGTTCAAACAAAACCAATATAAGCCACTCTTCGCCCATACAGCAGTCTGCAATGGTTTAACTATGCTGGTTTAAATCACCCCTTTATTTTAACTAGTAAGACTTAGGTAGACAAACCTCAGTACTCATCCCTTTCCTTGTGATGCTGTGCCCGGAAGAGCAGCAGTGGCATTGCATGTGTACAGAAAGTTTTGCTTTGGATTTTATTTCCAATGGAAGCACTGATTCCCCCATCTGACCAGATTCTCAGCGCATAGGTGCTGGAACTAGCTGTGCAGGGGGTGCTGCAGCACCCCCGGCTTGAAATGGTTTCCATTATATCCAAGGTTTACAGTTTGCTTTAATGGTTCTCAGCACCCCCACTATACAAATTGTTCCAGCACCCCATCTCAGAGTGATGAGGATAATGAGGGGTAGGGTCACAGGTGTGGATGGGAAGGTTTCGGCAGCTGAAAGGAAGGTGGGAATATAAATAGGGTGCACGTTTCTCTGCAAATAAGAAGAGTTCTCGCTCACCGGCCTGCAGGTTTGCCTCAGAAGAGGATGAACGCCTTGAATATTCAGGCTCATTGTGGCTGTATGGGGAAAGTAAGGGTAGGAAGTCAGCAAGCAGCAGGTCTGCTTATGGGGATAGAGGGGAATTTGTCCTTCAGATACACGTGCACTTGGCCTATCAATGTCATCATTTCAGCTACCAGAGAAGCTCCATCAGAAGTTTACAAAGAGCAGTGACCCCAAGACAAGGCCAGAAAGAACAGGACAGACACATCAGACCCATGATTAACAGTAAACAGCTCAAAGCCACTGTACACACTCATTCACACTAGGCCTGAATTTGACTTAGTATCTGACTAAATGGCCCCGGTCTTTTAAATAGACACAAGACTCTCCTTCCCTTCCAGTCCTAAACTCTTGTGCAGTATTGTACCATCTGTCCCGTTTCAGTTCCGCAGTGGCTGCGTTTCAGAAGCAGATTTAGAAGCTGACAGACGTCACTTCCAGTTTGTAAAGCCCCTTAGGATGAAAGACACCTAGCCCTCCAGGGTGGAACTCTACCGGGGAGGGATTATGCTAGCAATTAATTAGTCCCAATGTTATATGTTTTTGTTCCAAATGAATAATCCTGGCCCAAGGAAAAGCAAATAGTGAGCAGTTTGTACGTGAACACTACGACATTCACTCCCCTACCCTCGCACAATTCACGGCTAAATTCTTGAGTACGCATTGCTCACCTCATATTCTGCATGGGAACCATTGACCTGTATGCCTTTCTGTCTCGTGCAGTGCAGCATGTTCCTTTCTAGCGCTAAGAGCTCCCTCATGTGTTGACAGGTGGTAGTTCATTAACAGAACTGGCTGTTCATTTAAGCCAACAAACATCACTCTCCTCACCTTTCTTTTCTGGACACTAAACATCTAACCCTGTTCTTCATGGGCAATCAGGGGAATCAGGAAAGTGCGTGGAATTAGCAATTCCTATGTGTCTGCTTGCCCAGGAGATGTTTGCCCCACAACAGGAGAGTTAAAGAGGACCCATCCCAAGATCTTAGTCACCTACTCCAGAAGGAATTCTTGGACTCCTGCATTCCTATTGCCACCGTGCTCCCATTAACTGTCCGTTATTACCCTTTGCAATGAAGTACGTCTGCCTCAGTTCCACCATTTCCTCATTTATAAATTACTTGACCCAAATCTGCCTCCTTACTCACTTGTCTCCATGAAGAATCAGCCAGTCCCACGCTAGAAGACCCCTTGGAAACACAACTGCTTTAATGTTGCTCAGTCTTGACTAACTCCCGCCACTCCTGATCTCCTCCTTTTAAGAAGGGGAGGCCTTTCCTCCCCTGTGATTTGCATGCACTGCAACCAAAAGCCAATCAGAAAGGAAAGGAATGTGACCTGGGCATGTGTGGAATCCAAGTGAGCTAAAGGCCATGAAAGTGGAATTAAAGAAGGGCCATTGAATCCTACTCACCAGCTGACGGTGTTTAGTAAGCTGGTATTCCCCTCACTTTGTGGGGCAGTGCATCACAGTTATAGCCTCCATCTCTATCCTGCCTTAACTCAGTACTCTAAGCGGGTGCTGACCATAATGCTGGATTATGATCCCTCTTCCTCCCACCTCTGCAAGACTGCTCTCTGCCATTACAGTGTCAGCACTCTGTCAGTTGCCTCTTGCCTTCCGCCACTGCTTTCTCTATAGCCCAGCTGTCCAATCCCTAGTATGCAGAATCCTGCCAGCCACCTTATTGCACATAAAGAGAGGTGAACCCATGACACTCACATTTCAGTATTCCAGGATCTTGAGTCAAGATTCCCTCCTCCTTTTTAAAAAATGCTCAGATTTGTTGCAAGCCAGCCTCAGAAGTTCTATTCCACTCATCTCACACTGACCTCTCTCCCTTCTCATAATCCTGCTGCTGATAAGAAAGGTCTCTCTTGGTATCTCCATTTTGATCAACAGCTCTTTTCTAGTCTGAGAAGGAGCCGTTCCTTCTCTCTTGCCTATGCCTCCTTTGTTTTGGGTCTTTCTTGAACTCCATCAAGGACACTGAGCAATAGTTTGGCCTGAGATACTAAAATAAAGTCTCATTGAAAGCCATTGGCTCTCTCACTTCAGAGATGTTAAAGGCTCCACAGAGTCAATCAGTACCATTTACTGACACTGATGTCAACCTCATGGGAAGAAGGGATATGAGTAGAGTTGGTCAAAGTTTCCAATGGAATAATCCTGTTGGAAAATGCAGTTTTGTCTAAACTGAAATGTTTCAAGGGAATGAGTCAGTTGACAAGAGTTGACTGGAAAATAGCAACAAGTCATCTTTGTTATATTAAAATATTGGATATTATATTTAACATTTTATATTATGCATTGGCATTACTGAAAAAGCATTTTTACCTTATCAAACCAATCTGATAGTCCTAAACTGAATTTTTTTGGGAATTTGTTCCCTGGGACATTTCAGCTTTTTGTTTCAATTTGAAACAAAAAATAAAAAATGTTGGAATCTTTTATGGAACAGAAATTCTCTTTTCCTACCAACTCTAGTTACAGGTTCCCCCAGTGGCCAAGAAACTGATACTAGAAAAAAGAGGACTTACACATGTGCTGTGTAATATGGACACACCAGTAATGTCTAAGCAGAGTTAAGGTTGCAACTAAGGTTCTAATGAAAGGTAAATTTACCACCTCACTCTCCAGCAACATATTTAACTTTAATGTGAAAGATTAACTCCTAGTAGCAAGTAGTTTTGCTCTGGTTTAAGGAAACAGAGCAAGTAGTGTCAGATAAAGAATTAAGTGACTTGAAATTGGTAAGCATCTAACATTTTCCCATGTGGGATAGATTAAATCTTTACTTTGAGTCACAAGCTTTCACAATGACCTTGCATATAAGATAGTCTAAGATGAGTGAGCAGCAGTGAAGTAGTTTGGGTTGACATTTAGAAAAGACGGTTACTCACCATTGTAACTGTTGTTCTTCGAGATGTGTTGCTCCTATCCATTCCAGTTAGGTGTGCGCGCCGCGCGTGCACGGCTCTTCGGAACATTTTTACCCTAGCAACTACGGCGGGCTGGCTGGGCGCCCTCTGGAGTGGCGCCGCTATAGCGGTGGATATATACCCCAGCCGGCCCGTCCGCTCCTCAGTTCCTTCTTGCCGGCTACTCCGACAGTGGGGAAGGAGGGCGGGTCTGGAATGGATAGGAGCAACACATCTCGAAGAACAACAGTTACAACGGTGAGTAACTGTCTTTTCTTCTTCGAGTGATTGCTCCTATGCATTCCAGTTAGGTGATTCCCAAGCCTTACCTAGGCGGTGGGGTCGGAGTGAGACGTGGCAGAGTGTAAGACTGCTGAGCCGAAGGCTGCATCGTCTCTGGATTGTTGCACCAACGCATAGTGGGAAGCGAAGGTGTAGACAGAAGACCAGGTGGCCGCTCTACAGATGTCCTGGATGGGTACTTGGGCCAGAAAGGCGGCAGACAAGGCTTGCGCTCTCGTAGAGTGAGCAGTGAGGCGGCGTGCTGGCACGCGAGCAAGCTCATAGAATGTCCGGATACATGCAGTCACCCAGGAGGAAATCCTTTGGGAGGAGACCGGCTCGCCCTTCATGCGATCAGCAACCGCTCCGAACAGCTGGGGCGAACGCCGGAAGGGCTTCGTCCGCTCTATATAAAAAGCGAGGGCCCTGCGGACGTCCAGGGTGTGAAGCTGTTGCTCACGAGGTGAGGCATGTGGCTTCGGGAAGAAGACCAGAAGGAAAATGTCCTGGTTGAGGTGGAAGGCCGACACCACCTTAGGGAGGAAGGCCGGATGTGGTCGAAGCTGCACCTTGTCTCCGTGGAAGACGGTATACGGTGGACCAACCGTTAGGGCACGGAGCTCGGAAACTCGTCTTGCTGACGTTATAGCAACGAGAAAGGCCGTTTTCCACGAGAGATAGAGCAGGGAGCATGTGGCCAGGGGCTCGAAGGGTGCTCCCATAAGCTTGGCCAGAACTAGGTTCAAATCCCAGGATGGGGTAGGATGTCGTATCGGCGGGTACAAGCGGTCCAGGCCCTTAAGGAAGCGGGAAACCATCTGGTTGGAAAAGATGGACCGACCTCCTATGGATGGACGAAAGGCGGACACGGCTGCCAGGTGTACCTTCAAGGAGGAGACCGCGAGTCCTTGTTCCTTAAGGGACCAGAGGTAGTCCAGGATTGTAGGAATAGGGACCAGGAAGGGATTAAGGCCTCTGTGATCGCACCAAAGCGCGAAACGCTTCCATTTCACGAGGTAGGTTGAGCGAGTGGAAGGCTTCCTGCTTTCCATCAGGACTTGCTGCACCGCCGCCGAACAGTCCCGCTCCGCGTGGGTCAACCACGCAGGTACCAAGCTGTAAGATGGAGGGACTGTAGGTCCGGGTGGCAGAGTCTGCCGAAGTCCTGCGTGATGAGGTCCGGCCATAACGGAAGGGGAATGGGATCCCGAACGGAGAGCTCGAGCAGCAGAGTGTACCAGTGCTGCCGTGGCCAGGCCGGAGTGACGAGAATGAGGCGGGCCCTGTCCCTCCGAAGCTTGAGTAGCACCCAGTGTATGAGTGGGAACGGAGGGAAGGCGTAGAGGAGGTGATCCGTCCAGGAGCAGAGGAATGCGTCCGACAGGAAGCCTCGGGAGCGACCCTGGTAAGAACAAAACCGGTGGCACTTCCTGTTCTCCTTGGAGACAAACAGGTCTATCTGGGGAAACCCCCACCTTCGGAAAATTGTGAGCACCACATCCGGACGAAGGGACCACTCGTGGGCGAGGAACGACCTGCTGAGATGGTCGGCCAGCGTGTTCTGCACTCCTGGAAGAAAGGACACTGCCAGGTGAATCGAGTGGGTTACACAGAAGTCCCACAGGAGCATCGCTTCCGTGCAAAGCAGGGAGGAGCAGGCTCTGCCCTGCTTGTTGACATAGAACATCGCCGTCGTGTTGTCCGTGAACACCACCCACACAGCGCCCTTGCAGATGGGCGCGGAAGGTGTGACACGCCAAGCGGATCGCTCGCAGCTCCCTGACGTTGATATGGAGGGAGAGCTCTCGGGGCGACCAGAGACCCTGGGTGTGTAGGTCGCCAAGGTGAGCCCCCCATCCCAACGCCGAGGCATCCATGGTCAGGGTGACGGATGGGCGAGGAGGGTGGAACGGGACTCCTGCACACACGACCTCTGGGTCCAGCCACCAGCTGAGCGAACCGAGGATTGGCTTCGTGACCGTGACTACCATGTCCAGAGGGTCGCGGTGCGGACGGTACACCGACGCCAGCCAAGTTTGAAATGGGCGAAGGCGCAGCCTCGCGTACGTGGTCACGAACGTGCAGGACACCATGTGGCCCAGAAGGCGTAGGCAGGACCGAACCATTGTCGTGGGAAAAGCGTGCAGGTCCCGGATGATGGAGACCATCGTCTGGTGCCGAGGTCGAGGGAGGCAGGCCCTGGCCAAACTGGAGTCCAGGACCGCTCCGATGAACTCCACCCTTTGTGATGGAGTTAAAGTGGACTTCTCGGCGTTTATGAGAAGGCCCAGGTACCGAAACAGGGCTAGGATCTCGGCCATTTGACCTGCCACTAGCTGTCGGGATGACCCGCGAACCAGCCAGTCATCGAGATACGGGTAGACGTGCATGCGACGACGGCGGTGGGTGGCGGCAACCACTGCCATGCACTTGGTGAAGACCCTCGGCACGGTGGAAAGGCCGAAGGGTAGTACCGCAAACTAGTAGTGCGCCTCGTTGACTACGAACCGCAGGTAGCGTCGATGGGGAGGGTAAATCGCGATATGGAAGTACGCGTCCTTCATATCGAGGGCGGCAAACCAGTCTCCCGGATCCAGGGAGGGAATGATGGTCCCCAGGGTGACCATGCGAAACTTGAGCTTGAGCAGGTACCTGTTGAGCTCCTGGAGGTCTAGTATAGGTCAGAGACCTCCTTTCGCCTTGGGGATGAGAAAATATCGGGAATAAAATCCCCTGCCTCGCATGTCATTCGGCACCTCCTCTATGGCACCCAAGCTCAACAAAGCCTCAACCTCTTGCAAGAGGAATTGCTCGTGAGAGGGGTCCCTGAAGAGGGACGGGGAAGGTGGGTGGGAGGGAGGGGGCGAAACAAACTGAAGGCGGTAACCATACTGGACCGTATGAAGTACCCAGTTGTCCGTTGTTATTTGGGACCACGCCGGGAGGAAGTGGGAAAGGCGGTTGCAAAATAACGGGGAAGGATCCGGTAAAGAGTCTGATGGGCCGTCCTCGGACGTCCAATCAAAATGTCTGCTTAGGCCCTTGAGGGGCCTTGGAGGGCGCCTGGGCCTGGTTACGCCTGTTGCCCGACGGTCTACGGCGGTTTAGGCTGCCTCTGCGACTATTATAAGGCCGTGACCTGGCCTGAGTAAATGGTCGGTATGGCTGTTGCCGGAACGACCTCCGCTGGGTAGCCGGTGTGTGCATACCCAGGGTGCGGATGGCGATTCGACCATCTTTGAGGGTCTGAATCCTTGAGTCCGTTTTCTCAGAAAAGAGACCCTGAGTGTCAAAGGGGAGGTCTTGCAGGGTGTACTGCACCTCGGGTGGCAAGGTGGAGGACTGCAACCAGGAGATGCGTCTCATGGTCACTCCCGAGGCCAGGGTTCTGGCTCCTGAGTCCGCCGAGTCCAGAGCGGCCTGGATGGAGGACCGGGAGGCTTTCTTGCCCTCTTCAAGGAGGGCCAAGAACTCCTGTCGGGAGGCTGATGGGATCAGCTCCGAGAACTTGGACAGGGACACCAAAATGTCATAGGTGTAGCGACCAAGGAGAGCCAGCTGGTTGGCAATCTGGAGCTGGAGACCACCTGCCGAATAGACCTTCCGGCCCAACAGATCCATGCGCCGTGCGTCTTTAGATTTTGGCGCTGGAGCGGGTTGCCCATGTCTCTCCCGGTCATTTACGGACTGCACCACGAGGGAGTCCGGAGTCGGGTGCGTATATAGGTACTCGTAGCCGCTGGGAGGAACCGAGTACTTGCGTTCCACTCCGCGAGTGGTGGGAGGAACGGACGCCGGTGACTGCCAGATGGTAGTGGCATTCTTTTGTATGGTGCGGATAAAGGGTAGGGCCACCCGCAGCGGGACCTCAGCTCCAAGCACACTGGTCACCGGGTCGTCATCCTCAGCGACTTCTGCCACGGGGAGGTCAATAGCCTGCGCCACCCAGCGAAGAAGGTCCTGGTGGGCCCGCAAGTCAATCGGAGGGGGGTCCGCTGTAAATGCCCCCACCACCGCCTCATCCGGCGAGGAAGACGAGGACAGACCCTGGACCACGGCCTCTGGAGGTGGTTCTTCCAGGGGGTGGGAAGCCACCTCGGCCACAGGATGCTCTGCCACTACAGGTGGCGGTGGGGCCTCACCCTGTGATGATGGAGGAGGCCTGCTGAGCATTGCTTCCAGCACCCTGCATTCGGAGCCCCTGGGGCGCGGAGGGCGGGGGAGCCCTTGAGCCTCGTGGTAGGCCCAGGGGGTCCAAAAGCCCCACTGCTGCGGTCTGTGGTCCTGCCCTTGGGGGTCGGCCCGGAGATCTCCACCGCTGTCCGCCTGAGAGGCGACCGAGGGTTGGCGAGAAGGCCATGGGGGGACAGAGGCGCTCAAGGACTGCGCCGTCGATGCCGCCGGTCTGTCCCTGGATGGTGCCGGGGATCGGTGCCGGTTGTCGCGGTGCCAGGAGCGAGAGCAGGACCATCGACCGTGCCGGTGCCGGGAGGTCGACCGCGATCTCGACCGATGTCGGTGAGAGCGGCTTCGTGAGTCGCGGTGCCGGGAACGGTACCGGGAACCGGACCTCCTTCGGTACCGACGGTCTGGTGACCGGGACCGGGAACGTCTCCGGGAGTGTGACCGGTACCGCGATGCGGAGCGGTACCGGGACTGCGACCAGCGCCGAGACGGGGAGCGGTACCGAGATTGTGATCGGTGCCGGGATCTGGATCGGCGTGACGGTGACCGTCTCCGGGATCGGGATCGGGACCGGGACCTGGAACGCCGTCTATCCCGTCTGTCAGGGGAAGGTGGCCTCATCATAGCCGGCTTTCCCACTGACTGTACAGCCCGCACCGGCGGTGCCGGGGGCCGGAGGCTCGGTGCCTCTGTGAGCTCGATGAGCTCTCTCACCGTCGAGAAAGTCTCGGGCGTCAACGGGAGAGGCAGCTCGACCGCGGTTGGCACCGGGGAGCAGGGCGGTACCGGACTCAACGGCCCTTGTGGCGCCGGAGTCGACGGAACCGTGCACGGTCTGTGCACCACCACAGTTGGTGCCGGAGGTGCCGGCGGTGGCTGGGTGAGTGGTCCCGACGCAGGTGCCTTGATAGGCTTCTGCTGCGGCTTTCGTTTCCCCGATGGCGAGAGGGAACGGTGCCGAGGCCTCGGTGCCGGCTGCTTCTTTTTAAGAGTCTCGGTGCCGGACCGGTCGGGAACCGCTGGTGCGCTCCGTGCCGAAGACGACTGCGGAGCTGATGGTGTCGGCACCGCAGGGGTAAGCGCCGATTCCATTAGGAGCTGCTTCAATCTAATGTTCCGCTCCTTTTTCATTCTAGGTTTGAACGATCTGCAAATTGGGCACTTATCTGCGCGATGGGCCTCTCCTAAACAACGCAGGCAGGAGTCATGAGGGTCCCCAATCGGCATGTGCCGCTGGCAAGCCGCACAGGGCTTAAACCCCGGTGTCTTGGGCATAAGCCCGCACCGGTCGGGAGAAGAGGGGCTAAGCCCCCCTAATTCCCCTTAATCTACCTAATTACTAACTTTACTAACTATTTTAACTGACTATATACACTAAATACACAACGAGAAACAGAGAGAAGCTAGGGATGTGGAGGTCAAAGGAGCACTCCACTGTTCCAACGGCCGTCACGGGCGGGAAGAAGGAACTGAGGAGCGGACGGGCCGGCTGGGGTATATATCCAGCGCTATAGCGGCGCCACTCCAGGGGGCGCCCAGCCGGCCCGCCGGAGTTGCTAGGGTAAAAATGTTCCGAAGAGCCGTGCACGCACGGCGCGCACACCTAACTGGAATGCATAGGAGCAATCACTCGAAGAAGAAGCTAGGATTCAGAGTTAACTTACTATTAAGACCAATGTAGCAGTTTACTCCTTAGCCATTATTTCAGACTGTCCTTCTACAGACTCAGGAGACAGGACTGCATTACGGTTGCATTCAGAAGAGTTTCTTGGCTGAATATCATCAAGGTTCTTTCTTTGTTGCCTTTCTGCAGAACAGGAATAGATGTCCAGGACCTTGCAGGTCAGCTTGCTAGCAGAGGAGAAGTTATTGATGTGGTGTATGAGTATATTCTACATGTAATTTGTTTATTTTCACATACACTTGTCCTAGAACAGAGGTTGTCAAACAGCATGCAGGCAAAGCCCTCACCCAGAAATCCCAGCCCAACCCTGGTGCCTGGTTTCCAAGGAATAACGGTGCCACAGACAGAGAGGAAACTCTCCTGCTGCTCTGCCCAGGAATTTGCAGAGCCCAAAACCATAACACACAGCATGTCTTCCCAAGACTGACGATTTGCTTTCACACTAAGAAAGGACTCAGGAGAACACAATCACCTGATAATGCCTACTATAACAGTATAGAAGAAAGAAAATAAACATAAAGGGAACCATAGCTCTGTTAAACCCAATCCTGTGATGCCAAGTGTTGGGTCCAGCCTTCCCAAAGACATTCCCTCCTCCAGCTCCCAACTGGCCACTCTTACAGCCTCTCTCCTGAGCACTTGTGCAAGGGAAGGTGGGAGGTTGAGCTCAAGTCAACTTCTTGTTCAATGAGAACAGCTGGGACGTATCTATATGCAGAGTTGCACCAATTTAACTTCAGGTGTTATTTTAAAACAGATGTGGTTTAGTTGGTGCAAAAGGCTACATGGACTGGACACCTGCTGTGGGTTTAGCTTAAACCTGCTCTGAATCATTTTCAAGCTAAACCAAAGTAAGTGTCCACACAGGGTCTTAACTCAAATGAGTCAAGTCTGTCTCTGTAGGCAAAGCCTTAGGGTATGTCTACACTGCAATTTAAAACCTGTGGTTGGCCCATGGCAGCTGACTCGAGCTCATGGGGCTTGGGCTTGTTGGATCTGCAAAGCTGCACATAACTCCTTTACAATCTGTCCAGTAAAGTGAGTTCCACGATCACTGTTGATACTCACAGGGATGCCAAAACGAGGTACAAAATCCTTAAGCAGAAGTTTCACAACAGTCCTGGCATCTGCTTTCCTGCAGGGAAAAGCTTCAACCCAATTGGTAAATACATCAACTAAAACTAATACATATTCATAACCACAACATTTAGACATTTGAATAAAATCAATCTGAATATTTACAAAAGGTCCCCAAGGAGGAGGGTGGGCTGCCTGCTTAGCTTTAACAGCTTTACCAATGTTGTGTTGTTGACAAATCACACAGTGTTGACAGTAGGAATGTGCTACAGAAGGGGAAATGGGTGCAAACCAATCTCGGGTAACTGCAGCAACCATCCCCCCTTTGCTCACGTGTGCCATTCCATGGTATATGCGAGCAAGATAGGGCAATAACATCTTCGGTGCCACCAGGCGACCATCCGGGGCACGCCAAAGATGATCAGAATGTAAAATGCAGCCAGCAGCACTCCAAGAGTGCTTCTCAGTTCTTGATGCTGCCTCCTGGATCTTAGCCAGATCGTCAAGGGAGGCCAGTGAAGGCTGCTCTATCAGTACACAGGAATGTGCAGCCTGAGGTGCAGAAAGAGCCGCTGCTTTGGCTGCAGAGTCAGCCAGAGCATTTCCACGGGTAACTTCATCATGAGGGGTCTTGTGAGCAGTACATTTAACAACAGCTATAGCTTTAGGCAACAAAAGAGCATTCAAAAGAGCAGATACATAAAAACCATTCTTAATAGGAGAACCAATGGATGTAAGGAAGCCTCTATATTTCCAAAGCAATCCGAAATCATGAACTACTCCAAAAGCATAACGAGAATCCGTATAGATAGTGACCGTTTGATCTCGAGCCAGAACACAAGCTCGAGTCAAAGCCACAAGTTCAGCTACTTGAGAGGAAAACACTGAAGAAAGGAAAGCACTTTCAACAACAGCACAGGTAGTGCAGACAGCATAACCAGCAACTAATTTACCCTTAGAATCTCGCAAACACGAGCCATCCACAAAGTAAAGGAGATCAGGATTTTGCAAAGGCACATCCAGTAAATCATCCCTAGGACGAGTAAGAACAGATGTTACAAATACACAATCATGCGGGTCTCCATCCTCAGGCCCAGGCAACAAAGAGGCTGGATTAAGAACAGGGCAACGAGCCAAAGTAATATGAGATGAAGAAAGCAAAATCAGCTCATATTTGATAAGACGAGAAGCGGATAAATGCTGTGTCTTAGATTTCAACAACAGCGCAGCTACAGCATGTGGAACACACACAATCAAAGGAGAGCCTAATACAATAGATTCAGATACCTGAACAGAAAGGGCCGCGGCCGCCACAGCCCGTAAACAAGGGGAAAATCCTACCGCCACAGCGTCCAGGGCAGTACTGTAGTAAGCAATTGGACGGTGTTTGTCCCCGTGCTTTTGCGTTAGTACAGCCAAAGCAAACCCATTACGCTCATGACAGAAAAGAGTAAATGGTTTAGTATAATCAGGAAGTCCCAGGGCCGGAGCAGTAGATAGTCTCTGTTTAATAGCAACAAAAGCGCTCTCAGCCTCTGGGGGCCAAGGAAGAGGCTCAGGGGTACCAGACTTAGTCAGATCCTGTAAGGGTTTAATCACTGTTGCATAACCTAAAATCCACTGTCTGCAGTATCCAGTCATGCCCAGAAAAGTACGCATTGAGAAATAGTACCAGGCCTAGGCATATGTAAAATAGCAGAAATACGAGAGTTTGATAAATGACGCTTGCCATGAGAAATATCATGACCAAGATAATGAACCCTGGGTTGACACAGTTGGAGTTTCTCCTGGGATGCTTTGTGACCTTTGGCAGCTAAAGCAGTTAAAAGTGTCAGAGTATCAGTTTTACAAGAGTCAAAAGAGAAAGACGCCAGCAAAAGGTCATCCACATACTGTATAAGTACTAATTTTCCAGGGAAAACCACATCATCCAGATCCTTCTTCAGGATCTGAGAAAACAGGGATGGAGACTCAGTATACCCTTGGGGTAACCTGGTCCAGGTGTACTGACATCCTTTATAAGTAAAGGCAAACAAATACTGACTATCTGGGTGAATTGGAATAGAAAAAAAAGCTGAACACAAATCCACAACAGTAAAATAAGTGGCTGACGGTGGAATACAAGAAAGAATGGTAGCTGGATTTGGAACCACTGGAAAAGAAGGCAAAACCACAGCATTAATAGCGCGAAGGTCTTGAACAAACCGATAGGTGTCCCTTCCTGGCTTCTTTACAGGAAAGATAGGAGTATTACAAGAACTAATAGTGGGAACAATAATACCTTGTTGTAATAAAGATTCTATAACTGGAGCTATGCCTGCCACTGCTTCAGGACGCAGTGGGTATTGTGGAATCCTTGGCAAAATCTTAGCAGGGTCCACAAGAATTTTAACCAGTTCGGCAGTTCTAATCTGTCCCACCTCATTTGCATGACGAGACCAGAGATGGGGGGGCACTTGTGACAATAAATGCACAAGGTCAGGGCTGAGAGGTGACTTCGACGCAGCTGGCTCGGAGATATGGAGTGTGGCCAACACCAGGTTTGTATTCTCATCAGGAACCTGTAAGAATACGCCATCTGGTGTACAGTAAATGGTACAACCTAATTTACACAACAGATCTCTTCCCAGCAAATTCACAGGAGAAGAAGGACTGAGTAGAAAGGAATGCTTATCTTCTAGAGGGCCAAGAAAAACTTCGAGGGGTACTGTGACAGGATGCGAAACAGGACAGTTTGAAATGCCCACAGCATTAACAGACAAAGTGGACAAAGGAACAGAGGGAAACTCTGAGGATCTCAGAGCAGACCTGCTGGCCCCCGTGTCCACAAGACAAGTAACAGATTTTCCAGCAATATTACAATCAACAAATGGGCCTTCTTGATTAATAGGAATTAAAGGATTCATGATGCAGTTACGTTCCCTCAGGCTGTCCTAGTAAGGGGTTCCTTGTGGGGAAAAAACAGGCGCTTCAGGATTTGGGAACTGAGTAGGATTTTGAGCTAATCGATTTGGACACTCATTCCTCCAGTGTCCCTCCTGACCACAAAAGTGGCATGCAGTGCTCCCAGTCGGGGCAGGATTCTGGGCAGGATATGAGGAACCCCTTCCCATACCTCTCCCACGACCTCGTCCCCGTCCTCTTCTCATTCCCCCACGACCCCTGTTCTGATAAGTTTGTAACTGTAAAGCCATAAGTTTTGTTTCACTACTTTCTTTCTTCTGGTCTATGCAAGCAGTACAATGATTGGCAACTGTCACCAATTCAGAAAGGGGTTTAGTTTGCCAGCCGATACAAATAGTTCTTAATGGTTGCTGAACTTTTGGCAAGAGTCCCTGAACAAAAGCAGCTCCTACCGCTTCCCTGGCATTATCAGCTGGATCAGTAATTCCCGAATGCTGTTCAAAGACCTTTGTTAGTCTATCAAGATAATCAGCAGGGGATTCTCCCTTATTCTGTTTACAATTCGCAATTTTAGTCCAATCTGTTTTCTTAGGACAAACTTCTGAAATAGAGGTCAAGAGACGATTCCTAGCCTCTGTCAAATCATCCCCAATACCAGGGTCGGCATCAGGCCAAGCTGCCTGTCTGTTAAGCCGTTGCTGAACTTCAGCTGGCAGTACAGCTCGTAAAAGTTGATTAATATCTGCCCAAGACGGATTATAGCACTGAATCACTGTCTGGAGCTCTTCTCTAAACTTTACTGGCTCCTCCCTGATTTTAGGAAATTCTTTTACCAAGTTTCTAAGATCGCCAGGTGTCCAAGGGGCATGTACCTTAACTAACCCCCCTACAGCTCCAGCTCCAGGCAAGTCTCTTAAAGGAGCCTGGAGTGCCTGTGTCGTGCTTCTAAGAAAGCCGGCATTATTAGCAGCAGAAGCAGGGTTAACCGGACTACTGGTGTCAGTCAGTAGGGAAGAAGATAATTCTTCCAAAGAAGGAGAATGAACAACTTGTGCAGTTGATACTTGCGGCGGCGATACTACCACTGCCTGCATATTCCGAGAAGGGGGGGCCGTGGGAGGAACCGGCTGCGGCTGTGGAATGCTGCTAAAAAAATCCACTATGTCTTCAGTAGCCTCCTCCTCACTTTCAGGCTTAACTAATTGAGGATAAAGAGAAGCAGAGGGCTGCACTGGAGCAGGAAGACATTTGGATGTCTTACATTGAAGTTTTAAATCCTGTACTTCAGTTTTTAATTTTTCTTGCAAGTCCGTCAGACTCCGCACCCGAGACTCATGGAGTCTCTTTGTTGCTTCCTCCCACCAAGACAGAAACTGCTCGCACTGCGCAGCAGAGGCGTGTGATTTAAGGGTTTCTCTGAGGTATGTAAGTTTATCTAACTCAAAGGTACCTTCTAATGGGCATTGTTTAAATGAATTTTCACGCGTGTACAGATTCCAATCATTTAAATACCTGCAGGTTTTAGGACCATAATGTACGTACATGTAGTATGCTGGGGTACCCTTAGGGGGTAAGGTGGAAAGTTTAGACTGTTCCCCCCCCATTTTCCAGTCACACCAACTGAGGGGGTCCCTGTCCGCGCTAGCGGATCAGAATCTAAGAATCCCTCCCTACAGGGTACTCACATACAGGAGAGACTCACAAGAAAGACTACGACCCTCTTACACCTCCTTTCAGCAAAGAGCGTCAGCTAGTCTCTGGGAGATAAAGCCGCGTACTCTAATTGCTTCCAGGGAGACGATCAGATTGTCAGTAGCCCACACAGAAGGGAAAGGGGAGGGAAGATGGGTTCACACACTCCTAGACCCAGGCAGCTTCCTCGCCGGACTATGCCAAGCTGAGTCAGCCCACCGTGGGTCGGATCTCCTAAAGATCCACTAGTTACTGGGCTTGCGTTAGAGCAGTCCTGATCATTAGCTTCCGCTTCACAGGGTACTCTGGGCGTCTTCCGATAACGATCACTCACACTGGTGTACACACACACACACACACCAAGGCCTCTTTTCCTCTTTTTAACCCTTTTTTAACCTTTTTATCTCTTTTTAAATTTTTTTTTATTTTTATTTTAACCAAGATGCATCGTTACCTGGTCCGGACCAATACCATGAGGCGGTATGACAACCCCTCTTGAGGCGGTAAAAACCCCTCAGCACCGGTGCATTCTAATGCATTTACCTATGCATTACCTGTTGGCCAACTCAGCAGTTCCTAGTACTGCTATAAACTAACCTTATTGGGGCCTCTCCCCAATACCACTCTGCATTTGATCCTGCTGCACAGTCAATAAGTTCAGATGGCGTGAGCCCAGCAGAAACATATGTCCCCCACAGACAGTCCTCCTCCGATACCCCAATAGAGATTTCAAAAGGTCTCTTACCTCTATTGTGGCGCCATGGGGTTCGAAGGGGAACGATCCGTAGCAGCCGTCTGTGTGTCCGTGGGCGTTGCCATCCCGGACGAGCCCCCAAATTGTCGAAGAAAAACTAAGTTCTCGCTTTTTTGTTTGGGTGCAGCAAAATTAAATACTTTATTAATTTCTCTAGTGAACACAAGAGGGAGAGAGTGTCAGGAACTGGGTTGCCCCTTGTCCCGGACGGATCTCTCTCAATTAGTAAGCAATTCATAACAATCATTTATACCTTTGTTACAGACAGTGGCTAGCAAACCTGGAGACAGTAAAAAGTAAACATTTGCATTTGTTTATACATAAGCCTATTCGCTATCTTATTTGTCTTCAATACTAGAACAGAAAACAAAACTGCAGTTTACAAGGTCGTAATGACTCTTCACACAATTCACTCTGTACCATATTAAGATCCCTTCAAACCTTCATTAATTAATTCTTGGCCTCCACAGGCTAAAAGACTGTTTAATTGTGGTGTAGACATTCGGGCTTGGGCTGGAGCCTGGGCTGTAGGACCCTGCAAGATGGGAGGATCTCAGCACTTGGGCTGAAGCCCGAGCCTGAAGGTCTACCCTGCAATTAACAGCCCCTTAGCCCGAGCCCCTTGAGCCTGAGTCAGCTGGCACAGGCTTGTCATGGGTGTCTAACTGCAGTGTAGACATACTCTTAGTGACCCTGCCAGGGAATTTAACTTCTGCTCCTATTCCACCCCTACACTGGAAGCCAAATTAGATGATTTACATTAAAAGCCAGGAAATGCTGAAGCCAAGGAAGTCGGAGGGACTTTCCAAGTTTCTTTAATCTGGTGTTTGTGCAGTGGTGGGGAGAAGGACAGAAACTTACTTCTTTTACTGTTGAAGCACTGGATCATCTCCCTACAGCATCTCTGAGATTCCCTGCACCACCCATGTCCTCCTGCACATAATCTGACTGTGCCAATGGCAACTTCCTATTGGATTCAGTGTTAGTGATATATAAAACCATTTAAAAACTTTATATCCTACCCTCTGCTGCATCAGTAGATTGTAGAAGACCTTTATTACACTTCCCACCACCACCATCATCACCCTGCTTCTCATGCAGAAGGGCAAGAGCCCTGCTCTCAATGTAGATGCATTGGGTTGGGGAGAAGACCAGCTACCCTTAAAGCTGGGGCAGCAATGGGACCTGCTACTCTGGCAGAGGTGATGGTGCACACTGCTTTCAGAGGGAAGAGTTGAAGGCACCTTACACCAAATGTTCCTGGTCTCCTCTCCATGAGCAGGATGTCTCTGGTGCCACTGCGTAGCATCACTGCTCCTCTACCATAATGGAGAGCCAGTAATACAATGCAGTGATTCAAGACTTTGGTATTAATCTGCAGTTTCCTTTAAGGGTTTTGCACTCCCTTCACCTCCACTTCCTTGACTTCTGTCTTGCCTATGGCTGCATTTCCATTGTGGGAGTGACTCTTAATCTACATTTGGCACAGAGACACATGTAACTGGTCTGACACATTCCGGCTTCCATCAGTGTAGCCAGATTAGTCAGGATCCATCTGCAGGTTTGTCCAAAGCGGAGCCTCTCCAAAAAGGAGTGTTTAGAGTTTTGGTTTTATGGAAATGGACGAGATCTGGAGTCAGACTTTGGCTCTGTCCTAGGTCCTGAGTCAAGCACTGACCATTCCCCTTCACCCTCAGTCCCAGGGAAGCACAGTAACTGCCCCAATCTCTCTACTCCAAGCAGATATTTTCTTTGTAGATCATCAGGGTAACCTTGTTTTGAGTGTGGTGTGCCTGGCTAGTCAGCCAATAAGAATCTTCATACCCATACCCAACAGCATTCCTTTCATAAGGGGAAAATGCCAAGGTGCTAGTGTGATGTCACGAAGAATAAGCTTCTGATCTACCAGAGAAGGAACAATTCATGTTAGTTACGGATCAAGGTATTGGCATGTCACCTGTAAATGCACTTCCTTCTGGGCAGCACTTTGTACCAATTCCCAATCAGTCCCACAACACTCCTAAAATAAGAAACTGACATCTAGGGTACGTCTACAGTACAAAATTAATTCAAACTTATTTTATTCAAATTTTCGGAAGCGATTTTATACATTCGGTGTTGTGTGTCCCCACTAAAGCGCGTGAATTCAGCAAAATGCATCCCCAGTACCAAGGCTAGCATTGAATGTCAGAGGGGTGCACTATGGGAAGCTATCCCACAGTTCCCACAATCTTTGCCGCTCATTGGGATTGTGGGTTAAGCTCCCAGTGCATGATGGGGCAAAAACATTCTCGCGGCTGTTTCTGGGTGTGTGCCGTCACTCGCTCCTCCCTCCGTGAAAGCTACGGCAGATGCCATACTACCAGCAGACGGTGCAGCACTGTGCACCGCCTGTCTCCTGGTACTATGAATCCACCTTACATGTCCTCTCGTCTTTCTATCTACTCTTTCATCTAACCATTTCCTGCCTTTTTTCGGCTACCGTGAACAGAGCTGCACAGCTTCTGACGCTTTTTCCATGTTGTCTGTCCTGGGCTCCTGTGGAAGCTACAGAAGGCAACAATTCCCCACTGTTTTTCAGCCATCGTGAACAGAGCTGCACAGCTTCCGCTGCAAACTCTGCTCACCTTTCCACCGCAAACTCTGCTCTCCTGCTCTTGCAGCTTTAATGAGCTTCCCGACTCTGTGAAAGCTACAAAAGACAACCATTTACCGCCTTTTATCGGCCACCAAAGAGCTCGTTTCGTGCCCTTTTTCCAGGATTACCCATGCAGGCGCCATAGCGCAGCAAGCATGGAGCCCACTCAGATCTCCGCTGCAGTTTTGACCGTTCTAAATACCTCACGCATTGTCCAGCAGTATGTGCAGTACCTGCAAAACCGGGCGAGGAAGCGACGACAACGCAATTACTATACTGATGAGGACATGGACACAGACATTCCTAGAAGCATGGCATGTGGCGATTGGGAGATCATGGCAGCATTAGGCCTGGTTCATGCCGTGGAACACCGATTCTGGACCTGGGAAACAAGCACAGACTGGTGGAACCACATAGTGTTGCAGGTCTGGGATGATTCCCAGTGGCTGCGAAACTTTCATATGCGTAGGGCCACTTTCATGGAACTTTGTGACTTGCTGTCCCCTGCCCTGAAGCGCAAAGACACCAAAATGAGAGCAGCCCTCACAGTTGAGAAGCAAGTGGCCATAGCACTGTGGAAGCTTGCAATGCCTGATAGCTACCGGTCAGTCAGGAATCAGTCTGGAGTGGGCAAATCTACTGTGGGGGCTGCAGTGCTGCAAGTAGCCAATGCAATCATTGACCAACTGCTATCAAGCGTAGTGACTTTGGGAAACGTGCAGACCATTGTGGATGGCTTTAATACGCTGGGGTTCCCCAACTGCGGCGGGGCGATAGACGGAACGCATATCCCTATCTTGGCCCCGGCACACCAGGGTGGCCAGAACATAAACTGCAAGGGGCACTTTTCCATGGTGCTGCAAGCACTGGTGGATCACAAGGGACGTTTCACCGACATCAACGTGGGATGGCCGGGAAAGTAGCAAGACGCTTGCATCTTCAGGATGTTTCAAAAGCTGCAGGAAGGGACTTACTTCCCAGACCAGAAAATTGCTGTTGGGGATGTTGAAATGCCTATAGTTATCCTTGGGGACCCAGCCTACCCCTTAATGCCATCACTCATGAAGCCATACACAGGCACCCTGGACAGTAGTAAGGAGCAATTAAACTATAGGCTGAGCAAGTGCAGAATGGTGGTAGAATGTGCTTTGGGATGTTTGAAAGCGCGCTGGCGCAGTTTACTGACTCGGTTAGATCTCAGCACAACCAATATTCCAATTGTAATTACTGCTTGTTGTGTGCTACACAATCTCTGTGAGAGTAAGGGGGAGACGTTTATGGTGGGGTGGGAGGTTGAGGCAACTTGCCTGACAGCCAGTTTCACACAGCCAGACAACAGGGCGATTAGAAGAGCGCAGCAGAGCGTGCTGCGCATCAGAGAAGCTTTGAAAGCCAGTTTCATGACTGGCCAGGGAACGGTGTGACAGTTGTGTTTGTTTCTCTTGAAGATACCCGCCCCCTATATATATGAAAGGAAATAAAGTCTAAATTGTTTAAAAACTGTTCTTTATTATTTGTTGCACAACACATTGAGAGAAATCAGAAGGCAGACGGGGTGGGGGGGGGTTAGGGGGGTGGAGGAGGAGGGAAGGACAAGTCGAGAAACCAGATCAAAAGTTCACATATGCCAGCTTTCTGCTGCTTGGGCGATCCTCTGGGGTTGAGCGTGTGGGTCCCCGTAGCCTCCCAGCTCGTGTTCTTGGGCATCTGGATGAGGAGGGAGGGCAGTTATACAAGGGCTGCAGTGGCAGTCTGTGGTCTTGCTGCCTTTCCCACATTAGATCCACCATACAGCAGAGCATATCAGTTTGCTCCCCCATGAGCTTGACCATAGCGTCCTGGCTGCTCTCATTGCACGTGTCCCTCCTCTTTTCGTGTTCCTGTAATGCTTTACGGGACTCCGCAATTGTTTGCCTCCACGCATTCAGCTGGGCCCTATCAGTGCGGGAGGACTGCATGAGCTTGGCAAACATGTATTCCCGAATTCGTTTTTTCCGCCTTCTAATCTGGACCAGCCTCTGGGACAGAGTAGATGGGGCAGTGTTGAAACATTTGCACCCGCGGGAGGAGAAAAAGGGAGGGTAGTATTTTAAAAATATACATTTCAGAGAACAAAGGGGACACTTTGGTATGAGTAAGCCACCACACACAGCCAAGCAACAGAATTCAGCTTGCAGGCAGCCTAGGGGCATGCGGAGTTCTGCTTCTTCTACATTCATTTCAATGTTTTCAAACTGCTGGGACCCCTTTCCCATAGCAAACAATGCTGGTGGGTTTGCCATAAAGGAGGGCCTGTGGGCTCTCTGGGATGATCACTTCAAACAACACCCACCCACCCCCCACCCACCACGTGGCTCTGATGAGGCTCTGAGCAGGGATGAGCCCTTTAAACTATACACGAACAGCCCAGCCGGGTTTCCCCCCCACCACCCTACTGCATGGCTCCGATCAGGCTCTCACTCACCAGAAGTACCTTCTGCAGGGTCATGGTGTGGGAGCCCACATTGGGAGTGGGGGGAGGCTATTGGCTCCAGCGTTAAGAATAGTTCCTGGCTATGGGGAAAACAGATTCCTCACTTGCTGCCTGTGCACTGTCCTCCTCCTCCTGCTCTTCGTCCTCTAATGACTCTTCCTCCTCGCTTCGTGCAACTCCCCCCCTTGCAGGTGTCCATGGACAGTGGTGGGGTAGTGGTGGCGTCACCCCCCCATAATTGCATGGAGCTCACGGTAGAAGTGGAATGTATGGGGCTGTGACCCAGAACACCCATTTGCCTCCCTGGCTTTTTGGTATGCTTGCCTGAGCTCCTTGATTTTTGTACGACACTGCTCTGTGTCCCTGGAGTAGCCTCTTTCCGTCATGGCCCTGGAGACTTTAGCGAACGTATTTGCATTCCTTTTTTTTGGAACATAGTTCTGCCATAACAGACTCATCTCCCCAACATGTGATGAGATTCAGTACCTCCCGTTCGGACTGTGCTGGTGCTCGTCTGCGAATCCAGGACTGCGTGATCTCTTATGATGGTGGACTCTGCATGGTCGACTGTGATGGTGGACCTGTGCTGATGGTGACCAAACAGGAAATGAAATTAAAAAGTTCCCAGGGCTTTTCCTGCTCCTCAGCCTTCCCCAGCCCTGCTGCACTCAGGTATTCAGCCTCAAGCTAAGCAGCCAGGCCCATCCCTCTCTGAAGGCAGAGAGAGACTGTTTGGCTCCTGGCTTCCCTGCCTTCTTATAAGGCCCTGTTCCTCAGTTTGGGGCGTGGCCCCCAGCTGCAGCCACTTCCCTGATCAGCTCAGCCTTGAGAGCCACTGCTCTCAAGCCCTGCCAGGCCACTGAGCCCTTCTCAGCAGGAGCAGGTTCCACCCTGCTACACTTGCATTTTATGTGGTGCTCTAACCCAGGAAAACCCCAAAGGGCTTCACAAACTAGAGGCCACAGCCTCATTACATCCTCTTTTATGGTGCCCCTCTAGGGTTATTCAGCTTTTGCCAGGGGCCAAACTGGGAGCGGCGTGGTCAGGACCATCCCTGGGGGGGTGCTGGGTCTGGGGCAGAAGTGCCGGATTCATCTCTTCCAGGACTGATCGTGCCAGCCAATCGCACCGGGCCACAGGGCCCCCCAAAGCATGGGGCCCAGAGCAGTTGCCCTGATTTGCCCTACCCAAGGGACGGCTCTGTGTGTAGTGCTCTTTCAAGCTCCACCCACATGGACACTGCTCACAAGTGATTGTGCACATCTTCATGATCCTCCCTCTCGTTTCTTATGCACCCTGAGAGGCAGTAACACATAACAGTGCTGACATTTAAAATATTAGCCTTGGGCCTCTGAGGCACCCTCTGCAATGAACCAGGAAATCTCTGTATTTTTTATGAATACGGTGCATGCCTCTGTGTTTGATGATGAGTTACTTGCTGGTGAGCTAGATCCAATGGGGTTGTTAAAGGAGTCAAGCAGAGAAGGTAAAACAACAGCCTAGAGACCGAGCATTCTGACAAACACAATAGCCATGTTTATAGCCTGGTGAGAACTCAGCCCCAATTCTGGGGACAGAGCCTTTTTTGCCCAGACTGGGAAGAGAAATCAGAGGGAACACTGAGCTATTGCACTGTAGCCATCCTGGCCGAGGGCAGTCAGGCCTGGTGGTAGAAGCAAGGGTTCAGCCTACAGGTTAGAGATGGGTGCAAGGTGGGCAGTGTCCAGGAAATGAGCTGAAAGTCAGCTCCAGAGGGACAGAAGCCAAATGCAGAGCTGAGGGGTGAAGCGGAGTCATAAGCCAGAGGCAGAGCTGGGGAGCAAAACCAGAAGTCTGAAGGTGGTGGGGAGCAGAGCAGGAGCAGGGAGTGGAACAAGGGAAAGCACAGGTGCACATTGTTAAGCAGCCATTGATCTACTGTGGGGGGCCAGGCTTACAAGCAGGGGCTGTGACCGCTCTGTCAGTTCTAAGGCAGTGCAGAGGGGCTCATGGTTGCCTAACAATGGAGTTAGTCAAGGAGTAGGCCAGCAGCTGGTCCTAGCTGGTCTAGTTCGGGACACACAGGCCCCCAGGGCTTGGAAGAGGGTGGGGGTTAGGGTTAGGAAGCATCACTGAGAGCTGTCATGCTGGCCAGGGAGTGCACGGCGAGCAGGGCAGTCTGCTGCTCTCAGCCAGAAATGGGACTTACTTGGGCTGAGGGGGAGCTTACAAAAGCTGACAAGCAACGATTAATGTGGGAGACCCGTGTGTCTAAGGCTTTGCTATATGCACTTTGTATCTTTGGGGAAATGAAAACACAATGCTTTGTTCTGCTGCCGCCATTTTTGAGTCACTGTAGGCAGCCGCTGTTCACAGATCCCTGGCGTGACATGGGCTCACAGACACCAAACACAGCTGGGCCTGTTGGGTTAACATGGTTGGGAACTGGGGGGCTGCAGCCCAGAGATCCAGTCCCAGAGTGGTTGGACCGTGTGGTTCCACCCAGAGGTAGGGGCAGGAAACCAGGCCTGGCACCTGAGGGGTGCACTTGAGAGGGACTAAAAGGGGTCTAGGTCGCAATTTGCCCTGTAACCATGATGTCCCCATTGGAATCAGTGGGGCAGCTGCACTTTCAGAGCCATTGTGTCAAGTTCTGCAAACTTAGGCCAATGTCACTGTAATCATTAGCCTCTAGAGCATGAGCTGGGGTCTCACAACCATGACATGCAGACACTTTCAATGAACGCTTAGATTCTGACTAACAGAACAGCCTGATGAAAGAAGTGGCAAAACTCCATTCTGCTGCATACAGGCCCAATCTGAGCCCCGATTTTAACAAGTGCATTTGTTATACACCAGAGCATGACTTACCCCACCTCAGCAGAGCAACCTGGAGCTTTTGTCAAGCAGCTGCCATGAGAGATCTGAAGGGTGAAACATATGGGTCTTTCCTTCTGATCTGGGACTAAGAAATAACCCCTAAGAAACTTACAAATTTCACCCCTTAGTCCTCAAACAACCATGAGTTTTTTCCAGCCCCTGCTTAGCCTGGCTAGTTTTAAGACAAGGGAAAGTGGATTTTGCCCCTGCCCCCAATTTTCAGAACTGACCCAAACCACAACTGGGCTGCTGACGCAAAAGTTGCTGCAGCATGGTTTGGACTTCTCTGGATCATTCCCCGCTGGCATTGCTCAGACTCAGAGCACTGTGACCAGGGCCGGTGCAACCATTTAGGCGACCTAGGCGGTCGCCTAGGGCACTGGGATTTGGGGGGCGCCATTTTCTTCAGCAGCGACTTCGGCGGCCGGATCTTCAGCCGCCCCAGTCGCCGCCGGCATTTAGGCGGAGGGAGCTGCAGCAGCGGAGTGCGGGGAGGGCCACCTGCAGCCATAGGCGGCAGGTTATATACATTTGAGGTGCTCGAGCACCAGGAATATTCAGGGCCTGGTGCCCTGCTCCAGCAATATTTGGAGCTGGGTCTCTCCCCCGGCCCTGCCTGGATCAGGCCCCGGCCCCCGCGGGCCTCTTCCTCCCCCCGCCGCGTCCCTGCCTGGAGCAGGTCCCAGCCCCCGCCTGCCACCCCTCCCCCTGCATGTCCCTCACCCCCCGCCGCATCCCTGCCTGACAGAAAGCAGTGCGGCGCCTCTCCCCTGCCTGCTTGTGTTGCTGGAGTAGAACGGCTCCGGGCAGAACTGCTGTCTGCTGCCCCAGGGTCCTAGCGCCCGCCATCCACTAATGGCAAGGCAGGCTGCTCTTACCCTGCCCTTCCGCCCTAACCCTGAGCCTCTCCAACGCCCCAAACCCCTCATCCCCAGCCAGAGACCTCATCCCCTCACACCCTAATCCTCTGCCCCAGCCCTGAGCCCCCCCACATCATGAATCCCTCATCCTCAGCCCCACAGCCCTCACCCCTGCACCCCAACCCTCTGCCCTAGCCCTGAGCCCCGTCCTGCATCATGAACCCCTCATCCTCAGCCCCAGCCAGAACCCTCATCCCCTCGCACCCTAATCCTCTGCCCCAGCCCTGAGCCCCCCGTCATCCTCAGCCCCACAGCCCTCACCCCAACCCTCTGCCCTGAGCCCCCTCCTGCATCATGAATCCCTCATCCTCAGCCCCACAGCCCTCATCCCTGCACTCCCTCCTGTTGCCGGCCAAAGGGCCCAAGGAGGCAGCAGTGGGGTTCGTTGCCCGGTGTGCGTCGCACTAATTAACACACCAGGGTGGAGAAGCAAACCAAGTTTATTTGAGCTCAAAAAAGGTGCCAGGGAGAAAAAGCATTCTCAAATCCTGCACATCCGCACGCAGGCGGGGTCCCAGCATTTATATCCCCCTTGTTTTTCCCCCTTTTTCCCTCCCCCTTGCAACAGTTACACTTAACACTATAATGTAGCTTGTTAGAACTGTTTTTATTCGCATATTTATCTATGGCCTTTACAGCACAGACGCATGCAGACTTTTCTCCCCCGCCTCCCCCGCCTCCCCGCCGCTTTTTGCTGTTTTAAACTGTCCTGCAGCTGCAAGCTAAGAAAGCTGACATTTACAAATTTTGCTTGCTGTTTATTAGCATCTTAGGCTGGTTAAAGTTTACAGCATGGAAGAACTTTGGTTCACTCAGGCCTACAGTCACAACTTTGGTTTACTTAGGCCTAGGGACACCAACACTCCTATCCCCAAACTCCCTCCCAGAGGGTGCACCCCCTCCCCCTTCCCACACACCCCTTCCCACCCCCAAACTCCCTCCCAGAGCCTGCACTACTCATGCCTTCCTACGCCCCCACCCCCAGCCCAGAGCCTGCACCCAGCACCCAAACTCCATCCCAAAGCCTGCACCCTGCACCCCTCCTGCACCCTAATCTCCAGCCCAGGACCTGCACCCCAGACCCCCCCCAGACTCCTCCTAGAGCCTTAGGTAGGTGGGGGCGGAGTTGGGGGGGCGGAATTGGAGGGCGGGTTCTGGGCACCACCAAAATTTCTACAAACTTGCCACCCATGCCTGCAGCAAGTAAGGGGGGGGGCGGCATGCAGGGGAACTCCCCTCCCCAGCTCACCCCTGCCCCGCCTCCTCCCCGAGCACACCGTGGCTGCTTCACTTCTCCCGCCTCCCAGGCTTGCGGTGCCTAAGCTGATTGTCGCCACAAGCCTGGAAGGCAGGAGAAGTGAAGCAGCCACGGCGTGCTCGGGGAGGAGGCGGGGCAGGGGTGAGCTGCTTCACTTCTCCCGCCTCCCAGGCTTGCGGCGCCAATCAGCTTAGGCGCCACAAGCCTGGGAGGCGGAAGAAGTGAAGCAGTGACGGTGTGCTTGGAGTGCTCGTGTGCAGAGCAGGGGTGAGCTGGGGTGGGGGGGGTGCCTCAGGGCGGAGGGTGGGAGGTGAGGAGCTGCTGCAAGGGGGGCACCTCAGGGCGGGGGGGGGAGCTGCTGCAGGGGGGGCGCCTCAGGGCAGGGGTGCGGGGGGGGAAGGGCGCAAGGTGGAAGTTTCGCCTAGGGTGCGAAACATCCTTACACCGGCCCTGAGTGTGACACATTGCCAGAGTGGGGATCCAGGGGGCATACGCCATCTTCCTCTGCTTCTCAGCCTGCCCAGCAAGGGAATGGGGATGCTTGATACTTCTCTTCCCCATCTCATGGAGACAAGAGAAAAGCAAGAAATCCCCAGTACCTCCCAGCAGCGAGGTGGGTGGAACCAGGGGTTCCTTCTCTCAGTAACTTTAGCAGGGGACAAGAATGCTCCAGCCCAGAGAAGGGAAGAGAAGAGGGACTGAGAAGAAAGGACACTAGGGCAATGGGAGAAGTTCAGAGGACTAGCATAAAATGTCCCATATTTTTTTCTTGTTTCAGAGATCTGTGTCTCCCATTGCAGTGTTGGGAGCAGTACTGGCGTGATATAGAAGTGGCACTAGCTTTGATGGCCTGGCACTCCCTCTGCTGGCTGACAACACCAGAGAAAGAAGCAAAGTTGGGTAGAGGCTACAAAGGGAGCAGAATTAATGAAGCATGAGAGAAGGAAACACTCACTAAGCCAGGGAAAAAGAATGATAGAAGGGCAGTGACTAGAGACGTTTGCACTGTGAGTGTTGTGTGTATCACATACTCCTGGCGCTTCATTCACAGTTAGTCATTGCTGAGAAGCTACTTTTAAGGGGAAGTACAGATCAGCAGCAAGGCATCTCCCCTCCATGGCCTTTGAGATGAAACAACCACAGCATGATCTGAGCTGAACTCAGAGGCAAGTGCTATAGGCAGCCCAAGTTTGGACAACTGAGAAGACAGGAACCATTCAGCAGCGCAGTGGCCTCTCCTGTGGCCGGGCCCAGGGGTTTGTCCTTCTCCTCCTCGCAGTTTTGGATGGGGGTCTTTGCTCTGTGGGGCTCACTCACTCCTGTGAAAGTAGTAGCCAACTTGCTGAGGCCAGTCTGTGGCTTCACCCCTACTGATGTTAATGGGAGTGGCAGCCATTTTGGCAAAGGGCAAAATTTCACAAGTAGGCAGAAATCAGAAGATCCAGACTTGAGCCCTTACAAGCCCCAATAGCACAGCCCAGCCTCATTAACATTTTCCAGAGTGACTATCAACTTGGGGTGCCCAACCGGCCTCCTTTGGTGGGGCTGATTCAGGGAGCAGTCGCCCAGCACTTCCTGAAGACCAGGCCTCTTTGAAGTGTCAAGTCGGGTACCCATAATCTGGTGTCACTGCTGAAAATCTTGGCCTTGACCTCTCTGACTCGGTTCTGCCCTTCATCAGAGGGGGTGAACTGCCACCTTCTCAGGGAGGTTGTCAGCTCAGCAGAGTTTGAGAGCCCCACTTTGCCAGCACATAACACTGACTCAGCCCAGTGCTCCGTCCCAGCCAGCGGTGGATCGGCCAGAGATTGGTGGCTCTGCTACTGCCTTGGCTGACAGCTGGGTCTTTTTAGCTCTGGCTGTGGTGTTGCCAATTCTTGGGATTTGTTTCATGAGTGAGGGGAAGGGGATAGGGCTAGGCCTGGAGCTCATCCCACCATGACTCAAGAAATTCCAGCCTATTTGCAAAATTCAGCCCTGCAAGAAAACAGGCAGAGTCTCTCCCCTCTGCTTCCCAACCTCACAGAAGAGAGCTAAACTGACCAGCAGCTCAGTGCAGCTCCCTCCCTTCACCCCCAGAGCAATGGGATGGCATCTCTGCTTCTCCCCTCATTGCAACACCTAGCTTGGAAAGGGGGCCCTGCAGCAGCCCTGTGAAGAACTGCAGGAGCTAGAGGAGGAGGAGCAAAGGTGAGGATGGGGCGCGGGGGGGAGCAGAAGCAGGACTGATCGGGGCTGGGAGCTGGGCAGATGTAGCAACTGGTCCTGTGGCACTTCTTGCATCCGAAGAAGTGGGTATTCACCCACGAAAGCTCATGCTGCAAATTAGTCTATAAGGTGCCACAGGATTCTTTGCTGCTTTTACAGATCCAGACTAACACGGCTACCCCTCTGATACTTGTAGCAACTGGGTGCAGCACTGGTATGGGTGCAGAACTGATGAGGGGATGGGGGACAAACAGAATGCATGTGACAGGCCAATGCATGGGCAGAATGGGTGTAGGAACTGGGAGGACTGGAATGATTTGGAGGTGAGGGGGCAGAATGAATTGCTGGGTAGGGGACAGGCAGATGAGGGCAGAAGATAATATCCAATTGTTACTGCCGCTCCAGGAGGCGGGCAGAGTTAAGGACTGTGGGCAGTACCTTAACTCTGAATTGCCTGGTTCTTTTAAGTTGGAGTTTTGCTGAACTCAAGGTTCTGGAAGGGCACGAGATACCAGGATAGCTCAAGCAGCAGGGGCCAGAACCACCATGGAAAAAAGTAGTTGGTGTTCAGAACCCACCTGCCACAGCTCTTTGGCGGGGCCCTGCTGATCAGCTGTTTGGCGTTGGGGGAGGGGCTTGAGGGAGAGTAGCAAGCCGCAGGCAGGTGCGGGGCTTGGGGAGGGGGCGGAGCAGGGGTGGGAAGAGACAGAGTGAGGTAGTGGTCTCAGGGGAGGGGGCAAGGGAAGAGGTGGCTCAAGAGTGGGGTGTCAGGGGAAGGGACTGAATGGGGGCAGGGCCTCGGGGCAGAGCGGGAGTGGAGCACCCCCAGGGGAAAATAAAAGTCAGTGCCTGTGTGGACAGCAACACGGATTGCTGCAGCCGTGCTGGGGTCAGGGAGAATTCAACAATCAGGAGACCGGCCAAGAACAGAGGAGAATCTTTCTTTAAAAGAATGAATGATTTGGGGGCCAAATCTCAAGATTCGGGGAGAGGTCTGACTCATGACTTCTGAGTTCTTGAGATTGGCAGTGCTGGGTTTATGCCTTAAGATCTTGTGGCACTAAGTTTGATCCCCACCATCAAGAATCCACACAGGGGTGCAGTGTTAAATCCTCCCACCAGAACCCAGAGTATTATAGGGCAGAGCTGTGCTCCAGCTCCCCCCTTAATTAGGGTGACCAGATGTCCTGATTTTATAGGGACAGTCCTGATATTTAGGGCTTTTTCTTATATAGGCTCCTATTCCCCTGTCCCCCCACCCCTCCCGATTTTCACACTTGCTATCTGTCACCCTACCCTTAATTTCAGTTTAGTCAGTGTGAGTCCCCCATCTCCCCTCGCACACCCGGATGTTTGTGATTCAATTAAATTAAATGGCAAAAAATGTCATCAGTGCAGAGTTAAGGTTTCCAGGTGCTACCTCGTGCCCTTCCAGAACCCTGAGCTGTATTCATTGTGTTACGTGTAGCTGTATTGAATGGTGGAGAAATAAATTGAAGCAGTTTGGAAGAGCTGTGATTGAGAGAAGTGGTAATCTGGGGATTTCTGGCCCTCTGGGCAAGGTATAAACCCTTCTCTCTGCCCTCATGAGTGTGATCAAAGAAAAGAGGGGTATGTGTACCCTGGGAGAGCCAGTATGCCTCATTTCATAGCTGCATTGTGTAGGTTGTGTCACAAGCAGGGCACAGGAGTCTTCTTGCAGTGGGGATTGTCAGCAGTGAGCTGAGAGATGAGTTCAATGAAAGGTAAGTGAAAGTGCAGCGTTAGGTGGCATCATGTGCGTGAATACGTAAGGGTTACCAAAGGGGGTGAAGGAGCCATAACATATAGCTGATGTGGTGGCCTTTGTGTGGCGTAGGCTAGAGTGTCTGAGTGCAGGGTAGGGGTAGGTAGCTCCTGCTCTATACAAGGCAAAGCGAGTGAGCATATGAGTTGGGGCATCGCTCACAAAGAGGAGAGTTAAGGTTGTGTGGGCATCTGCCTTAACTTTGTTTTTCTTGGTTTTCACAAGGTTAAGTGTGGCTGAACTCGACATTCTGGAGGGGCACAAGCTAACTCTGGGTTAATGACAGGTTTTGAGAAATGTCGCTGGTAGGAGTTAGTGATTATTTAGGCCAGAGGTACCCAGTCTATGGCTCATTGGCCGTACGCAGCCCATGCATTTCATAGGGCCCACAGCCTGCTTCAACACAATATATTAACGGCCAATTCACTAGGGCTTTGTTGACATGTTTACATCATTTTAGTTTACACAAGTGTGTATATAGATATTACTGTGCATAGAAACAACTAGGGCTGTTGATTAATCGCAGTTAACTCACGTGATTAACTCAAAAAAATTAATCGCAGTTTTAATCGCACTGTTAAACAATAGAATACCAACAGAAACGTATTAAATATTTTGGATGTTTTTCTACATTTTCAAATATATTGATTTCAATTACAACACAGAATACAAAGTGTACAGTACTCACTTTATATTATTTTTATTACAAATATTTGCACTGTAAAAATGATAAACAAAAGAAATCGTCTTTTTCTATTAACCTCATACAAGTACCGTAGTGCAATCTCTTTATCATGAAAGCGCAACTTACAAATGTAGATTTTTTTTTGTTATATAACTGCACTCAAAAACAAAACAATGTGTGGAGCTGGGCTCTGTTGGTCGCGATCCGATGCGCCAAGGCTTTGCAGGACTGAACCCAGAGTTCCATGGCAAAAGACCCCAGCTTTATAGTTGTAAATTCCCATTTGAGTCCATGCATTTTGCAATGTCATCCTAATGTAATCATTAGTCCTTAAGTGGTGTTATCATTTGATGGTTATTGTCGTGCTTCCCATCATTATCTCCTACTTGTTGTCTCACATTCGGGGGTGCCTGCCTCACTTCTGAGGTCGTCAATGCTGCTAACATGTTTAGCATCGGATACAATGGAGGTTTTCTGATTGTCTCCTGGTTTTTCCAAGTCTCTCACTTTTTCTTGACCATCTGGACATTTGTGCTGGCTTTCACACCTTATCTTTTCCTGATGCATGCATTCCTCATTCACACAAACACAAACAATCTCTTACAGAAACCTTCAAAGGTATCCAGACAGCAGTATTTTATATCCACCCCCTGCCCTGAGCTTCCTGCTGCACCCTGCGCCCCCATGGACCCCAACTCCCTGCCCTAAGCCCCCTGTTGCACCCCTCCTAAACCCCAACCCCCTGCCCTAAGCCCCGTCTGTACCTCACACCCCAACCCCGTCCTGAGCCCCCTGTTGCACCCTGCACCCCAACTCCCTGCCCTGAGCCCCCTGCCTGCACCCCGTACCCCTCCTGCACCCCAACTCCCTGCCTTAAACCCTCTGCCTGCACCCCACCCCCCAACCCCCTACCCTAAGCCCCCTGCCTGCACCTCACACCCCTCCTGCACCCCAACCCCCTACCCATAGCCCCCTGCTGCACCCCGCACCCCTCTTGCACCCTAATCCCCTTTCCTGAGCCCCCTCATACACCCCACACCCCATCTCTGCCCCAATCCCTTGCCCTGAGCCCCTTCCTGCACACCGCACCCCCTCCTACACCCCACACTCCCTCCCGCACCCCAACCTTTATGATGTTCGCCTCTAAAAAAATAAATAAATAAAATTCCCTGGGTACACACCCTAATGAAATGTGCTGCGCATGCCTATGATGATTTTATAGACCTCTATCATATCCCCCCCTTAGTCGTCTCTTTTCCAAGCTGAAAAGTCCCAATCTTATTAATCTCTCCTCATATGGAAGCCATTCCATACCCTTAATCATTTTTGTTGTCCTTTTCTGTACCTTTTCCAATTCCAATATATCTTTTTTGAGATGGGGCAACTACATCTGCTCGCAGTATTCAAGATGTGGGTGTACTGTGGATTTATATAGAGGCAATGTGATATTTTGTCTTATTATCTATCCCTTTCTTAATGATTCCCAACGTTCTGTTTGCTTTTTTGACTGCTGATGCACACTGAGTGGATGTTTTCAGAGAACTATTCACAATAACTCCAAGATCTCTTTCTTGAGTGGTAACAGCTAATTTAGACCCCATCATTTTATATGTATAGTTGGGATTATGTTTTCTAATGTGCATTACTTTGCATTTATCAACATTGAATGCCATTTGCCATTTTGTTGCCCCGTCTGTTAGGATATAGATATTCAGACCTGTCTGCAAAGGCCTATACTTTAAGAATTTAGGGGTATTCTTATCACTTAGCTAGTTATAGAGGTATAAAAGAAAGAATCAAAATCACTGTCTGTGGAACAGCCTTCTCTTACTGTGACAGGCTAAGGCCGTCAGCTAAGATGTAGTTATGCACCATAAGCTGGGAAGTGTATGGTCACATCCTCACATTCCAAACTAGTCACATTGAAATAAGGTGCTATTGGGCTATTAGGAATACAATCCTGCCCTGATATTTCTATCACCTTCAGAGAAACGGAAGAGCCTAGAAGATAGCATCCTGTCTGGCAAAAACTCACTTATCAATAGACACAGCTGGAAAACCCTTATGTCTGTATAGATGTAGTTGTGAAATCCTCACTTCTGTATTGTTTTGTATGTTTTTTTGCATGGTCTCTGTCTGGTTCTGTAATTGTTTCTGTCTGCTGTATAATTAATTTTGTTGGGTGTAAACCAGGCCTGCACAACATGCGGCCCGCGGAGCCTCACTGTGCGGCCTGCGGAGGGATTCTAAATTCCCCGCACACAGCGCTCTGCGGGCAGCCCAGAGCCCTTTGAATCCCAGCCGCGGCCAGGAGTCAAAGGCTCTGGGCTGCCCGCAGTGGCGGGGAGCCCAGAGCCCTTTAAATCCCAGCTGCGGCCGGGATTCAAAGGGCTCTGGGCTGCCCGCAGCGGCGGGGAGCCCAGAGTGCTTTAAATCTCAGCCGCGGCCAGGATTCAAAAGGGCTCTGGGCTGCCCGCAGAGATTCCCGGCCGTGGCTGAGATTTGCGGGCAGCCCAGAGCCCTTTGAATCCTGGCCGTGGCTCCAGCGGATGGGCTGGGGCTGTGATTTAAAGGGCTCGGGCTCCCCTCAGCGGCAGGAGCTCTGGGCCCTTTAAATCCCTGCCCCAGCCCCAGAAAGCTCCGGGTTCCCGCAGCCACCGGAGCCCCGGGCCCTTTAATTTGCCCCTGAGGGCTCCCAGCCACCTCTTCAGCTGGGAGCCCCTGGTTGATTTAAAATCAAGTATCACCTCCCCACCCCCAACCTTCCTTTTTGGCCCACAGCTGTTTTGGTGGGGCGGCGCTGGGGAAGGAGGGTTTGTTTCTGCAGGGCTGGGCGGTGCTGGAGCGGGGTGTTTTCGCGGGGCTGGGAGGTGCTCGGGGGAGGGGGTGTTTCCGCAGGACCGGGGGGTTTCGGCCCTCAGCTGTTTTCTTTGGAATAATGTGGCCCTCGCCGCTTTACGAGTTGTGCAGGCCTGGTGTAAACCAATGAAGGTGGTGGAATATAATTGGTTAAATAACCATGTTACAATATGTTAGGATTGGTTAGTTAAATTTCGGTAAAATAATTGGTTAAGGAATAGCTAAGCAAAACTCAGGTTTTACTATATAGTCTGCAGTCAATCAGGAAGTAAAGGTGGGGGAGGGGGAATGGGAACAGGGACCGGGGATGGGGGAATTAAAATCATGTCTTGTTAAAGGGGAAAATGGGAACAGGGGATGGGAACAGGAACAGGGACACAGGCAAGGCTCTGTGGTGTCAGAGCTGGAAAGGGGGACACTAAGGAAGGAAACTGGAATCATGCTTGCTGGAAGTTCACCTCAATAAACATCTAATTGTTTGCGCCTTTGGACTTCGGGTATTGTTGCTCTCTGTTCATGCGAGAAGGACCAGGGAAGTGAGAGGGTGAAGGAATAAGCCCCCTAACACCGTCACCCAGTTTTGTGAGATCCTTTTGTAGCTCTTTGCAGTCTGCTTGGGACTTAACTATCTCGAATTAAGCAGTGATTTGATTGCAGCACAAAAGCAGGGGGACGGGAATCGATGAGGGAAAGTGGTGGGGACTGTGACTTGAGCCAGTTGGCTGTGGGGGGAATCACTGAGGCTGGAAGAGGAGCTGGGCAAGGTGGGGAGACTGGGCCTGGCTGGATAAGAAAACAAGCCTGGGTGTGGGGGAAATTTGGATTCAGTTTGTTTTTTATTTTTTAAATCTAGGAAATCACACACAAGAACTGTGTTAAAAGGACATTAAGGTTACAACATCAAGCACCCCGAAGTTAGCAAAAGCCAGCCTTTCCAAAAGGCCCCAGTGCAGCCACCCGGCTGCTCCAAACCCTTGGCTCCCCCTTCCCAGTTGGCATGTTCCTGGGGTGCAGTGCCGTAACAAGGGCAGGGCGAGTGAGGCACTTGCCTCAGGCGCACAAAGTTGAGGGTCTCAGAAAGTGGTGGAGAAAAGAAAAAAATCCGCTGTTACAGAGTGATTTATAACTCCAGTGATCTCCTGCCCCCTCCCTCCCCCGCGCACCTCCCCCGGCCCAGACTTGCTTCCCCCAGCCCCTTCCCGACCAGGAGCAGAGCAGCTCCATGTTGCTTCCTTGCAGCAACTGCTGCCGCAGGGTCCTAGTACCCCCCATCTCACTGCCAGGGCAGACTGACTCTCAGCCTGCCCTTCCCACTCAGACCCTTTCATTTTCCAATGGGACCCTCCAGCAGCACAGCGCCCCCGCCCGCAGTCACCGCTCCTGCCCCATGCTGGGCAAGGAGGCAGCCCCATCCCTCACGCACAGTGAGGCAACAGCAGGGGAGGATGAGCACGCAGCACCCCCTGGCACCCACCACGGGGGAGGCGAGGGAGATTCCTGGACCTGAGAGGGGCCATAGGAGCACATGCAGTGACAGTGATGGGGGTGAGTGTGCTGCTGGGGGGACAGGAAAGGGGGGCTCCTCCCCCAGAGCTGAGGGGAGTTGTTCTCTCTGGCCCCTGTCCTGCAGCAACCTGCCTGCACCCCAAACTCATCCCCAGACCTGCCCCACCCCAGAGCCCACACCCCCAGTCAGAGCTTTCACCCTCCCACCGCATCCTCAACCCTCTGCCCGAGCCTCTCCAGCACCCCAAACCTTCCATTCCCAGCCAGAGCGCTCACCCCTACTCTCGCCCTGAGCCCCTCCCACACTCCAAACCCCTCATCTGCAGCCACAACCCACAGCCCTCACCCCTGCACCCCATACCTCTGCACCCCTCCCATCCCCAAACTCCCTCCCAGAGCCTGCACCCCCTCCCATCCCCAAACTCCCTCACAGAGCCTGCACCCCAATCCCCTGCCCCAGCCTAGGGCCTGCACCCCAGACCTCCTCCCTCACCCAAACTCCACACACACACACCCCCGCCCAAGGCCCTGGGAGGGAGTTTGGGTGGAGGCGGGTTCTTGGCACCACCAAAATTTCTACAAACCTGCCACCCCTGGTCCTGCCCTGCAAACCTGAACTCCCAGCATTCTCAGGAGTCAGGACACATGCTGATCCCTAGTGGCTTCTGCTGATTTCCAGCACCTCCTTCCTCTCTTAACCTGCGAGTCCCTCGCTGGACTGGAACCAAAGACCATCTTGGAAGCAACATTACGAGCCCAAACAGTCAAAAATCATGAGTTGACCCCCCACAAAATCCCAGGCTCCACCACCACCCCGTCATTCATTCTTTGGTGGCAATTCAGCAGCAGGTCCTTCCCTCCGAGAGGGACCGAGGGCCCCACTGCCGAACTGCCAGCCCCGGGGGAAGGGGCAATTTTATATTCTTGCCTCAGGCACAAAAATACCTAGTTACAGCTCTGCTGGGGTGGGCCGGGTGAGCTACAGGCAGCGTGCGCAGATGTGGGGCAGCCCAAAGCCGTGCCCTAGCAGATGCTGGAGGAGGAAGGGACGTTACTACTCTTCACCTCCCTGCTCTTCCATCGCTGTCAGTCTCTGCCATGGCACCTTCCTGCCCTCGCACTAGAGAGCGCCTCGCGTGCCTTGCGCGGCCGGGTGCACTGCAGCCGCTGGCCCGACAGGTGGCGCTCTCGGCGAGGGAGGGGGCCGTGCTCCTGCCTATAACAAGATGGCGGATACATACCCCGCCTCCGAGGCCCCGTTTGACCTATGACCCCACGACGTAGTGCGTCCCCCCACCCGGCCGGCACACGTGGTAGGGGCGGCCGGCTGACGGCGTGGAAGCATGGCGGAGCCGCGCGTGGTGCCCAGCGACCTGTTCCCGCTCGTGTTCGCCTTCCTGCGCGACAACCACTTCGAGGGGGCAGCGCGGGCCTTCGGCAGGGCGGCCGGAGTGGTGAGGGGGGCCCTGAAGTGTGGGCGCGGGGGAGACCCGGGGGGGGCTGTAGTGAGGGGACTCTGCGGGGGAGCTGTACTGGGGAACCTTGTGGGGCTGTGTGTGGGGGAAGGCCCTGGGGGGGGACTGTACTGGGATGGAACCCTAAAGGCCTGGGGTCCTGGTGTGGACGGGGAACTGTGCCGGGGGGCCATGAGGAGAGGGGAGGTTGTAATTAGGGGGTTCCTGTACAGGGAAGGACCCGGAAAGAGAGGTTCTGTGGGGCGGGGACTGTTCCATGGGGGAAGTAGGGTTGTGCATTCAACTAGAGTGTTTGAGGAGCCAAACACCACATGTCATGTCATAAATCGAGAGTCTTGGGGCAAGTTGCCTCCACCCATACGCTGTACTTTCACATTTACCTTCCTCTCAGGCCAGCTGCATGTTGTATTCGATACATGAGTCTGCACTGAACCTCACTGAAATTTGAACAAAAACGGTGGAAAGTCATTGCAAAATTGGAAGGACTCCCCCAAGCTTTCTGCAGATCTCTCTGCTCTCTCCCAACTTTTTCTTGTCTCTTCATAATTTGATACTAATAGTGATAACTCTTCTGGAATGTTTTTTGTTATCCAATCAATATGTTAAGTAGATATTTTCCCCTCTCATTAGGTTACATTATTGCAAGGCTTTAGCATATGCTTAACTCTACATACTGAGTTGCCACATTAACATTAATGAAACTACTCAGTGCACAAAGTTAAGAATAAGGCTACGTCTACACTACAAACTTCTGCCAGCACAGCTTTGTTGGGTTGGTCAGCGGTCTGAAGAGGAGTGATCCCTGATTGACAGCTATGCCCACAGAAGTTGCTGCTGTAGGCACAGCTATTTTAGCAAAGCTGCACTTTTACTGATGTAGCTTGTTCCGCTTCTGGGGAGTGGATTCACTATGCTTGTGCAAAGCGCAGCTTTGTCAGTATAAGCTGTGTCCACATACTGCTGGGATAGTATACCAGTTAAAGAGCTCCTAGTGCAGATGTAGCCGAAGTGTCTGTAGAATCTTGGCCTTAGATTTTAATAAATCTATAGGTGGTGGAATCTTGTGTCCTAAATTACTCAAGTTGTCTCATTTTTAAGATCACACAGAGGCTTCTTAACTTTAGCTTTTAATGCTTATGAAGGTATTTTATGAGCAACACGCTCCACTTGCTAAGTCTACCACCTGTTATACATCAATGTAGAAGCAGTTGCCTGTGGGGCAGAGTTTTCCATTCCACTGACAGTATAGGAGGCACTCCTTGGAGAAGTCTATGTGGTTTGTCAGTGCTAATATTCCTGTATGTTTCTGGTTTACAGACAGACCAGGATCCTAATGCTGCTTCTCTCTTGGATGTCTTCAACTATTGGCTGAAGTAAGTGTCTCCCCTCCTGGAATATCTGTTGAGACAGACTTAGCCTGTCCATATCTGGGACATTTCTTTTGGTTACTTTCTATTGCAAACTGACAGAGCTCCCAATAGAATCCCTGAGACTTCCCAAAGGTACTCCAGCAAAACCCAGGGAAACCAAGCTTATGGTATTTCTGTGGTAAAGATATAAACAATAAGTTCCCAGTCATCTTTATCCATCATAAAGAAGACCTGTTTTAAAAAAATATTTGCAGGGCACTTCTAATCTGCCTTCTGCCCACAAAGTTCCAAGCTGCCATTTCAGCAGCAGCTTATGGCCCTTTCAGCCACTTTTAACTCTATTTCAAGTGAAAGGCTAAAATGTGAGTTGTTTGGTATTCCATACTTAGGGTATGACTTCTCTGGGCAGTTACCCCCATCTGGATAAGCAACCTTGGGCTTAAAGAACTCCATATCTGGGTCACAGGTTTTTCTGTGTAGGTAGAGGTGGTAAGGCTCACACCAGGTAAGAATCCATGTTAACTGTGCAATGAAAACATATCCTTAGTTTTTGTAAAATAATGTCCATTAAAGTTGGCTGCTGGGCAACAAAACAGCTGTTGAAAGGGCAGCTGATCTCAGGATAAGAGGCTAGGGAAGGGGGAAAATAAGCCAGATAGTTCAGGAAACCTTAAAAGGATTAGAGAAACAGTAAAAAATAAGGTATTACAATGTTTTCCCTCTTTCTTTATTAGGGGTTACTATCTAATAGATATGCATGGACCCCACAAAACTACTTGTTTTTGAGAATTGTAAAAGGAGCCATGCTGCAAGCTAATCTAGCTGTGGCCATTAAGAAGCTATTGGTGAACTTCTTAGGTAGTTAGACCCTATGTCTTCAGCCTCATGACATAGCTGAGGCATGTGCCTGCAACCTGCTGATCCATACCCAGCTATGATACATTGCTGTAAAAGTACTACATAAGCCAGTTTGTTGGTCTCGAGTCCAAGTCTGGTAATTATGCTATGACCCCCAAATCCTCACACCATAGTGCTGCACTGCTCTCTGCCCCTGAGTCTGTTTATTCCACACCAGAACTCATTGCTGTCAGAGACAAGAATTTATTCAGTGAGCGTAAGGTGAGGTTATTAGGGACTGAACAACTGATGAAAGAGCGGGAAAGAAGCATGGGGGACCAAGGGCAATTTGAAGCAGAAATGTATTCCTGTGAGCTGGAAAGGTCTGCAGGCTCATGATCCCAAGGGAGCTGCCTCAGTTGCTGTGTTCAGGAAGGAATTCAGAGGGTAGTGGTTATGCGGGCTATGTGTGGTGAACTTAGGAACCCCGATCTGATATCTCTCATGAACCCCAGAATGAGAATCTTGTTTAAAACAAATTATTCATACCCCAGAGATGCTTGGAAAAATGAGGTCAGGCAGCATTCTGCTTTTCTCATTTTCTCACAGGTTCTGTTGTTTTTCTCTACCCAGCTCCCTCTTGTGTTTTTAAAACCCAAGACACACATTTCCAGATTCAGGGTCTTTTGAACAGAGATCCCTTATCTTGTGTTGAATAAATCTACTTAGTTGGCAGGTTCACCCTGATGTAGAGGAGACTGATATGCAAATGACTTGAACCTGGCAGTTGTGACGTTATGTACTTTCTCCATTGTAAGAATCCCCTATTTTTAATTATCTAGTCTAGCTAATGCCTTCAAAAGGGTAACTGAAAAGCAAAGTTGAAAATTAATTGCACATATAAAACATAAATTAAAACTTAAAATGAAGGTAACTATTAGAAAATAGGGAAATGAAGAATCAATAAGTATGCATAATTCAGTGATTGCATTTTTCAGAGTATAAATGCAAAGTATAACCTGTGGCTTCAATTTATTAGCCTTTGGTGTAAGCATCATCAACACCTTCAGTTGCATCTTTAATGAGCATTAAAGGTACTACTGTAAAATAATAGAATTGAAAACAACAATCTGTAATAAGCCATATAAGTTAATAAAATTCTTTAACATACTGTATGTAAAATCTTTGTCTGGTAATTTTAGCTGGAGGACCTCTTAATTAGCATCTTATCATAGCGCTAAAGAACTAAGTTATCTATTGTATAAAGAGAACTCTTATTAGTGCAAATAGACCAGATCTTGAATCCTCACTGAGTGGCTGTAGCCACTTTGTATATTGTTGTGCAGTGGCAATGAAAACAGTCCTTTCCTGTACCTGCAAACGCCTGAGTACAACTGAACACCCTGCCCACCAAGATATAAAAAAGAAAACTAACATGACATTGGCAAATTGTCACGTTGTTCATTCTGTTTGTACTATCCCTTCCTGCAGCCCCTTGTCTGTCTTTTCTATTCAGATAGTCAGCTCATCAGGACTGTCTTTTACGCTGTACAGTGCCCAGCACAGGGAGGCCCCAGTTCTGGTTGGGGCCTTCAGATGCTATTGACAGGAATGTGGGAGGGTCCAGTGTTCTCAAGGGATAAGCTGCTTTGCTTGTAGTAGAACAGATGAAATGCTAGGAAGCTCTCTGGAGCTGGGAGAAACTGTTTAGAACTAAGTCTTTCTCCTCCACAGATCCCCTGATGCTAAGAAACGGAAGGCTGTTCCCAATGGACCCCCTGCTAAGAAGTCCAAGAAAGAATCTTCCTCGAGCAGTGATGAGAGCTCCAGTGAAGAAGATGAGAAAACCACAGCCAAGAAGCCAGGTGGGGTTTGCAAAAGGCCTTTGGGCTGGGCAAGTGGGCACGGTAAACTTGGGAAAAGTTCTGAGGCTGGATTCAGAGCTTTGCAGGTTGTGTGTAGGGCTTTGAGCAGCAGTCATGAACTGCAGGATCTCAGTTCTGGTAAGATCTGTACCTATCCCCGATCACTTGCACTTTTCACTTTACATACTCATCCTTCATAATGGTTTTTTTTCCAGTTTGATTGTAAGTAAGGTACTAAGCTTGCTCTGAGTATAAATCAAGCTTTGTAGCAGCTGGAGGCATATTGTATCTGCACATTGGCTGAGGCTGGGTGGATGCTTTAACTGCGGTTGTCCTGTGAGCTGCCGGATACCAGAACTGATTACCTATCATGAGGCTTTCTATAGCACTCATCACTGTAGTATGTAGGTAGAATTAGACTCGTGACTGCTCCAATGAGTTCTTCCTGGTGGTCGGTCATGGTAGAGCGATCTAAATCATGATTTAAATCAGTTGATTTTTGAAACCTGATATAAATCAGGTCGAGACTTTGTAAAACTAATGGGAAAATTTGTCCTATTGCAATTTTACTCAAAAATTTATAATGAACTAAATCAGGGGGTCTCAACCTTTTTCTTTCTGAGGCCCCTACAACATGCTATAAATACTCCACAGCCCACCTGTGCCACAATAACTAGTTTTCTGCCTAGAAAAGCCAGGGCTGGCATTAGGGGGTAGCAAACAGGGCAGTTGCCTGGGACCCCATGCTGCAGGAGCCACCGCAAAGCTACATCGTTCAGGCTTCAGCCCCGAGTGTTGGGGCTCACAGCCCACGGCTTCTGCCCCATGCAGTGGAGCTTTGGCTTTCTACCCTGGGCCCCAGTGAGTCTAATGTTGTCCCTGCTTGGTGGGCCTCCTGAAGCCTGCTTGCAGCCCCCCAGGGGGCCCTGGACTCCTGGTTGAGAACCACTGAACTAAATTCTAAATGTTTTTAAATGCCTTTTTAAAAGAGTATTTTATATGAACTGCTGTAGGCAAAACACAAAATACTGAAAATAAAAACTTTGATCTTGCAAACTCTTAGGCAGGTACTAACTTTCCCCCCATTCACTTAACCAGGACTACTCATGCTCTAAGTCAGAGATTCTAAAAGTTCATTGCATCATGACCCCCTTCTGACCAAAAAAAAATAAAAATTACTATATAACCCAGGAGGGAGAACTGAAGCCCGAGCCCAGCCGATCCCTGCCACCCTGAGTGGGGGTGCCAAAGCCCCACTGCCTGGAGGTGGCAGGGGCAGAGCCAAAGGCCAAGGGCTTCAGCCCCAGGCAGGGGGTCTGTAATCAGCCCCATTGCTCAAGGCTGAAGCCATCAGGTTTCAGCCCCAGACAGTGGGGCTCGGGCTTTGGCTTTGGCCCCTGGCCCCAGCAAATCTAAGCCAGCCCTGGCAACTCCATTAAAACGGGGTCATGACCAACAGTCTGAGAATCACTGCTCAAAGTTAAATGTGCATGAGTATTTGCAGCATTAGAGATTAAAACTGCAACCCTTAGTGGTATGAAGCCTGTCACTTTAAAACAAAATTGCTTTATTGTTAATGAAAATTTTAGATTTCCAGTACACTAACAAAGTTACTTTGCGCTTGTCCACAGTTCAGAATTTTAAAAAATAGCTTATTTAGGCTCCTGTGCTCATATTTAGGCACCTAAATGACGCAGGAACACAAGTCCTGTTGATTTCAAACCTAATGGAGGTAAATAGCAAAGAATTTCACTTGGGGAAGTTTTTAATATGTGGGAAGGTGATGTGATTTGCACCACCTTGCTTTTTAAAATTGCTTATCAATTTTGAGTTGGTGTTCTCACAGTATAGATATTAATGAGGCCCCGGACTTGTCTTTTTCAGCATAGATGAGCATCCACTGTGAAACTTCTTAGCAAAAAACCTTTGGGTTGGGCAAGTGACACACAAATTAACTTGGGGAAAGTTCTTAGGCTGGATTCAGAGCTGGTGCTTTGCAGTTGGTGTTTGGGTCTTTGAATAGCAGTCATGAACTGCCTGATCTCAGTTCTGGTAAGATCTGTGCCATCCTCCAACATTTGCACTTTTCACTTTACATGCTTATGCTGCTAGTGTAAAATCCTAAATGTTATTAACAATTAGGAAACTAATTAAAAAAATAAATACAGAACATCCGCTTCAGAAATAGGATCATAAAATGGGAAGACAGTGAAGAACTAGCATTATATAAATAAAACACTGATTTAATTTAAAATCATAATTAAGAATTTTTTTTATTTTAAGTTTTGTTATCCAGCTTGCTGGTGCTGAAGTACCAGCTCTTCGCTACCCTGAACCGCATTGTGTTTGGACATGCTATTTCCCATCAGTCTTCTCCATCCCCTGCCACTGCCCCAGTGCTCCTAGGTGTGCTTCCCTCAACTCCTTTTCATGTCTAACTTACTAGGTTTATGACATGAGAGGGAGAACTCCCCTGGTGCTTAAAGTATGCTGCCTTGTTCTGCTGCTGTATAGTGGGTCCAATTTAGCCCTGGCTTAAGTTCTTGCAGTTAGTTGAAGTGAAGAGAAATGTGTCTGCTTATGCTAGGGCTGCGCTGAATTTAGGCCATGTCCACACTAGCACTTATGTCGGCAAACCTTATGTTGCTCAGGGATATGAAAAAACATATCCCTGAGCAGCATAAAGTTTGCCAGCATGAGCGCTTGTGTGCACAGCATTATGTCGGCAAGAGGTGCTCTCCCACCAACATAGTTACTGCCACTCGTTGAGTTAGTTTTATTATGTCAGCGGGAGAACTCTCTCCTGTCAGCATAATGCGGCTACAAAAGCAATCTTAGTTCTCTCGGTATAGCTGTGCCGCTGTAAGCTTGTAAGTGTAGGCATGGCCTTAGTAACTGCAGTGAGGGCCCTCAGGGAAGGGATTAAATGGTCTGAAAATCGGGGGGGAAAAACTCAAAAGAGGAGGATTGGGCCACAGAGCAGCCAGTCAGGAAGTACTTAGTGAAATTTCCTGCATTAGCCTCCATTGATCAGGCTTCTCTTTGTATTGCCCTGCCTCATGGCCTCCTGGTGGATGGAGGACAGCTGGGGGTCAGCTAGGGAAATTGAAAACACTGGTGTCTTATGTGTCTTCTGCCAAGGATGTGAGACTTCCCCCTCTCTCAAGGTCCTGTCCCCCCTCCAGTGCCCCCCTGGGTTAGGCCCCTCACTTGTAACGTGTAGAGTGCTTCCCTTTTCAGCTTTGCCTGGTGTTGCATATTCTGTCCAGCTCACGGGATGCTCACATTGGTTGCAGATTCACAGGAGATGAGAAGCAGACAGCGAACTCATAGGAGTCAGGGAGGAAGGAATGAGGCAACAGGAAACTGAGCTGAGACTTAATTTGGCCCTTCCCAATCCTGAATTTGAACAAGGCTTTGCTCCTGATCTTCTAAAGAATGTTAGGAACATGATCTCTAGCTAGACAATTTACATGCAGTATCCAGCAGAGGAAGAAAGCACTGGCCAGGAAGGAGTGGATCTGGCTAAAGCAAGTTAAGCCAGTAGGCTGGCAGTTCCATAGGGCCCAGCAGTGCAGTGAAGCAGTTTTCTTTGGAAACCCATCATCAAAAAGCAGCTGTCTTGGTTTTAAATGATATGATAAAATAGCTGGATCCTGTAATGAGCACTCAGTGCAGGAAGTATGTCCTTTTCAGTGGCACAGCTTGTGCATGGCAAGAAAGAAGCAGTTTCTGTCCCTTGGCTAGTCATTGTGGAGCCCTCTACTGCACTCTGGGAAGCTGAGGTATACACCTGAGTCTCTGAACAGGACATGACAGCTGCAGTGAGGCTGGGAATGAATTTGTCATCAGTGTCTGCTCTCCCCAACACAGCAGCTAAGTCAGCGCCTGTGCCGAAGGTGATAGCAAAGGCAGTGCCTCCTGCCAAAAAAGCAGAGAGCAGCAGCGAGGACTCCAGCGATGATTCGGACTCTGAGGAGGAAGAAAAGAAGCCAGCACAGGTCAGCTTTTCCTTCCTGTCCTTTCCAAAGCATGTTCCACCGTAATAGAGAATGTTAAATGTGACTAACACTGTGTGGGGACTGAAACTACTCTTGGGGTTGGGGGGTGGCTACAAAGCATGGGTCCTGGAACACTTATTCTATTTATCAGGCCTTAATCCAGACTCAGAGCAATTTTGCTTACACACTAAGCTCTTTGAGGTAGAGGACATGTGTTCTTAGCTCTCTATAAAGCACTCAGCATGTGACTAGAGCTCTACGAATAAGTTAGTCCTGTAACATGAAATCTGTCGGTGGACTGGTTCTAATGAAAGCAGAGGCAGATCTATAGGGTGCATTTCCCATCTAGTATTGCAATCTGCTTCTCTCCCATGAGTCTGAGACAGACTGCTGTGGCCTGCTCCTTTAACCCGAGGGGAAGTCTGCATTTGTTTACACTGCCACCAGAGTAACCAGTGTATAAAATGCTCAGGACAAGAGGGTGTTATCCCTAATCACCATCTGTAAATGAAATAGTAGCATGTAACTAGTGCGGGGGGAGAGTAATAGTATTTCCTCCCTTTTCCCTGTGTGCTGATCCCACCAAGCTGAGAATTAATATCTGGAGCTGTGTTCTTCATGAGCAAGACATGGAGCTGAGGTACCAGTACCCTATTAAGGCTGAGGACAAGGGCCAAGGTGTCCAGCAAGCACTGTTGACCCCTCAGACTAGTACTTTCTCATAGGGAAGGGACCACCACGCAGCTACCAATCCCAAATCCATCCCTGTTTGATGGCTCTGGGTCGGGTTCTGAAAATTCACATGCGTGGAAGAGACCCTGGGTGGATTCCAGTGGGTGATCTAGAATAATCATCCATGTGTTGGAATTTTTCAGACCCCAACTTGGAGCCATCTTTTTCTGGTGTTCTTCTTCCTTCTGGGATAGTCACTAGTCTGAGGGCCTAGTGCCCTGTGTGGGCACCCTGACTCTTTGTTCTCCTCATCCTCAAGTCTCTGGGTACATCTGCTCCCTTTCCTGTTAAGTGGGAGAGAGGTCATTCCAGCTTGGAAGTATTGGGGTTCAGGGAAAAGTGTCTCCTGCTGTCGAAGCTTAGGGAATTTCCTGTACATTTGGGGTTATGCGCCTAAAATAGAGCATCAGCTTTCCAGAATAAGAACTCCCAACTCAAGGTTGTCTGATATTTGACTGGAAGGCCATGCAGATAATCGGTATAGAATGGGTGTGCCAGCTGGACTGTTGTCCTGTCTCTCACTCCTCTGTCCCTTTAGGCCTTGTTGAGTAGAAAGGTCTCTGATTAGTTTTTCCTCTCTCGATAGAAGGTAACCAAAGCCCAGGCCAAGCCAGCTGCCACCAAAACCCAGCCCCAGAAGAAGGCTAAGAGCTCCTCCAGCTCAGACTCCAGCAGCTCAGAGGATGAAAGACCAAAGAAACAGCCGCTGAAGCAAGTGGCAGCTAAAACAGCAGCAAAATCAGGTACCTGGCTGCACTGAGCAGACGTGTGTGAATTGGAAACCCCAGGGAAGAACCTGGGGTCTAGGTGATCAAACACGCTGGTAGAGAAGATACCATCCTAGCATGGCCACTCGGGTGACCCAGTCCAACTTGCTGTTTGGGTAGGATCACTGATGATGGGGACCTGGGGCTGCACTGGTAGCATATATTAGGCTTTGATTTCTGGAAATCCAGATATAAATCTGATCACGGGTTAATTGAATTTGATCCTAAATGGATAATTACATCTTGTGGCCTAACTAGATCCAATGGTTGTCACCAATCCCTGATTAATTGCTTGGGCCATGTGCTGCTTGTTAATGCTTTCCACTCTTTGAGACAACACTAACTTCAGTTAAACTTAACCCTCAGCCTATAGTTATGGGACTTGGAATCAGTGGTATCACAATAACTTCCCCCAACTAGTACTAGACTAGTCGGGTTGTCAGAAAAGTTAACAGTAAGAGGCATTTTTTGTTAAAAGTTGCCAGAGAGTCTTTTTAAGATAATTAGGTTGTACAGAATCCAAATATGGTTGTTCCCAAGCTGTATGTTGTGTATAAAGGCCTCTACAAAGAGAACAAAGTAACATGTGGAAATCACTTAAGTGATCTTTATTTACTTTTAGTTTAGGATCAACATATATTTGTTGGATCTTAGTGAGTTGTAGGATGTAATAAGTGATTAAATATGGACAACCTTTTTATAAAGCTATTGAATTTCAGTTAATTTGCAAGAGGTACCGGACATATTTTAATACATTATACAACCATGAAAGGGCTTGTTTACATGGCTCTTCTAACTTGAGCATTTGCACCTTAAAAGAAAGTGTACAAATACAACACACAATCTCAAAACACCTGTTTTTAAAAACAGGTAAATATTTTCATGATAAAACATTAGTAAACATTTTAATTCACACAAGTTAAGCACACATGTTAAAGTTGTACAGGCTGTCTACAATGCAAGCAACTGCATCATCCTTGCTGATACTGAAATCTTTGTGGCCAGTGTGTGACAAAGCATCTCCCTGAATTTTCAGTGTAACATGTACCTGTGACAGAAATAGGTCATCTTGAGGGTAGCCATCTCATCATCTTGGAAAGAATCCATTGTTTGTGAGAGAGGTACATATTTATACTTGATTAGAACTAAGAGTGTCTCAGCAGCCGATTGATCAGGCAATAAAATGACATATATCCCCAGCTGGAGCTTGAAGTTTCCAAGTGTATGATGATCTACAGCAGATGTAGGAGTGCGGAATTTCCATGCCAGTTTTCTTTGCAAGATTGCTGTAATATTGCCAAGCCCATGGCCTTGACTGACTGCTTGCTGAAGCTCATTTTGAAGCCAAAGCATTGCTGTGTCAGTAATTTTGGTGCCCTCACTCTTTTTCATCATGGACTTCATAAATGGGATGTAACAAGTCAGGTAGTACTTGCCTTCAGGAGCTATGAGGTCACTTACTCCAACTAAACAAACACTAATTTTGTGGTCAAATAGAGCTGCCTTCATTATTTGTTCATTCATCTTGAGTATAGTTACAGAAATGAGTCTCTCTTTAGAGTGTACTTCTTGACAAAGCATACAGCATCTCCAGTCCATGAGTTTCACAACACGGGACTGTCTTGTATTTCCTGGGATCACTACAGCTTGCCACATGTGATTATATCAGTTGCAGATGTTCTTGTTTTCTATAACCTCTCGATTTTGCCTTTGTCAGTGTAATGCGCATAACAATTTCTGTGTCACACGACTGATACTGTGTTCTGAATGAAAGATACACTCAATTTTGTCAATGGCCTCTCTATATTTGCTATCTTGTTTTTTCTTTGTAATGGCTGTTGCCTCCCTTAGTCCGTGCAATCCTTGTTCACCTGCTTCATGCACGTCTTCTTTACTTGATTCTTGGCAAATAATGCAGAGATTGTAGGAAACTGGCATGGAGCTCTTGAGACTCCTTCAACTGTAACCAACATGAGGGTCATAAACCACCACCTCATCTAACTAGTGGTGCTCTCTTTATTTGTAAAAATATATACCATCACCTCTGTTAACTGTGCTCTAACTTCAGAGCATTATGTATATTAAAACAAGTCCTAAGCATGAAAGAAAATGAGAATTATTTCACGTTACAGGAAAAATAACTTCTGTTATGATTAACTTATTTCTAGTATAAGACAAGATGGGTCAGGTAATATCTTTTATTAGACCAATATTACCTCACCCTCCTTCTCTCTCATATCCTGGGAGCAACGCGTCTACAACTAGACTGCACACACCTTATTTCTAATATGATACAGTGATTACTAAATGCTCTACAAAATTGAATAATAGGGAGCAATAGGTGTTAAAACCATAATGTATGTATGTCTCTCCATTTCTGTACTTAATTGACTGAAAAGGATTTATGCCAAACTGATTTTTGCTCACAAGTTCATGCACATGCTGTTAGTATAGCAAACATTTCTGATGAATTTTGGTGGGGATCAAGTGTGAGAGGGGTCTTGTGGCCTGCATTGTGCAGGAGGTCAGACTAGATGATCATAATGGTCCCTTCTGACCTTAAAGTCTGAGTCTATGAGTAAATGTCAAAATTCAGTTTAGTAACAACCCATTTCTGAAACTAGCAGGTTCAAATTGTGTTGCCAATTTATAATAAAAAAATGCCTCTAAACCTCTTTAGAGGATTGAGTCTGAGATTTCTATTTGGTCTATAATGAAAAAAGCAGTCTGCAGAGAGATTGTTTAGATGGGCTGATAAACAGGAGAATGAGTGGCTTCCCAGGAGAGGGCTGGAGAGTCTTGCCTTGTGCAGAGTGGGGAGCTGGTGCTGTCCAGAACATTTTTTTGCATTGAATGTGATTACCATTCCCTACCTCTCATGTTTTCTAAACCCTTTCTTTGCCTTATCTCCAGCAGGAAGTAAAGCTGCCTGCAAAGCGGCCAATGGCAAGGCAGAAAGCAGCAGCAGCAGCAGTAGCGAGGATTCTGACAAGGAAAAGGCTGCATCAGCAAAGGTACATGGTGACACAAGCATGGATGACTCCATTGGTGTGAGAGAGTGTCTCTCTGAGTCTCTCTGTCCTTGATCTAAGGGTTGTGTAAAGTAATTCCAAAACTGCATAGCAGCTGAGTGCACGCTCATGCCGTCATTGTAGCTTTTTGTGACATCTTGCTGGGGCTTTGCGTCTTAGGAACCCCACCAACAGTTTTCTCTGCTACTTGGTGATCCATTCCTCTTTCCTGAGGCAGGAATCCCTTTATAGCTACTGCATGTTGCACCCTCTCTGTGGCTTGCTTTCCTGTTGCCAGATGTGCTACTCTACCAGACTTACAAATTCCTGCACTGCTTCTGCAGTCCCACTGGGGAGAGTGTTAGAGCAACTTCCCTGAAATAGAGCTGGACCCCAGCAGGGGGAGCTCTTAGAAACCTCTCCCAGAGATCTCTGACTTCTCCCAGATACCTCACTGCTAATGTCTCAGCACCCCTGAGAGTGAGTGGTGGTGCCCCATCTCTCTTGCTCTCTAGCTACTAATGTTCTGTCTCACCTTTTCTCAGCAAGAGTCTTCCATTGAGGAATTTAATGTGAAGTAAGAAATCATAGAATCATAGAATATCAGAGTTGGAAGGGACCTCAGGAGGTCATCTAGTCCAACCCCCTGCTCAAAGCAGGACCAATCCCCAGACAGATTTTTGCCCTAATCGGCCCCCTCAGGGTTTGAACTCTCAACCCTGGGTTTAGCAGGCCAATGCTCAAACCACTGAGCTATCCCTCCCCCCATCCTGATACTTTGATGAGGCCTGTAATGTGCTTCCTGGCATTTGAGAAATTTCCCTAGTTCCTGGCTCTATCCTGGAAATCTGATGTCCAGTGAATAAGGCAGAGAGGTGAAGAGAGGACTCTTACGCAGAGTAGGGGTGGTGTCTGGGCAGCACCTATCTCTCAAAGCTCAGCCTCCTTAACGAGGAAAGGTATTTGTCTGTCTTCCTTGCAATAAGGCTGTTCCCAAGAAAACATCACTGCCCAAACCTGCAGCTGCGCAGGTGCCCCCAGGTAAAGTCAGAGCCCCGGCCAAAGAGAGCTCCAGCAGTGAGGACTCTTCTGACAGCTCGGAGGATGAAAAGCCAGCCTCAAAATCAAAGCCGAAGCCCGGTGAGTACCAAAAACATTGCTGGTACTGTGGAGAGGAGGCCTGCTGCCACTACTAGCCTTAGAGAGGTTTAGCTGCCCATCTCTGCTTGGTGTGGCCCAGAAGCTGTGGCGGTGGCGGCAGCAAGCGTGGAACTGCAGGGGCTTTGTTCAAGCTGCGTCCGGCTGAGACATGGCTTAAACCTCAAACCCACACCTTCTCTTGAGGTGAAAACTACATTGGTTGCATCTCTTATGTGGTCATTGTCTCTGAGCATCCTGCTCTTCAGAGAGCTATTAGAGGCTGTTCTCACGCATGATTCCCAGCCTGACTGGAGTTGGGAAGAAAATTCCCTGTGGGTAGATCAGTCCATAATTGTGCATTACAGGGCTTCATGCACCTTACTCTGAAGCGTGTAGTGCTGGCTAGTATTAGGCTGGGTAATGAACTAGGTGGACCCTGTGCCCTGGTCTAGTATAACAGTTCCTAGGACTCCAGTAAACAGAAGCAAGCGTGAAATGTAGATGGGTTTCTTTACCCGGGTGGGGGGGGGGGGGGAGGAGTTGAGGCGTTGAGGCGCAGAGCAGTAAATGAACAGTAGCAGCAGTGGAAGTGTCGCAACAAATATTTTGGAGGCCTCATAGTGCAGCACTCAACAAGTAATATGCACATATATACATCCAAATCATTGTTACTTATTTATGTAAGGTTTTGGGGTTTTTTTTTTTTTTTTTTTGCAGACTCAGTAATAAAAACAATGCACAGTTATTGCTGTTCTTTACTGGACCTAACAGAATAGAAACACAAATAAGGTGCTCTGCACGTTCTTGTCTCTTTTATTGTTTCTTTTGAAGTGGTTATCTGTACAAGAATTCTATTATGTCAAAGCATTTTTAAATTTACTTCAGAAGTCCAAATAATAATGAAAAACATCTGGGTGGCTTGAGTCTGGGCAGGTGGGAGGCTCGGGGCTTCGGCCAGCCTGGAGCTCCTCAAGGGGGGTGCTCTGGGCTTCAGCCAGCTCGGGTCTCCTCCAGGCAGATGTGGGGGTGGGGACTTGGGGCTTCGGCCAGCCTGGGGCTCCTCCGGGAGGGGTGGGAGGTTTTGTGGCTCCCAGCCGCAGGGGAGACATGGGGTCTCAGGGCTCTGGCTGCCAGGGGAGGCAGGGGCTAGCTTCCCCAAAGGGAGGCTCCACCCGCTGCCCATGCACCCGCTGCTCACCTCCTGTGTCCCTCCTCAGTCCCCCACTTGCTTCTCGTCTCCTTACCCCCGCCACTTGCCTCTTCACTCCCCTGCCCCACACACCCCCTCTGCCCGCCACAGACACCCCCCCCGCCCACCACGAGAACCCCTGTTCCCTGAGTGGCTCACCACTCACCTCCTCACTCCCCCGCTCGCAACCAGACCCTCTGCCCGCCTCCTCACCCTGCTGCTGGCTTGCCACTCACCTCTTTACTCCCCCACCAGGCCTACCCCTGCCACTCACTTCCTCTCTCACACCCCACTCGCCCCCCGCTGCTTGCGTCCTCTCACACCACTCGCTTCGTCGCCTCCTCACCTTGTTCCTTAAGTGTTGTGTGTTCCACCTAGGGTGACCAGATGTCTTGATTTTATAGGGACAGTCCCAATTTTTGGGTCTTTTTCTTATATAGGGTCCTATTACCCCCACCCCGTCCTGATTTTTCACATTTGCTGTCTGGTCACCCTAGTTCCAACACTCTCTTCAGAGAGGTGGCACATGCAGGAGTAACAGGGATGCTTTCCCTCCCCTCCAGTGCCCAGGAAACTGCTGTAGCTGCAGGGAAACCCCCTGGTGGTCTCATGGGGCCCGCATTTGAGAAATTATGGATTAGACCACCCAAATCTGAAAGGGAGGAATGCTACGGAGACACCCCAGCAAAGGAGAGTGGTGCTGCTGCTGAAGGAGTCCAGAGTGGCAGTACTCTGGGGATGTCCCCTCCCACCATACTGAATATAAAACCCTTGTTGATCACAACTGTGCAAGTGATCAGGAGCAAGTAGCATAACTGGCTTGTTTTATATCATCGCCTGGCTAAAACAGGGAAGTCCAGCATGACATGTGCCGTATTTGCCAGCGTGCAGGGCTGGTGTGTCTGCATTGGTGCTCCCGCTGATCCTGTCTCTTTGTAGGTCCATACAGTGCGGTGCCACCCCCAAAGGTCACGGAGCCAAGAAAGGGCAAAGCAAAGCCCTCTCTTGCAAAGGCTCCTGGGAAAAAAGCTGAGAGCAGTGACTCCTCAGACAGCAGCTCGGACAGCAGTGATGAAATGGAGCAGGCGCCCAAGAAGGGAACGACAGGTGGGTTGTGGGGAGAGGGAGGCTAGAGGAAGAGGTCATGTTAGATTGTGCAGCAAGTGCCTGTGTGGGGTGCAATCGGTTCCTGGCCACGGAGTGGCTTCTGACATTACCTGACAATTGTGGAATATGCTGCTGGTTTTTGCCTTTTTAAAGGTCTCAGGGCAGCTAGTATCTGTCCCAAAACAGGCTCCAGGATCTGAGCTTAAGTTCCGGACTGTGCTCAGTCCCATCTCTAATTTGGACACGAGGTCAAATGAACCCTACTGGAATTCCATTTACTTCAGTGGAGTTATGCCAGGGATGAGTCTGGCCCATTATTGAAGTTGGCAGAGGCCTTGCATTGGGTTAATGTATCATGTGAATGACAATCCCTTCTGTATCTGACCCCCTGCGTGAGTTGAGAAGGGAGCATGTGCTCATGTGCGATGCTGCATTCGCAGCCCAAGAATGGGCTGCAAGTTAGGCCTGGTCTGTAGTGTGCCATGCGAGGGGACAAGGAGCCCTGACATCTGCCTACTCCAGGTGGTTAGGAATCCCAGGAGCTGGGAATCTGGAGTCCTAAATTCTTTGTAATGCTGCCCGCGGGTGAATTGCCTGTCTTTTCTGTCCAAGAGGCTAATAACCCACCTTCCTTTTAAAAAAAGACCAAACAAACAAGGAGTCCGGTGGCACCTTAAAGACTAACAGATTTATTTGGGCATAAGTTTTCGTGGGTAAAAAAACTCACTTCTTCAGATGCATGGAGTGAAAGTTACAGATGCAGGCCCCCCGCCTCCTCCGGCAGCCGGAGTTCTGAGGACCCCCGCCTCTCCTGTGGCTGGAGCCACAAACCCCGCACCCCTCCCGGGTCATTCTATAACAGATTTAAAAGTCACTATTCTTGAACAAAAAACTTCAGAAACAGACTTCAAAAAGAGAGAGCAGAACTAACATTTATTTGCAAATTTAACACCATTAATCTGGACTTGAATAGGGACTGGGAGTGGCTGGCTCATTACAGAAGCAGCTTTGCCTCTCCTGGAATTGACACCTCCTCATCTACTATTGGGAGTGGACTGCATCCACCCTGATTGAATTGGTCCTGTCAACACTGGTTCTCCACTGGTGAGGTAACTCCCTTCTCTTCATGTGTCATTATATAATGCCTGAATCTGTAACTTTCACTCCATGCATCTGAAGAAGTGAGGTTTTTTTACCCACGAAAGCTTATGCCCAAATAAATCTGTCAGTCTTTAAGGTGCCACTGGACTCCTTGTTGTTTCTGCGGATACAGACTAACACGGCTACCCTCTGATCCTTGCCACCCTCCTTTGTAAAGCTCTTGCAGATCCCTGGGTGAAAAGTACTGTGTGAGATTCATGGCAATTATTTCTCTTGCAGCCAAAGCAAGTCTGGCTAAAAAAAAATCTGCCTCAACACCCACTGTTGTGACCAAGAAGGGTGGATCCAGTTCGGACAGTGACTCTGGTGAGTGAGGGAGCAGGGATTTGAACTTTTGATGCAGTGACTGCACATGTCCTTTCAGCCCGGGGTCATTCAGCAAGACCCAGCCACCTTGCTAGGATCCTTAGTGAGAGTGAGTCTGAGCTCCTTGCAGTGTCGATGGCAAGGTAAAGGGCTGCCTCTGAAAACTGCAGCCTCCTGTATTGATGTGGTGGGAAGCACAAGTGAGTGGCACAGACAAGAACAGTGACTAGTCCAGGAAGCTCTGCAGATTGCAGGGTGTGAAGGGTATTCCCTAACAAGTACCTATGGCAGGATTAGGAGGTTTGGGTTTTTTTGGTTTTTTTAATCCATTTCTGGGCTCTTCAGGTCCTCCATAACAGTCATGTCTGGAACCAGGTGTAAATTCTCTAGGTGAAAAATATTCCCCTTATGCCAGGTCCAAGGTGGGGAGAAAGGGGAACCTTTTTAAAATAAATCTTCAATTCCATTTGGACCACTGCTAAAACACAGTCTGGAGTGTAGAATAGAAAACTCAAATGGTGTCCTTTCCATCTTCCCCAGTTCACTCCAGTCTGTTCCCCTTTTCTTTTTGTCATTGATTCCCTTCTCTCTGTTTCATTTTGTTCTTTGATCCCCACTACACACTTTTCTTTTCTCTCCATTATTTCCTTCCTGGTGCTCTCCTCCCTCTTTGCTCTTTCTTTAGTGAAGCCAATACTCTTTCTTCAATCCCGTAGTTTCTACACCACTCCCCATCCACTCAGCACCCTCTCACTGCACACACACTTACGGGTTGGGCCTACCTCCTGCTGCTGTTCCTCATTCTCCCAGCAAAGAAGAAACATGGAAATCTTTAGGGCACATTCTCAGCCCTAGGTCTTCCAGCTCCTGTTGTCTCCATTCCCTGGGACGAGGGCAGAAACGTAGGCAGGACTACATGCTGTGGTGCTCTCTACTTCTCTGCCCACCCTGCTCCTTCTCTGGCTCTGCTGCTGGCCTCACCTCACCTCATTTGATGATAGTAGTCCGGTGAGTGCCAAAAATCCAGTGGCAGTGGTGCCTCCGTAAAGTGTGAGGTTCAAGGCCACAAGTTTGCCTACAATGACCACTGTCTGGGGTCCCTGGTTGTATGCCCCTAAAACGCACTGACACTTGTGGATGTGCTTCTCTTGTCTAGATTCCAGCTCTGAGGAAGAGAAGGTAGCGACCAAGCTCACTGCCAAATCACTTGCAGCGAAGGGTCCTGCCAAACAGGCGAAGAGTCCTGCCAAGCCAGGACAAGCAAAGAAAGGCTCCAGCTCCTCCTCGGACAGCTCAGGTATCAGGACAGGAAGGGTTGGGGATCTCAGCCCCACCACCACTGAGCAGGTGTGAGTGCCGTGCCTACCCTCTTAGTCTGTGTTCCCAGCTGTGGTACCAAGAATACAGAGGCACAGGGACACTGTCTAATCAAACAGACCTGATATTTGCTGACCAATTCCTGATGATAAAAGTTAAGCATGCAGAACCAACTCCATGCAAAGTGCCAGTTCTCTTGGGCATGAAGTGTGGGGAAACAGGTACCCACTAATGCTTCATCACTCACAACTCCTACACCTCTGCCGCATGGCGAAATACAGGGTACTGGGGAGCTGTTCAGTGAAAAGCCACTTGGGGGCCGAACTTTATTCTCCAGTGGGGAGAATACAGGGGAAGGAGGAGGACAGTCCCATCCCTAACCCATTTCTCCTGCAGCCACTGTCCATGATAGTGCTTGTAAACCACACTAAAGAGCTGCAGCACCGTTTAAGAGCAGCTAGTGCATGGTGCTGCCTTGAAACTGTAAACCTCCCTTCTGAGGGGTGGGAACGGGAATGGCCCCAACTTAGCTCTGATTGTTAGTGTCATTTGATTCTGTGCTTGCGGCAAGTTCCCAGGGCTCTTCAGCCGTGTTGCTAGGGCCCAAAAGTCGTTCTTGTTTGGCAGTATGTGTGGTTCAGTCCAGTTCCTAGGGGGCAAGTGTTTAACACAACCACTTGTCCCCCTGTGGCAGTCTCAGCAGAGGTAAAGCATCACTTGGAACATGGAGACTGAGCTCCCTGTTGACTTAGAAGAGCCACTTCTGAGGGTCAGAGTTGAGATGTGCTTGTGGGGAGAGGAGATGGCAGCTTTCCATGCTACACCTGCTCTAAGCAGAGCCCATAAATCTCAAAGGCTGTTATTCTGCACCTTTCACAAAGTCCCAAACCAAACAGGTTTTGCTTAGGTACTAGAGTGGAAGGGACTCCAGTTACTGCTCCTGCTTGTCTAGTTTGGTCTGACTGAACAAGTCTGTTCAGTACTTGGCTATTCTCACTGGAATCTTCTTGTATTGGAAACTTCCCTCCCAGATTCTGACAGTTCTGAGGATGAGACCCCTGCAAAGCCTGCAGTCAAACCAGCTCCACCTGCAGCCAAGAAGCCTCCTGCTGTGGCAAAGAAAGCCCAGAGCAGCTCTGACTCAGATAGCAGCTCCAGCAGCTCTGAGGAAGAGAAAAAAGCCCCTCCAGCTAAGCCAGCCAGCAAGGCAGCTAAGCCAGGGTCCAAACCCTGCACCCTGGGCCCCAAAGCCAGCAGCTCAGATTCTGATAGCTCAAGCAGTGAGGAGGAGCAGAACAAACCAGCAGTGAAACCAGCCAGCAAATCACCAGGGGGCACTAAAGCTGCTGCAGGGAAGAAAGCAGCTGCTGCTAGCAGTAGCAGCAGCTCGTCTGACAGTTCCAGTGATGATGACGAGAAGCCCACAACAGCAGGGACTCCAGTCGCCGGGTTGAAGCCAGGGAAAGGGGCACAGAACAGCTCCAGCTTGGTGAAAGAGAAACCAAAGGCTTCATCCACACCTGCAGCCAAATCGCCAGCTACAAAGAAGCCAGAGCCCAAGCCAGCTGGTGGCAGTGAGAGTAGCTCCGAGAGCTCCAGCGAGGAGCAGGGAAAAGCAAACGGAGGTAATCTGTGCCAGCCAGGAAGCGTGTCTGTCAGGCAGTGGGTGTTTGGAGGGCAGAGCATATGTGGAGCCGTCTTCCAGAAGCGGTTTCCGAAACAAAACTTTGCATGTAACCAGCAGCCACATCCACACACTAGAGGATGGTTGCCCAGGAGTTTCTTATCCAGTGCTGCTGCTCTAGATTGGCCATTAATGGAGTGTCTGTCATTGTTCCTGTACCACCCTACTCCAGACAGCACATGCTCACGGTGCCAGCATACCTCAGTCTGACTTGTGTCCCAGTGGAGAGAGACACTGCTCCCCTTCCCCAGGTGGAGGTTGGTCCTACTGAAGTCTAATTGCTATTGTTTTTAGCAGGCTCAATTAAAAAGAAGCGGAAGAGCGAAGATGACCAGGAATTGGAGACACCAGACAGTAAGAAGATTAAGACCAAGACCAGAACGCCACACTCATTTCCCAAAGTGAAGCAGGTGAGTGAGGAGAAAACGTGCTGAATCTTTCTTGTGTCTCAGTCCTAGCAATCAGCACTGCTTTTCCCTGGTGGTCGAGGCTGCAGGAGATCGTCTCCCCCTCCTCAGCCAGCCTAAGTGCCCCTTATGTGGAGCCCAGAGAAGATGCACATTGTGACCCCAGCATCTTTCTGGCTGAGGATGACTGTATAGACTCCCTCTGGATCCTCTCTGTACTGCCCTTACTGTCGAAGGGAAAGATCACAATTTCATGTGGCCTGGAAAACTGGACCAGGGAGCAACTAGGATTTCCCCCAGTTTAGTGTCCTGCATTGCTATGTGGGCCAGCCAAGAGAAGGCCATGTGCAGGTATTGACTATGTTTTTCTCTAACAGCCAGCTGTTCCATTCCGAAGAGTGAGAGAGGAAGAGATTGAGGTGGATTCGCGTGTAGCTAACAACTCATTCGATGCAAAGGTAGGGACAAGTCCAGCCAGAGCGACAAACTGGCACGTTTTGCCCCTAGAACACAGGTCATCTGGGAAAGGGTTTTCATGGTGTTTGTGGGGAGCTCTCCAATCTGAACCTCTCCCACCAGGAGGCTCTACTGGGAAGTACATGGGCTCTGGCTGTGGGGAGCTCCCAGCCCCTCCCGCAGAGGAGCTGGGTGAAAACTCCTTTAGCCCTTGGAAGTCGTTACTGGGTAGTATACAAAGCAGGACGTAGTGTTTGCCATGTTGGCTGTTGAGTGCTGACCTGGCCCCCCTCTTCCTTATCTCACAGAAAGGAGCTGCAGGCGACTGGGGAGAAAAGGCCCACAACGTACTGAAATTCACCAAAGGCAAATCCTTCCGTCACGAGAAGACAAAGAAGAAAAGAGGCAGTTACTGCGGAGGTGCTATTTCTACCCAGGTCAATTCCATCAAGTTTGAAAGTGACTGAGCTTCAGTTGGCTTGGGAGTCCATACCCCATCCGTCCCCCAAAGCCAGCTGGATGGGCATGTGAACAGAATGGACATGGTAGACCCCAATCCTGCCTGGAACTTAATCCTCCCTGCTGTCTTGTGGGGAGAAGGTAGCCCTTGCCATAGGATGTGGAAGAGTGGGTGGATGCTCCCACATTATTTCTGACTAATTCTGGAATAGTGCCTGGTAAGAGCCTTCTTAGAGCTGGTGACACCAGATCCTACCCGGGTGTCCTAATTTTGTACAGTTTTATTTTAAAAGGCTGGTGGTGCCATGGAGTTCAGGTTCCCGCCCACCTTGTAAAGCAAAGAAAATTTATATTTTCCATGAATCTGTTTCTTTCTTTTCCAGACAGTTTATCTGTTGAGACCTGTGAAATTTAAAGTACTGTAGCTTGTTTGTGGCTAGGCCTGATTGACCTGCGGTTACAGCTCCCTCGCTGTTCACCTCCAGCTTTACAAAGCACAGCTCCAGAGGGGCAGTTTCTTCTACTTCCCTCTCTCTTTAAGGCCCCCTCTTTCAGTGACCTTCTTTTTGCCAAGGGCAGACCCTGCTGGTGCCATAAGGCAGGGTAGCTAGAGAAGCAAAGTGCTTTTCAGCCCGGGGCATGTTGCCACCAGCGTGAGAAGCTCAGAGTTCAGGTTGGTAGGACTTCTCTCTCCCTCCTGCACCTTTGGCACTGATGTCAGAAGCTCAGAGCCCTAAACTCTGGGGGAGTTCCAGATGTGTCCTCCTTTCATAGGGAAGGCACAGGCTATGGAAGAAGTGGGGACACTCCTGGCTGCTTGGCCGCTTTGGGGTTTGGAGAATCCCTTGGCCCAATAGAAAGGTTAAAGAGGCAGGACAGATAAAGCCTCTGCCTCCAGCCCCCTTCCTCACCTAGCTCTCCACTCCCTTAACTCTGTTTTATTTGGGATGTTCTGACATCAGTGATTGCCCCAAGCCCTCTCTAGGAATCTGACTCCCCAACACATGCTTTGTCCTAGCCATGTGCAGTGCAGCTGGTGGGAGGTTGAGATGAATGTAACACGATTTGCCTTAAACTTCTCCCCTTGCTTGGATCAGTTGCCCTTTTCCTGCCTGAGGAGCCCCTTTGCAGAGGTAAAATGCCTGTTGCCCTCCATGCTTTAGTGTCTGAAAGACCCAGTGCCAAAGTGGAGACAGCAAGCAGAAGTTAGTCCTGGCTTTAAGTACAAGACAGGCAAGTTGCTGCTTGGGGCCCTTCTGCATTGCAACGCAGCCTGATCTCCAGCACGGTTGAGAGCCAGAGGGGCAGATAGCCCAGGGCCTCATTTCCGTCCTCCCTCTCCCTCCCAGCAGGATGGAGCCAGACAGCTCTGCCCCCAGCAAAGAGCCCTGCTGTTATAGGAGGCCAGGTATGTGTGAGAAGCAGTGCCAGATAATTGAGGGTTGGAGGTGACTAACAAGCCACCCCGATGCACATTAACTAACTGCAGCTTTGTTGGAAGGAGCATCTCAGCACCGGGCCTTCATGCTTGCACAATAAGCCCTAATCACTGGCTTCTTTCCATGCAGCGATGCACATGCTCAGGAAACCAGGGCTAGTCTATAGAGTTGGAGGGTGGGAAGAAAATACCCTCTGCCTTCCTGGGCAGGCTTCTGGAGTAGAATCCCAGCTGGGACCTGTCAGGTACCCTTCTCTGTCCTCCTCACCTGGCACGTGAATGACTGAACTGTCGACATTTTAAAGAGTTTTAAGTTTGGGGGGGTTGATGTGTGAGCACACAAGTGTCTCCTACAATAAAGAAGCTTGTGTTTGTAAGTTATGTGCATTTCACTGATGGGTTTTGACACTCAGAATGGGGGCGGGAAAAGGAGGGGAAAGCTATTTAGCTGTGACAAGGTGCACCACCATGTCTGAGGTGTGGTCAATAGGTCTAACTGCATTTATCTGGATTAGGTAGTGGCTAGTCAGCCTCTAATAGCAGTGTTCTTACCTGAAGGTGGCATTGGACAATGTGAGATAAGGGATGGTCCATGCAGCTGGGAGCTCAGGAAAATAGGTGAGCGGAGGATAAATACCTGCCTTTATCAAGAACAGAAGGATGGGGAAGAATAGAAATATGTAGGAGTGTGCTCTGTGCAGGAATATGAACAGGTGTAACGAGAGTGCACAAGAAGCTAGCCTGGGCTCTGGTGAGTGGAGCGAGGAGCCCCTGTACTATTTGTCTTTCCGTAGTGCTGGGACCCCCATTTGTGTTCCTGGAGCCCATAGTGCTAGGTGCTGTACAAAGAACAAAAAGGCAGCCCCTGCCTCCAGGGGCTTACAGTCTAAGTAATGCAGGTTATGTCAATGGATCTGGTCAGATGCTGGTTCTAACTAACCTTTTATGCAGTGGTGATGTCTCTCTGCTAGCTAAATCTGGCTTCCCATGTGCCGCAGTGGAGCAAAACCTGTGTGCAAAGAACATAAACGGAAAAAAATCCTTAGGTAAATACCCATGTAAAGAAGTTGTCTGCGTGCTTCACCTGCTATCTGAACACATGTGCAGGGGAGAGTTCTTATGCCTGCATTAATTCAAGGGACTGACCAAGGTCTTATGTACTGTGGGTTTGCTGCGATGCTTTTTTTTTTGCACTACAGGAAGTGCTGCCAGGTGGTGGTGGTGATGGCAACATTCCCTGTAAAGCAGCAATTTTCAATATACTGGGCATGTCCCAAACATGCTGCTTGCGACTTTCTCTGTTCCCAGGGCAGGGGTGGTGAGGGCTGGGCGGTGACTTAGGCAGAATGGGGGCTGAGGCAAGCTCCTGAGGAGCAGGTACGAACCAGGGTGGTCAGGCTGGGGCCAGGCGAATGTGGCTCATGTCTCTCACCCTGTGTCACAAGACCTACCTTCCCAGCCTGGAGCCACCCCCACTGCCCAGTCTCAGTACCGGTATCTCTCGCTCCTCTCCTATCTCTGACACCCCAACTGTCCCCTGCTCCCCATTATAGTGCAGCAACCCCTACATCCCCTCTGCTCCAGCCTCCCTGTACTCCCTATTCAGAGCAGCCAGCCTGACTTCACCCCTGCTGCCCTTGACTCTCCCATTGGGCACAGGCTCTGGCCTGGTGGCTGCATTGCTTAGCAGCTCCCTGTGGTGGAAGTGTTGATGCGGGGCACCTGACTGTGCCCTCTCTCTGGGCCTAAGCTGGCCATACTCAGTCCCATCTGGGGCAGGGGAGCAGCCCAGGTGGTGGGAGCAGGGCAGCCAGTAAGCCCCCTCAGTGACCCCCTCCCTCTGGCCACAGTCCGGAAATGGATGTATGGGGGCCTGGACACCAGTCTTCCAATGGCATGTGTCCACTTTTGTCTGGTCACCTTTGCCATTGTAGTCTGCTATAGTATAGGATAACTACAGATATTTTCTTCTCACTTGTAGCCATACCGCAGTGAGCGAGTCCTGTGTAAGACCCCATTGGGTGGTGAGGTTAAGGGAATTGGTAAGCCATTTTGGGGTAACACACTTCTAGAGCCCTTTACCTCTGCAGTTGTACAAGGTTCAGTCCTCTCACATCTCATAATTTTGGTGTGAAGTCATTAGGGGAGCTGGTGCAATAACACCAGCTGAAGTGCAGCAGTACGTGTCATGTACTGCAATGCCTGGAGACCAGTACCACGTCAAGCTGAACACATGCAAGACAGCCTTGTTGCAGAGGGGAAGAGGGTACTGCTAATTCATCTGTGACAGGTATGGCAATTTCTTGCGATATCTTGGACAAAGCTTATTGAACTAAGTTTCAGTATCCTAGGAGCTCATTGCATTAAAACTGCAAATGTTTTGTTTCTTTGAGATTGTGTGCAACTTGCCTAGGAGCCATGATTAATGTGAGCCTTGGGCAGTGCTACGGGCTGCAAAGGACTCTTAAACAATGGGCTAAAGAATGAACTGTTAGTTGTTAGGAAATACTTGGGAAGAGGGGAACATAAAGGTCTGGAGAAGGGCATGATCTTCTGAAGCTTCACCCTGGGGATGGGACCTTGGGCTAGGAATTATCTACTCCCCGAATCAAGAGGCCCAAACTGCATAGAGGAGTAACTCCCAGCTTGTAGTGACAGGAAGACACTGTGGGGTTTGAAGGACATTCACTGGCCACAGCACTTATTGGGGGTGATCTCTGTTGAGCTTATTAGCATGTGTGTAGGTTTTGGTTTTCTCTGTAATGCTTTTACAATAAACTCAAATAACTAAAAATCTGTGTGGTAACTTAACTGTGGCAATGACATTATTTGCTGACTCTGGAAAGTAAAGCAGGCCTGCTTAGGCAGTCTGACTTTGTTGAGGAGCTCACTCTTTGGCTGGGAGCTGTGCAACCTGAAAATACCCTAATCAGGAGGGGAAGAAAGGTGGATCTTCACCCAAGAGAGGTGATGGCTGGAGAGCCAGAAGCCTGAGTGCCTTGGCTGGATGGAGCATAGAAGGGAAATGTAGGTGCCCTGAACTGTAACAGTATCCCTTGCTGGAGGTTTTTGCCCACACCCTTGAGGCACGTATAGACTCAATGCTTTTTGATCACCAAAAAGCCATCCTTGTGCAGGAGGGGGAGAAACTCCACCCTCTTGCACGTGTGGCTGGCTGGAACTCTGCCCTGTTGTGGCTAAGTTCTGCAGCCTCTACTTGTATATGCATGTTGTGATCAGTCTTGTTCAGTGCACCTAGAAATTGAGCTACACCTCCTTCAGGAGCACATGGGTTTACAGAAGGAAGGAGCCTGTCTACTAAATTGTGTACAATGTAGTGCATTTAGTCCCTACCTTTGCCCTGGTTTCCTGGGGCGCAGAGAACAGTTCCATTTGAAAAATCTTTAGGGGCTGTCCCTAATTCTGGAGCTATGCGGGTGGGTGGCTGCAGGACTAGCCTAAGCAGAGCAGGGATCAACTCTACCAGCGCGGGGCCCCTACTGGAGCCCTACCCCGAATCCCCGCCCCATGGCCGGAGCTAGCGCCAGACTCCATCTCCAGCAGGGTGCTGCTCTGTGCAGCTGCGCGCCCACCACATGATTAACGCCTAAACTCCAGCGCCGCCGTTTCCTCCTCCTGGTGGGCAAAGGGCTGCGCAAGACCTGCCCTTCTTCTCTTCCAAAGGGCGCAGGCGCTGGGCGATCGTAACACACCCCTGGCCCTAGGGGCTGCGCCTGGCTCCCCCTTCCTGCCGAGCTAGTGCCCGAGGCGCTGAGGCAGGTGCCGCCTCCCAGTCCCGTCCCGCCTGCCCTCGCCGGCGCTGCATCCCCGGGAGCCCCTGGCCGCCCCCTAGCGAGGCCCGCGGGCGGGAGGCTCCCAGCTGGGGGCCTGCGGCAGGGCGGTGTGCGGGGATTCCGGGGCGCGGGGAGGCCGAGCCGCTCCGCTTGCCAATGGGAGCCGGGCGTGTGGGCTGAGAGGCGGGCTCCGGCCGGCCGGGCTGAAAGGGGCCGGAGGGGGAGGCCAATGCTAGTAGTAGCCGCCGCATCGCTGCGCGCCTCCCCGCTGCTGCACCTGCCGCGGCTGGGTGGAGGGAGGCGGCCGCCTTTGGAGACGCACAGGTGGGTGAGAGGCGCTGCGGGCTGGTGTGTGGCCGGGCCGGGGGGGATCTTCTCTCTGGGCCGGTGTTGGGGGGCCGTTTCTCCATCTCTAGTCTCCCCCCCCCCCGTCCCCGATCGCCCTGTGCCTCGCTCTGCGCCAGCCTCCCGGGGGTCCGAACAGGCTAGTGGGCTCCACCCCGGCCCATCAAAGCGGGGATCGTGATCCGACCGCTTGGCTAATCGCGGCCCTAGGGCTGGGATCGCCCCGGCTCTGGACGCGACCTCAGAGCGCTCCAGGTTTTGGAAGGGAAGCCCAGCTCCTGGAGCGGGCTGGAGGGTAGTAGCCAGCTCGGAGCACGTGGGCGAGGTGTGCGCTGGATGAGCTACAGCTGAATTTGCAAACGGCTCGCGCTCCTCAGAGCCCATGTAAAGTAATTCAGTCAGTGGTGTTCCCAGTGTTGGCAGAGTGCCTTTGGCAGCATTGCCCGAGAAACGGGACCTCCACATACATGCTACCCTTAGCTAGCAAGCTGTGCTCTTTGGCTACTGCAGTGAACCAACCAGTACAGTAGCTGGTCCTGTTTTACTAGCCTGGAATCTTACCCGGCTGCTGCAGACGGGCGGGAAGCAGCTCCCTATCCCCATCTCATTGCCTGCTAGTGCACGGAAAGGGGATTTGGCCTTTTGTTTCATCCGCAAATGTCTCCTTTCCCGCTGGTGACTGCCTCCTCTGTGTTAATCAAGATGTTTAAATAAATCTGGGCAAATTCCTGCTGAATAACTTGGTAAACTTGGCCCTGTTTTCCCTTTGCAAGTCTTTCTGCAGAGGTGTTGTGAAATTCTCATATTGGCTAATCAAGAGTATTCACCAACTTCTGCAATTAATTCTTCTTGGTGTGAAGTGCCAGGTTTATAATCAAATATATGATTAGAAATGTTCTCACCCTTGGCTGGTTACATAAATAGGTACGCAGATAGTGTGGAGCCGGGTGTGGTTTAAGAACCTAGAGGGATAAAGTAGGCAGAGTTGTTTCTCTTCTCTGGGCTTGGCTACACTTGCAAGTTGCAGCGCTGGTAGAGGCTTTCCAGCGCTGCAATTACACCCTGTCCACACTTGCAGGGCACAACCAGCACTGCAACTCCCTGGCTGCAGCGCTGGCCGTACACCCAGGTCTGCTTGGGGTATAAGGGTTGCAGCGCTGGTTCTGCAGCGCTGGTCATCAAGTGTGGACACTCACCAGCGCTGTTATTGGCCTCCAGGGTATAAGGAGTATCCCAGAATGCTTTTAACTAAATTATTCCCTTTGTTTTGTTATGCAGCCTCTCTTTGTTTTGTTGTCAATTCGGAGCTCCGGGCTCTGTGCACCGCACCCGGGAGCTGCTTCAAACATAGCTCCTGTTTGCTGTCATTAATCTGTAACTACTGTCAACAATGAAATGAGATAACCCCTGCAGGGGTTGAGTGTTTGCTTTGCTTGAGAGAAACGGGGGGAGGGGGCAGAGGGGGGGAAGGGAGTATGTTGGATGCAGGTTGTTTGCAGTTAACAGTAAGGGGGTGGGAAAATTTTCTGATTTTGCACAGTGTCGATTCCAAAAATCCACTCTCTCCCCCCCCCCCCCCCGTCCCTGTCACACTACCCCACACACCCCTCTTTTGAAAAGCACGTTGCTGCCACTTGAATGCTGGGATAGCTGCCCATAATTCATCACTCCCAACAGCGCTGCAAATGCTACAAATGTGGCCACCCTGCAGCGCTGGTAGCTGTGAGTGTGGCCACACACCAGCGCTGGCCCTTCACAGCTGGATGACCAGCGCTGCAACTACCAGCGCTGCAGATTTGTAAGTGTAGCCATACCCTCTGTGTGGACTCCTTGCCTAACTAGCTGTGTGTAAACTTTAGTTGTGAATTTAATTCTAAAATTCACAACCTTTGTTGTGGTGTTTGCCATCGCTTATGAATGTCCCAATGAGGCTCTCCTGTGACAAATACTCGTGCACTAAATTTAACATCCTGTACATTAATAGTAGTAAAAAGTAACCAGAAAAATACTGTTAACATTCAGACTGAAACTCATCTAGGCCTTGAGTCTGCAAAGATTTGTGCCTGGGAGTAGTCTCATTAACTTCAGTGGAACTAAACATGTGCATGAGTCTTTGCAGGACCCAAACCCATAGACCATAGTGATCAATGGCTTCATGTCTAGTTGGCAGGCGATATGGAGCGGAGCCTCAGGGGCTTTTGTTCAGTATCTTCATTGATGATCTGGAGGATGGCATGGACTGCACTCTCAGCAAGTTTGCAGATGACACTAAACTGAGAGGAGTGGTAGACAGTGATTTCCTTACACCCCTCCTGAATTTCCCCCCCCCCCCAGTTTTGTGAGCTAGTTACATAACAATTTAGTGATTGTTTGGAAATCTGAATTTAAACTGAAACATTAATACACACTTTAAAAGCTTACACATTTTATCATACACTGTATATCTGAAAAAGTATAATAGATTTGAAAAGTATGAACATAGACTAGCTTCCTTGCTTCCTTATACAGCTGTTTTTTATGATGTCAGTGCATTCATTTAGTTGATGTTGGCCAACCTAATAATTTCAAATGATGATTTGTAAGCAAAGTCTAAATGAGTTCTCCCTGACAGCTAGTGATGAGCTGGGGGCTAAGGCTTCAGGGCCAGATTATATTTACATTCACACCTAATCTACCTAGGTATCCAGCAAACAGAGCTGTGTTGTCCAAGTGATAGATTTTGGCTGGGGTTGGGTTACAAACCACTTGAATGTGGGGGAAGGGGGGATGAAATGTTGCTCTTATTGTATGAGTAAAGGGCAGTAGAACTGTACTTAGTCTGTGATGATTTGAAGGCATCAAGAGAGAGGGTGGGGACCTGTCCCTCTCCACTGTTTAAAGACAGAGCTGATTAGGCTCCATAGATAGTCTTTTGTTCTGTTAAGTGACCACTGCAGCTGAAATCACTGACAATCAGGTCTAAGTGCTTAGTCCTGTTGTGGGGACAGTGTTCCTGTGGGTACAGTGTTTTTGTGTAAGGGACAGCCCAGACTGCACTAGCAGCGAGGTTCCTGCACTGAGAGCTCAGCTGAAATCACTGAGAGCTGGTGGAACCTCAAGAGACCAACTCGCAGAGGTCACAGTGGTAGGTGACAGCAGAAGGTGACTGTGCAGGGCCATTGGCAACAGAGTGGTGGAGTGAACGGTGGTACAACGAACAGCTGTGGCCAGAGCGAACTGTGCCTTTTTGTTCCCCACCTGGAAGGTGTACTCACGTGAAAGCACCTCTGAACTCTGAGTTTCCACTGACTAAGGACAATACCAGTGAGTGGAGTGTGGTGGAGGGAAAAGTGAGGGGCATGTTAAATAAACATTTGTTTGTTGGACTATATTTTAGTCACTTTGCTCCAGAATGGTTGAAGTGTTCTCCCACTGGTTTTTGAATGTTATGATTCCTGATGTCACTTCAACACTTCAACCTTTCTAACCACTCAGTGACAGACTTGAAGGTGGCAATTTTGCAACAAAAAAACTTCAAAAACAGACTCCAAAGAGAGACTGCTGAACTTGAATTAATATGCAAACTAGATACTATTAACTGTGGTCTAAACAAAGACTGGGAATGGTTGGGTCATTACACCAATTGAATCTATTTCCCTATGTTAAGTTCTCCTCACACCTTCTATGGGCCATCTTAATTATCACTTCAAAAAGTTTTTTTTCCTCCTGCTAACGATAGCTCATCTCAATTGATTAGACTCTGCCTGTTGGTATGCATACTTCCACCTTTTCATGTTCTCTGTATGTATAAATATCTCCTGTCTGTGTGTTCCATTCTATGCATCCGAAGAAGTGAGCTTTAGCTCACGAAAGCTCATGCTAAAATAAATTTGTTAGTCTTTAAGGTGCCACAAGTACTCCTGTTTTTTTTTAAAATGCAGTATTTGCCAAGGTTGTTATCTCACATTGTTGCTATCTTGGGAGGTTATTATGTTGGGGAGTTTCTGTACTAAACATTTTTATTATAATTAATTTTTACATAAGAATGGTCATATTGGGTCAGACCCATGGTCCATATAGCCCAGTACCCTGTCTTACAACAGTGGTCAAGGCCAGGTGCTTCAGAGGGAATGAATAGAACGGGGAATCATCAAGTGATCCATCCCCTGTTGCCCATTCCCAGCTTCTGGCAAACAGGCTAGGGACACTCAAGCATGGCATTGCATCCCTCTCATCCTGG